>NC_048300.1:5163727-5322790 GCF_013100865.1 Trachemys scripta elegans | reverse complement strand
CCCCCCCGCGAGAGCAGATAGTCTAGAGCCAAAGGACAAGAGGGAAAACAGAAGCACAGAGGGAAAGGACTTGCCAAGGGTTATCCAGCAGGCCAGGATGAAGTCAGGAATAGAAGCCAGGTTTTAGCCCAGAGCCCTAGCCATTGGGCCACGCGGCCTCTCAGCAAGGTAAAGCAACAGAAGGGACAGTGCAAACTTCCTATGTCCACCCACTGAGCGGTGCCTCTCGTTGATTGGCGGGGCAAACTTACGAGCGCAAAATAGGAGGCGGGGTTGAGGGGCCCTTCATAAATATGGCCCAGCACACTGCATACAATGGGTGAGACCCTGGGCTGTGGAGAGGCACAGCCCAGAATTCACAGCACAGGAGGCAGGATGGGGAAAGGGGGCGGGAGGGCATGGCCTTTCAGCCACCTTTGTGCCCTTTGATTCTAGGCTGCTCTCAAGCTGGAGTGACCCCTTTGTAATTCATGTCTACACTACACAGCTTTTAGTGACGACAAAATACTTCCACCCCCAGTGAGCGGGGTTCGCTTTGTCGACAGGAGAGCGCTCCTGCCGACAACGCGGGCGTTCACACAGGCACTTGCTGTGGCAAAACTTTTGTCTTTCCAGGTTGGGGAGGGGTTTAAGTACCTGTGAACGACAAAAGTTTTGTCATTCAATTGCAAGTGTGGATATAGTCTAAGTAAGGGCAGCCTGTCATCGACGTGGCACCATTGCCAGGAATCTCTGTAGCATCATGGAGTGTGGCCTCGATCTGGACATGTCTGTCTTGCCCCTGACATGATCTATCCCAAGGGGTTCCTCCAAGGACAGCCTGCACCCTGGACCAGGGGAAATTCTCTCCTGCCAGGAGCTAGGCTCTCAGAGACCCTTTCTGCCAATCCAGCCTTTTCACTCAGTGTCACGTAGCCAGAGCTGGGGTGAGAATCTCATCCCGGGTGTATAATTCAAGGCTTGCTGGGGCATCAACCCCAGATCCCTACCATAAGACAATGGAATTACGCTTAGGTGCTGGCGTTGCAAGTCTTCCCCGCTGTGGGGGAATCCTGTGCACAGAGGCCATGTAGGATCTGCCCCTTCCGCTGCCAAGGATAGCTCGTTTGGCAAACATTGCCATGTCCCTTTGCACATCTGGATGCATCCGAGCCTTCACTGCTTCTCCGTCCTCCTGCTGCTGAGGGGATTTGCCAAGGCACTGTTCAACATCTAGAAACGTTCAGACCTTCATGTATCTTGTAATTGCAGCATCCCCCCCACCGTCCCCCATGGGTGCCTTGCAAACATCAGGCATAGATATGCTCTTTTACGGCTGGAGAGTTAATTAATGACAGGCTAAGTACTTGCCTCTTACTTTGCAGGAAGTATTGGACAAAAATCGGGCCTGGAGTATGCCATATTCTTTTTCATGAAGGGGGCCTTATAATACATGGACCTTACAGCTCCATGCTTGCAGTGGTGTACATATAAACCAATCAATCTATAACTTATACCACCAAGGGCTCTCCTCGTTGAAAACAAAACAACACAATGGTAAAGTCTCCCCTGGATCTTTGTCAAATGTGTTGGACACCTGAAGGTAGGAAAAGGATACCTTGTCCCCGAACCATCAGAGCAGGTAAGCATGTGTTTAGCAGTAAAGGTGAGTGGCGCTTTTGAAGTCATGTGTTTTGAAAGTGGTATTGATAACCCCAAGCCTTAAAGTATCATGAGTCAGGCCCTCAAAAAATTATGAGATTGGCTTAAAAATATGAGATTTAAAATATAAAAAAGTTTGGGTGCTTTTATTCTGGATTTTAGAGCCTCTTTCAGTGTATCATTTTCAAGCTTTTCTCTGCAACCATGAGGCCTAGAAACTCCAGACAGTGTGAGATACAATCACAAAAACTGGCTTCCGCATGTGCATTTGCAAGATTGAGCCTCTGTCCCTTAGATTATGTGCTATCTACTATGCTAAATAATCTGTTCCACCTTGCATTTAGCTGTGATACTTGGAGTACCTTTCCCAGACCTGAAGAAGAGCTCGGTTTTGTCTGAAAGCTTGTCTCTCAACAACAGAAGTTGGTCCAATAAAATATATTACCTCACCCATTGTGTCTCTCTCGGCCTTAGCAAGAGTAATATTAATTTTTATTTGACTTCTTTTCATATCTCTTGCCAGCCTTGCACTTTCATAGAGTTCTCTTTTTTCTTTTTCATAGCACAGCCTCTTGGGTCTCCTAAATCAACTACCTCCATTTCAATGGTTTAAATAATAGAGGTAACCTTTATGAAACCAGCTGAATGTTGCTGTTCAAGTTGCCAGAAAGTAAGTTTCCTACCAGACAGCAGAACCCTAATCCCACCTCCGAAAGTTAGATGCATGCCATTTTTGACAATAGGAAGAGTCTCATTTCACCCAGCTATTAACAAGCTGCCCTTTGGCTAATGAACTGCGGTAGATTGGGCAAATGAAAATAGGTATAAAATACAGCTCAGAAATGTGATGTGATCTTTGTTCAAACTTAAAGGCAGGGGACATTAGAATTTAGGGAACTTGAATTTTGGGGGAGATCTTGGTTCAAACTTAAAGGCAGGGGAAGTTAGAATTTAGGGAACTTGAATTTTGCGGGAATCTACATTTATGAACAGAACGATTTACATTTTTTTTAAAGGATGCAGGCTCCATTCTTTCTCTTTCTCTCTTTTTGCCAATAACATTATTTGCCTGCAAGTTATAAAACACAAAATACAAGGAATGAATTCATCCGGGACCAGAAAACAATCTAGAAGATTCTGAGCATATAAACACAAAGAACGTGTGGATGGAAGGCAGTTGCTTCAGGATTCCTGAATTTGTCACTATACCGCATTGTTAATTGCTTGGTGCAACTAATGCCCTTGTTTGGTATTAATTAAGGCTATTCAAGTTTTGTATGGAAAGCAGAAAACAAATGACTTTTGCCTGGTTTGAGATTTCGTTACAACCCACATTTCTGGGTAGGATTGCCACGTAGCACTGGGGGGGAAATAGAACCAAAACTTTTGGGCAGGAGGAGGGAACTGAAATATTTTGCAAATAAAAAAAAAATTAAAAATCCAGAAGAATTGCAATGTTTCTGTCAAAGGGTTGGCCACTTCCTGAGCACCCCCTTCTGGCCAGAGGTCATTCTGTAGCACCCTGCTTCTGTTTTCCCCTCAGAAGGGCTTCTTAAGAACTTCACACAGACTTCTCTCTGGGTTAACATCATCCTTGCCTGAGGGCCGGTTAATACAGAAATGGTTCCTAACAATCCACAGGGTCCCAAAACATAGTCCTTCACTACACAAAAGTCTACTTAGCTGTTCTTCTCTCATGGTTGGAGCTTTACTTCTGTCCAGGCTGTTCTCACAGCTCATCCTTGCAGCTCTTCCTAGCTAGAGCTCAGCCTTCTGACCCTGGCCTCTAGGCCCCCCAACTTCTAGGCCTAAACCTCATCCAGGTTTCCCCACAGGAGCCTCTTGTTTCCTGTGATCTGTCCCCAAGTTCCCCTGGTGTCAGGACTTTCCCATGTAGGAGCCTCTCTCACTCCTGCAGTTTCCTGCTGACCTTTATAGGGAAAGCACCTGATTTTGCCCAGGTGTGACTCCATAGTCATTACAGTTGGCTTTTTATTTTGAAATGTACTTCAAATTCTATTTTAAAATATTTGAAAAGGTTTTTAAAAAGCACAGAAACAAAATCTTTTGTTCCACCTAAGACATTGTTTCGGGTGGGTTTTTTATAACTTTTTTGTAATGACTAATGATCACAGAGCTATTGGCGATGTTGGTTTGAGTTTTTTGAGCAAAGTCAAGCCCGCTTGTCACTTCAGATGGAACCTACCCAAAAAGTGGTGGTTTGTGTCTAGTTTTGCTTTGGAGTTTTTGGTTTCATTTGAACCTGGAACTGAGGAAGTGCTAAGCCACGTTGAACCAAAACTGGAACCGTCTGCTAGATATGGGTCCAACCTGCAACATTTGGATCTGGTTCTCGGTTGCTGATGGTCTAATAAAAAACCAGCATGAGGACTAGAGTTGGTTTAAAAAATTCTGACACTTTTTTTTTTTTTTTTTTTTTTTTTTACGAAAAAAGGCTTTTTGGCCAATATGAAAATATTGGATGAAAACTTCTGGTTGTTTAACAAAAAATTCAGAAATCAAAAACAAAACAAAAGTCAGGTTTCAGTCACAGTCTTTGGTTAAATTTTTCATTTTTCACTTTGTTTCTCGGTAACATTTTTCATTTCTGAATTGAGAAAAAGACCGAAAACCAAACATATTTTACCAAACCATTTTTCAAAAGCTGAAAACTTTGGGGGTTGCGTTTCATTTGTTAAACAAACCTATTTTCATAGGATTTTTTTTTTTTTAATCCAACACTTTTTGGAAATTTCCCATGAAAATTAATTCGCATTTTTCAACCAGCTCTAATGTGGACTATTGCCCTTTTCAAAATGAGTTGCCTTTCAAGGCTCACTTGAGCCACAAAGCCAAAGACACCGATTATTAACTCAGCTGATAGATTGCAGGCCCTTTCAACAGAAGCTGCCTGTCAGATCCTCCTTTCCACAACCTTTGCATAGGTGTGGGAACAGATGTGCTATATAGATGGTGGGAGAACCCTGGGTGAGGAGGAAAGTTTGACCACTACACATGGGTATAGGGCCACCCATGGGAAACCAATATCCCCTTCAATAGTGTTACAGTTTGGGAGGTGCAGCTTGGAGATTTATGTCCAGAGAGTTTAGCAGGAGCCTTCAAAGTATAGGTGGGTGGAATACACATTTCCCATCCCAAGAAAAAAATCCTATCCCAAAATGGGACAAAACCTTAAAATCTCCAAGATTTTTGCAAAGTGAAAATCTGCAAAAAATAAAAAAATAAAAAAAAACAGTCTGGGTCAATCAAAACGTTTCAGTTGGATAATTCGAAAGTGGTTTTTGTTTTGATTTCGACCATTTTTCAAACAAAAATGTTTATATGGTAATTACCTTAAATTTAAAAAATCAAAATAGTTTCAAACCAGCAAAGCAGAATTTTTTTGTTGAGAAAAATGTTAAAACAAAACGTTTCAACCATTTTAAAACTTTTTCCCCAAAATTTTTTGAGTCAAAAAAATCATCAAAATGGACCCTTTGGGGTGAAAATTTTCAGTTTTGATTAATCTTCATTTTCCAATGAAAAGATTTTTCATTGGAAAATTCCCGACCAGGTCTACCTCAGTATTTATGCTGATCTAGCAGAGGTGATTTGATGATAGTAATTGCAGATCCAAGCAAAAGTTGAAGCATTGGCCATTAATCCAAGCACCACTGTGTGGTGTTTTACTCATCATCCAGAGAGCCATCTGCAAGAGGCTATTATTATAATAACATGGGTTGGAAGCTGAAATTACTGGGTAAGGTTTTGTGGTCTATGTTATGCAGGAAGTCAGATGAGATGATCATGATGGTTCCTTCTTGGCTTTATAATTCAGGAATTATTATATTATTAACTCTTGACCATATGGCATAAAGGAATGAATCATTTTTAACTGCGTTTAAACAGTCTATTTTACGTTGTTGGATTTAAGATTAGAAATTATATTTAGTTGATAACTCTTTGGATTAAAGCACTCTGAGTGATAATAGATGTTGTAAATGTAATGCTAGCAGGCAAGGCAGTCCCACTTCAATGTTTTTTAAGTACTTTGAAGATAAAGATTGTTATACAAGGCCAAATACCACCATCCTTATTCAAGAAAAAAATCCATGAAGACTAGGGAAATTTGCTTGGATAGACAGCTTATAATACTAATTTTTATTTTTTTTTAACTATCTCTATTGTTAAGACAAGATGGGTGAGGTAATATCTTTTATTGAGCCAATTTCTGTTGGTGAAAGAGACAAGCTTTCAAGCTACACAGAGCTCTTCTTCAGGTCTGGGAAAGGTACTCCATGTCACAGCTCAATGTAAGGTGGAACAGATTGTTTAGCATAAGGCGTTAACACATATTGTGAGAGACCATTCAAGGTGAAGTAGACTGTTAACATCTCTGCAGTCATAGGACAAAAAAGGAAGGGGTTAGGGGGTTAAGATGATTGGAATAAGCCATAAATCCAGTTCCTTTATTAAGGCCCTGCTTTGTAGTGTCTAACAGAGTAATGAATTTAAGCTTCCAGAGTCATCTTTGGAAGGCGTTGTGCAGGTGTCCTTTGGGGATGAGGACTGAGAGGTCACATATGGAGTGATCACTTTGTGAAAAGTATTCATCCACGAGTGATCTGGCGTTTTGTCTTTTTATCATTTTTCTGTGTGAGTTAATTTGAGAGCATAGTGATTGTCTGGTTTCACCCATATAATCATTTTGGGGGCTTTTAGTGCATTGCCTGAGGTACACCACATGTTGTTAGCCACTGTAAACTGATGGTGACTGAGAAAAAAATGATCACAGACTGTACCGTATTTTGACACAGGAATTGATATAGGAATTGATATAAAGGCCAGCTGGAATATCAGAGCTCTGATACCATGGTTATCACAGTTTAGTAAAATATGGTTAATTCCATGCCATGGTAATAGGGACTCATGGGGGACCATGAAAGTTCACTTTCTTCTTTTTATCTTCAGTTTTAATTCTTCTTTTAAAGATAATATGTTGTCTGGTTTGTGGTCAATAGGAGTTACTGCGTGCTCAGCACTTTTGCAAATCAGGTCATTGATAAGAATTTAGGAGTCAGACTTTAGGTTCCTAATTTTGAAAATCCGGGCCTTTGTTAAGAGTAATCAGCTCTTAGAAAACTTTCCATGATATTCTTAGAGAGTTCAGATCCATGCTTGGTGGATGTTGTGCTCATATTCATGTACCTATTATGGGTCTGTCACATCACAGCACCATCAGAGGATTATGGATGAGAGGAACAGGGGAAGAGATGTGATGGCTGGCCAGTATTGGGATGGTATCATGGCCACATTCACAGCATGTGTTCCTGAGACCCTCTTCTCCTCCCAACACAGATGCACATACTGTCAGCAAACCTTGCAGTAGCCTGGGCCCACACCACTGGCCAGGCAGGGTCCCGTATTACCTCAATGAACCCTCAAAGAGTTGTACCACTACTAGCTAGTCATTACTGTTATTTAATTCAATAGCCAAAAAAATGCACAGAGATAGGCTGAAAAATCACAGGCTTGCTTTATAATATAACAATACCCACTGCGGTTGTGATGGCTGCCTTCTTGGCAGGCACAGCGGATTGAACCAGCGACCACCAGAACTAAAAGCAGGAGCCGCTGTAGCATGAGCTTTAGAGTAAGGACCTCAAACTAAAAGCTGTGACAGATTCACAACTAGAATTGGGTGACATTTTTCAGATATTTGCTGAATATTTATTTGCTGAATAATGCAGTTTTGGTTTGACTGAAACCTTTGTGAATTTAGGTTATGTTTAGTGAATAATTTTGGCTTAACATTTTTTTAAAAGTCAAATGTTTCATTTAGAAGTTGAACTAGAGTTGTTTAAAAAACAAAAAAAGGTTAAAAAAAAAACCACCCAAAAAATTAAAAACAAAAACACACACAAAAACCGTACTTTCAGGTCAAATTAAATGTTTCATTTGACCCCCAAAACAAAAAATGTTTGGTCTTTTTGTTTTAGTGAGAAAAACTGAAAAAAATCCAGTTCGGGTCAGCCTGAAATTAAATTTTACTGGGTTTTTCAGTTGGCCACCGAACCAAAAAATCAACTATTCACTCAGCTCTATTCACATCTGTGGGCTGGGCACAGAAAGTGACACTTTGACCAATGGGTTACACAATTGTTGGACAGATCTTCAGATGATGTAAATCTGCCTAGCTCGTTTGAAGTCAACAGCGTTACACCTATATATACCCGGATCTGGCCCATTTGTCTCAATCAGACAGTGCTTAGTTACATTACCATTTCGGAATGGCAGTCTGGTTCAAATAAAATGTAGAACTGATGTGAAAATTAGTCCAAAACTGAAACCAAAACTAAAGTGTATTTGGGGGATTTTGGTTGACTTTAGCTTCCTTTTTCTTTCTTTTTAGTTTACATATTTATTCTCTTCCACATTTCTGGGCTCTAGCCAAGACCAGAAGTAAAAGTACCAGAATACTGCAAAGAAAGCTGTCCTGATAGTATTTCCACCCCGCTGAATGCAGAAAGCCTCAGAAATTGTACAAGAAAGCTTGTTCTGATATGATTTCTAGCCCCGTTCAGCAGACCTGAGAAGTCTGGAAAGTTTGGATAAGGTTCATCATGGGAGTCACATGGACACCATGTATAATGGGAGATGTGGTCTGGTGGGGGAGCCCAGCCCATAGAGGAGAATGGGGCCATGAGGCACCAGGGTAACTCAGGGGTACACCAATTTAAGGTCAATCCAAGACAAAACAAAATGTTTTGATTCAGTTCAACAAACCAAAATGTAACACTTTGACTTGAGAATGTCAAAACCTTTTGTTCCAATCTAAAATGTCAAAACAGGGTTTTTTGCAACTTCCTGTTCTGTGAAAAATCTCGATATTTCAACTTTTTGTCCAGATTTGGGATGAAAACAAACTTTGAAATATTGAAAATTCCTAGAGGATGTAAATTTTGATTATTTTTTTTCAGACAGCTCTAATCAGTACACACATCCAAGAGATGTGCAGAGAATGAGACAGCCCCCACAGGCCCTACTAAACCTGCATATTGTTCTATTCTTGTACTAAGTCTGAACAACATTTTATTGATATATGATTATAAAAATATGTTGTCCAACATGTTTGTTTTCCATAAGAGAACAGAAAGGCCAATGTTTTCCCCGTCTCAATCTCAACTGACATTGACATAACCCAAATTTCTGTGGGCATTTAATGAAGGGTTTATGCTAGCATGAATGTCCTAATGATTATCTCAACTAATACTTCATGGGAACTCAGGGAATGCTATGGGGACTTCTGAATTTGGTAATAAGTAAAAAAGTAATTCTTGGGAACACAGTAGAACATAAAGAGCATTCTAGTCTCTCAGTGAAGAAAGCTAACCACTAATATAGTATAGCCAGAGTTCCTCAGTGGCTTTTTTTCATTTTATTATTATTATTATTTATTTTATTTATTAATATGTCTCGTGGCCAAGCAATTATCATGCTATGGGAACCCAGAGGGAACATTCTTCATTTCATTTTCCTTGGCGTTTTTTTTTTTTTTTTTTTTTTTAGTTTCACAGTGATTATTTATGCTGTTTTGGCACTCAGGGAGCTGCAGAACTGGGAAATAAAGTTCCAGCATTGGGCCTCTTCCTGCTCGTGAAGAATTAAATCGGAGCTTTGCCACTAATTTCACTAGGAGCAGAATCAGATCCAGGGAGCAGGACAATTCCCTCCACACAAGCATTGCCATGTTATTTCACTGGTATCTGAAGCTGCGTCTCAGAGTAAGGGAGACTAGGGTGACCAGATGTCCCGATTTTATAGGGACAGTCCCTATTTTTAGGTCTTTTTCCTATATAGGCTCCTATTACCCCCCACCCCCGTCTCGATTTTTCACACTTGCTGTCTGGTCACCCTAAGGGAGACACATGTACTAGGTTGCATTCTCTGATGCAGTAAGTCTATTCTGCGCTGCTCAAATGACCAGTGGGGAATTCTTGATGCACAAGGGAGTTTGTTGCTGGTGGAAAGGAAGCAGAACCTGATCCTGGCATAAAGACGGAGAGCAAAGTTAAGGGCATGATGAGGCAGGCAGGATTCGAGAACAGCTGCAATACGCTCTGTCCTCCACTAGCATAAAGTCAAGGAGGGACTTTCGGCCAGTGTGAATTAGGGATATCCCTCAGCAGCTCTAAGGTACCCAAAGAGCAGACAGCGTGGGATCAGGCTGCCCTCTCCAGGGTGCCCATCCTCCACTTTATCTGAGCAAGTGTAGACTGGAGAATCCAGTCCACTGAGTTAGCAGTTGCACATGCTGATCATCTTAGATGAGTTTTGACAAGGAATCCTTCAAGCTTTCTAAAAACTAGAACTTTGTGACAAGTTTGGACACAATGCTAAGGTACAAACATTTGATTTCAAAAGGCAATGAAAAACAGCGTTTTCCAGTCATAGCTTTTACTTTAAGCAAGTCTCCTCCTTTAAACCCACCCCAGCAACCTGGAAAATTCACGTCTCAAGAAAACAATGGTAACATTTACTGGAATTGGATGATTCTCTATCTTTCCAGTCCAGGGGCCCCTTTCAATACTGGGATAGGTCCTGTAATGGTAAACCCAGGTTTATGATGCAGTGTGTGGACACTCAAAGGTGGGCTGGGTAAGGTCCCACAGCCCCATGTTTACAACGCAGGGTAGATATACCAAAGGTGGTCTAAAGGTAGCTGACCAAAGCATCCACTAGATGGCAGAAGCAAGGGTCTCAAGTTGCAATGGGGAAGGTCTAGGTTGGATATTAGGAAACACTATTTCACTAGGAGGGTGATAAAGCACTGGAATGGGTTACCTAGGGAGGTGGTGGAATTTCCATCCTTAGAGGTTTTTAAGGCCAGGCTTGACAAAGCCCTGGCTGGGATCATTTAGTTTGGAATTGGTCCTGCTTTGAGCAGGGGATTGGACTAGATGCCTCCTGAGGTCTCTTCCAACCCTGATATTCTATGATTCTATAGTTTAGTGAATAGGGCAACAGACCAGAAGTCAGGAGACCTCATAGCTCTGCTACTGACCTGCTATATGACCTTGGGCAAGTCACTTCACCTCTGTTTCCCCTCCTGCCTTTGTCTATTTAGACTGTAAGCTCTTCAGGGCAGATTGTCTCTTATTCTGTGTATATCTGTAGATAGATAGATAGATATGCCTAGCATTTTGCCTATAACATATATATATATATATATATATATATATACACACACACACACACCTCTACCCTGATATAACGCTACCCGACATAACATGAATTCGGTTATAACGCAGTAAAGCAGTGCTCCAGTGGGGCGGGCTGCGCATTCCAGCAGATCAAAGCAAGTTCGATATAACGCGGTTTCACCTATAACGCAGTAAGATTTTTTGGCTCCCGAGGGCAGCGTTATATTGGGGTAGAGGTGTACATATATATATATATATATATATATATATATAATGCAATTGTATACATAAATTGTGATCATTTGCACAATATTCCCAAATATACGTGAAAATAAGGTTTCTGCAATTGTAGTCTTGATCATTGCACACAGGTGTGTGATTCCATATAACTCCAGTCTTCTACCTTTTCTGAGAATCAACACTGTTAAGTAAACAAACAAACAAAAAAGCCTGCAAAAATGTATCCTCCTGTTTTGTCACTCATGTATCAGAAAATCCTGGGCCACATCTACGCTGATGTAAATCAGTGCAACTTATTTCCGTCGGAACGGAGACGATTTACATTCCGACGATGATGTGCATCTTTTGCTAGAGAAAAGAGGGCAAATTCAGAAGTGATTCATAAGGTTGGCAGAGTGATTTAGACTCCCGGGCGCTCAAACCTGAGCATAGCAGGTGTGAGTGAGTGCAAGGAAGTCTAAGTCTAAGTTACCACCTTAGGCATCATTTCTTAACTTAGCCAAGTATCTAAACCAGATTTAATGCCATTACAGAATGATCGATTGTGATAAACTTGATTCCCCTGGGATCACAGACACTCCATTTGCATGTGCAGAGCTGTTCTTGAATTCTAAGCTGACTATATAAGTCTCCACCGCCATCTCTCTGGCTTGTATAGCTACTTCCTTCAGTTCCAGTTTAAATGGGTTTATTTGGCTCCGGCCTTTAATCTGCGTTCCGGGTCTGTTTACTCCTGAGCAGTACCTTCATTGTTTACGTTTGCCAGTCCTTCATTTCTGGCTGAACTGCTCTGCAGAGATGGGGAGTTTGGACAATAGAATGACTGGAAGATCTTTGGATTCTGCAGGTTTGATATTTAGGAAAGAGCTGGACATCCAGAGGCAGATCTTGAGCGGCTGTAAATCAGTGTCACTGTATAAACCAGTGTCACTGTCAGGGCAGAATGCCAGTTAACACCTGCTGAAGATCTGCCATATCCCCCCCTCAAATATTATACTCTCTCTCTCTCTCCATAGACTCCATCGCCTTTCCCAGAACTCCTAACCCCCTGCCCTGGAACCTGACTACCCCTTCCCCCACCGCCCCCCGGGGCCTACCATCTCCCTCTGGCAATCCTGGGGACATTGCAATTCAGTTTCAGTAGTAATAGGACACACAGCAAGCAGTAGAGTTGTAGGAAAGAGATCTTTATTAAGCACACTTAGTGGCCAATGTTATAAACAGAGGCTCCCAAATTTGGGAACAAGCAGCCTGTATCCCAGCTTGCGGGCGCTGACTCCGTGGGGAAAAATTGGGTGGGTGTTTAGCACCCACCGGCAGCTCCCCGCCCCAGCTGACCTCCACCTCCTCCCCTGGGCGTGCCGCATGCCCGCTTTTTCCCCTTGGCTCCCGGCACTTGCGCCGCGAAACAGCTGAGAGGAAGGTGGGGAGGAGGGGGAATACGGCACGCTCAGGGGAGAGGCGGGGCCAGGGCGGGGATTTGGGGAAGGGGTCCAATAGGGGCAGGAAGGGGGTGGAGTTGGGGCGGTGACTTTGGGGAAGGGGTTGGAATGGGGGCGGGGCAGGGGCAGGGAAAGGATGGAGTCGGGGCGGGGCGGCGCGAGCACCCACCGGCGCCAGGGAAAGTTGGCACCTATGGTCCTAAGCGCCTGCTACGATGCCCGTCCCTGAAACCTGACCCTCTTTCCTCCAGTCCCATCCCTGATGCTATAAGCTGAAAGTCTGTGGGCATGATTCAAAGCTCACGGAAGTCAATCCAAGTCTTTTCGCTGACTTCAAAAAGCTTTGGATTTTGGCCCTCTCAAAAGAATCCTGAGGCTTGTGAAAGGGGGAGAGGACGGGGGACCTAAACCACTGGGTCACTAGATTTGTGCCCCTCGATTTAGATTTAGACTACCTCGTTTTTTTTTTTTTTTAAGTTCAGGTTTCCCATCCCTAATCACTTATTTCCTTCTGTTTGCTATTAAAAATAAGAGGAGGGAAATGGAATTCATTTTTCAGCGCAGCCGCTTTTCGCCAGCCTTTTCCCCTCTGAGCTGCAGTCAGTCACACGCGCGCGCTCTCTTTCTGTGATTTGGGAAGGCCTGGCACAACTGGTACAAGCCTCAATTTGCATTCATCTCATCTGTGTCATCATTTTCCCTGGAAATCTAAGTCCGTAGTCACATGGACACTCTGAAACCTCCTCGTAATGCTTAATGAAGCATCCTGGTAGAAAACCCAGCAAGCAGAGCCCTGGAATCTCAGGTTACGATTCGCTTTGGTGGGTGAAAAGATGAGGGCCAGATGTAAATAGCCCCGTGGGAATGGTTCAGGCTCAAGGACGGCCCAGAGATCTAGGAGCTGTCAGGCGTAGCTTCCAGACCACTTGCCTGTTGCTGCCGTCTCATGGCAGATGGGAGCTGTTGCAGGAATGCTGCCTTTCAAAGAGGGTTGCATCAGGAACTGGTTAAGCTTGTGGTTAGTTCTGCTGCTGTTATGAAGTGCAGCTTTCTTTGAAAAAGACAGCATTGATTTTTCTCATGATTAGAGGGTGCTTAAATAAGTGGGACGGGATAGACACTGTGAGTCATACTCCACTAAACTATGCCATAGTTTCTTGGCCGAAATGACGGTTGAATTGCTGAATGTTGGACACAGTGAAGAGGCACACGCATGCCCTGAACGGATGACATTTTCTCACCAGACTGAGCCGTGCAAGCGTTTAGTAATGAAACAAAAATACAGGGAACATTTGAAACAGGACCCAGCCATAGCAGGCCTCAAGCTTGCCTTTGTATTTGCTGTCTCCAGACAGCCTTTCTCCTCCTCTGATATCTCTGGGAGTTGAGTGGCTGAGCCCTTCTAATAGTGCTGCCAACTCTTGCGATAGTTGGTGATGTTCTTAAAGCCCCAGATCCTGGAGTCATGTGAATAGAATCTCAACTCTCTCCCCCCCACACACACACACTTTAAAAAATCTAGTTAGCCATCATGGTAGCCAAGCAAAGCTTGAAACATGATCCCAAAGGCTCAAAAACCAGAAGGCAAATGAAAACAGAATATTTATTATCTTTTAAATCTCAGGATTTTTAAGCCATTCTCATGCTTTTTTGAGACCTGAATCCTGCCTTATTGAATGCCAGGGGCTGGAAATTCCAATTCCAGCACCAATGCCTTTCTGGAGATGGCCACCAAGCCTGCTTCCTTCACCTCCCACATTCAAAGGACCATTCCCCTCACTACCACCTTATTGGTTACCACCTGTCTCTCTTTGGGAAGGGTGGTGCATCCTAGAGGATAGAGCACTGGACTGGTTTCTATACTGACTTGCTAGTTGATGTTGGGCAAGTCACTGCACCGCTCTGGGCCTCAGTTTCCCCACTGGTAAATTGGCAATAATTGATGCTGACTTCCTTTGTAAAGCGGTTTGAGATAAACTGATGAAAAGCACTAGGTATTATTATTATTATCTGGGGGATATTTACAAATCCCTGATTGCTGAATCTCTATTTACTAGTACTTCATTCTGGGGCTGCATACGTCTCAGCATGCAGTACCCTGTTAGGGAAATGAGAAACCTGCAAAAAGTAAGGGCCTGTGAAAGGAGAGAGAGGACCCCTGGGGCAGAGGGTCCCCACTTATGGTTTTGGGTGGAGCCAAGAAACGCTGCAGTTTTGGATCCATTTCACTTTGAGGTTTTGGGGTTTGTTCAGTCCCCAGACGGCTCAAGCAGAGCTCAGGGTTTAACAGTGGAATTGAGCAGAAGGTTTGCATGAGGCCCTGCAAACCAAAACTGCTGAGAGTTGTACAGCTGGAGTTACATGTTGAAAACTCCAAGTATATTGATTCTGTGGTATAAAAAGCATCAACTTGGTGCTATGGAAATACTAAACACAATCCAGGGATATGCCTGGTAATTATTAAAGGCCCAAGGGCTCTGGAACCTTTGTAAAAGTGGGGGGGACACCGGTGCCAGAACCGGGAGGGAAGGGTCAGAGGGCCATGCCCCCCCTTTTTAACATGGGCGTAGTTTGGGGGACAGGAGGTGTCATTGCCCCCCAAAACTGTAAGCCTCAGGCAGGCTCAGAGCGGCTCCGGCAGGGGCAGGGGAGCTGATCACCATTTGGCGGGGTAAGGTAGCTTCTAAGGGCTCCAGTCATGGCCCCATTGTGCTAGGTGCAGTACAGACACAGAACAAGAAAGGGTCCCTGCCCCAAGGGCCTTCCAATCGCCTGGGTGGAGCTGAACTGGTGCGGAGCTTGGTTTAACCGCAGGTGTAGAATGGAGGAGAATACGGTAACAAAACAGTTTCAAAATTCCAGAATAAATCAAGTGTCTAAGCAACTGACAGGTACAGGAAGCTGAACGAGGTGGTTAGCCTCCTAGCCTGGGACTCAGGAGACCAGAGTTCAAATCCCTGCTCTATCACAGCCTTCTTGGGTGACTTTAGGCAAGTCTCTGTGCCTCTGTTCCCTGGATAATAGCACTTTCCAACCTCACCGGGGTGTGGTCAGGAAAAATACGGTACAACTTTGGGGATGCTCCGACAGTGTGGTAACGGGGGGGCATGAAAGTATTTCAGCGTTGTTCTGCCATTTATCAAATACAAGGTAGTTAATGAGTGGGGGAAACATGAAAGGGGCCTGGTTCACCACAGTGTTAATGCAACTGAGTGAGATCAGTAGTTACAGCTGTGTAATGTGGGAGACCTGCTGTGGTCAAACAGGACCAAGTTAACCTCAGTCAGTTCCTTGGAGTTGCTCTGACCAGGAAGAGAGGTGTGTGATGGGAGTATGTGGGTATGTCTACACTACCCACTGGATCGGCGGGCAGCGACCGATCAAGTGGGGATTGATTTATCGTGTCTAGTCTAGCCATGATAAATCGACCCCCGAGCGCTCTCCCGTCGACTCCTGTACTCCAGCGCCGTGGGAGGTGCAGGCGGAGTCGACGGGGGAGCGGCAGCAGTTGACTCACCGCGGTGAAGACACCACGGTAAGTAGTCTAAGTACATTGACTTCAGCTACATTATTCACGTAGCTGAAGTTGCATAACTTAGATCGATCCCCCCGCCTCCCACCAGTGTAGACCAGGGTGTAGACCAGGGCTATGTTTCTTCAAGCACAGTTCAGTGCGGGTGATGCATTCCCTGATCTATAGTGGTCACAAGTTTGCTCCCGTCTACGGGACATCGCACTTTAGTGCAAATCAAGCTGCAGGGCCGACCAAGGTGCAGCCATTGCACTAGCACTACCAAACACTATCCAATGGCCGAGGAGCGGGTTGCATGACTTTAATTTAGCATTGTGGCATTGCAAGCTCTAACCACTGCCAATTCCTGCCTCTTCCTTACCTCTTCCTGGCTTCCAGTCTCTCATTTTCTGCTCTGAAGCAACTTCAGGATTTCCTGCTGCTGAGCCAAATCTTTCCAGTGCCTTTGGGGTTCAACTGCACCCCAAGTTCCTTTCCACTCATTGCTTTGGAGCCAGTGCTTAATTTGTAATGAAATCGGTGCCGGGGCTCAAGTAATTTTTTTACATTCATAGCTGATCTGGCAAGCCCAGAGGCGCCGGGGCTCTGAACCGCCAGGCCCAGAGGCGCCGGGGCTCTGAACGGCCAGGCCCAGCGGCGCCGGGGCTCTGAACGGCCAGGCCCAGCGGCGCCGGGGCTCTGAACGGCCAGGCCCAGCGGCGCCGGGGCTCTGAACGGCCAGGCCCAGCGGCGCCGGGGCTCTGAACTGCCAAGCCCAGAGGCGCCGGGGCTCTGAACTGCCAAGCCCAGAGGCGCCGGGGCTCTGAACTGCCAGGCCCAGAGGTGCCGGGGCTATGAACTGCCAAGCCCAGAGGCGCCGCGACTCAGCCCTGGCAGAAGTAAAGCACTCTCTGGAGCTTTAAAGAAGGGCTCAGACTGAACCTGAATTCAGTGACGCTATGCCAATTTACAAATTACACCACCTGAGGATCTGGCCTACTGAATCTAGGCAAATAATGAAGAAAATTAACCTGCGTTGGAGAAAAAGGTGGATGGAGAGGAAGTTAGCTGTGACACCCAGATGACAAACAGGCTGGAGGAAGAAATGCTAAGGACATGGGGATGGAAGGGTTAATGATCTGTCTCTCTTTTTTTCAATCCTAAAATGAAATACAGAGTGTACGAATTTTTATATGAATGCACTTGGCCCCAGTGCTGAAAAAGTGACCTCTAGTGAGCAAATATGTTCAGACCCTGCAGTTTTGGGTACTGCATTCAGTCTCATCTTCTTACTTTTCAACCCCAAGATAAAAAATGTCCACTACCATGCTAAGCTCTGTTCAATGTATACATACTAGGGTCATGAGCACAGTGATAATTCTGGGTTATTTCCTGTCTAAGTGCTTATTTTACGTCTATATAAAACGGAGATAAAAATTCATGTCTCTGTAGGTGTGTATCCAAAGGGGGCAAAGGGCAACTGAATTTCAGTTCAGACCCAGTTATGTGAAATTTAACAGTGGTTCATTTCCCCTCTTGTTGGCTTTTTTCTTTCTTTCCTTTGCATTTCATTTCACCACCGTTCATCTGTAGCTAAACGGCATCAGATAAATCCAGGCTCCGGCGTTAGGCTTTGATCCTACAACACTTAGGCACAGGCGTACATGATGTTAGCATGTCAGCAGTCTCGTGGCCTTCGCTGATCATTGCCTTCAATGGGAGTACTCGCATGCCAAACAGTTAGCCCGTTGCTGGCTTGAGGCGGCACGCCAGCATAAAAGAGCTGAATTAGGTCCTATGTTTTCAGGCTGGGATTTTCAAATGAATTTAAGGGATTTCACTGAATGAAGGAACTGGTCACCTACCTTCCTTTGATTCCTTTGAAAACCAGGCTTTGGTGGCAAGCTCACTATATAGCTAGAGGAGTGATAGCTTTTCCCCCTTCTCCAAACTGTCAATTTTTCAACCAAATCAATAATTACCTAATCCGGTGTTAATCTGAATTTGCTATGCATGTAACAGATCACCTCTAACAGGCATAGCCTACAATTACCCATTTGGTTTAGTGTAAGACTTGAGAGATCTGGATTCAATTCCTTTGTCATAGGTTTCCTGTGTGACGGTGGGCAAGTCACTTAGTCTCTTAGTGCCTCAGTTCCCCATCTGTAAAATGGGAACAATAGCCCTGCCCTGCCTCACAGGGGTGCCTAATAAATGCCCTAAAGATTGTGAGGTGCTCAGATGCTGCACTAATGGGGACAATATAAGCACCTTAGACAGAGTGCTCGTGGATTGAGTAAGCATGGCTGAGTAATCTGTTGGACTACTCTTACTCACCAGTGTGAGAAACGGTGGCAAAACACAACCCTACGTGGCCTCATTTAAACACATGCTTAAGTCCATCCCCAATCAGCATGCTAGGGAGGGAATGCTGAATCGGGGCTAAAATCCGATCGTTTCAATAGTTCAAAAATCCCAAATAAGCCATTTTTAATTGAACCACAGAGTTGGGTTTTGGGGTTTTTTTTGTTTTTTTTTTTTTGTTAAATAAAACATAACACACAATGTAGTGTGAAACCTTTTCTTTCCAAAACCAGCAAGCATCCCAAAGTCAAGCCAACATAAACCTTGACAGAATGAAAATGTGTGTTCATTTGTATTTTATGTGGCTTGCATGAACCGGTGACTCATTACATCACCATCATTTTCTCTTTCAGCAGGCGAGTGACGGCTATGCTGCTTTTGCCATGTAGTAAAACAGATACCAATCACATCATGTAAAATCATTTGTTTGGAGACCTTTTCTTTTATTTTCTGTTGGTGACCACCCAGGCTTAAATCTGAGCTTTGGCAACATTCCCACTGATGAGTTTTCCAAACCCCCATCAGTGGGTTGGCAGCTAGAATGATAGGTCTCGACTATTTCAGTTGCTACTTTTGTGGGTGTGCGTGTGCGTGTACATGTGCATGTTTATCCTTCTTCACCTCGATTCCTGAAAAAGTCAAACATCTGATGCACAGGTCAGGCTTGAAGGAAATGGCAATCCCAGCTGAAGACAGAGCCTAGCACGTTGACGTTTAATAGCCTTGTTATAAAGCTCGACTGTTTCCTTTTCTGGGTTAAAGACCCTCACGTTCAAACACAAGCAGAAGAACTGATCATTAAAAAAGCAAGGCGGCGAAATGCAACGAATGGCAGCTTAGTGGCTTTAAACCATTGGCATCTAATTGAATGAAAGGAATCATAGCAGCGGTAAACACAAAATTCTGATTTTTCAGGGGAAAAATATCCTTCATCGAAGCCACTGCAAGAAATCTGAGTTCATTCCAGGCTGTTGCTTTCTCGGCTCCTTTAACACAACATGCTTCAAATTATTTGGTGAGCAAAAACAAGGTGAACAAACAGATCAAAATGTTGTTGAATTTTCCTCCCCCTCTGCTGTCTTCAAATATCTGTAGGGACTTTTTAAAGCTTAAAAAAAAAAAAACCACACATACAAAGAAACCTCCAACGTGTCTCATCTTTGGGTAAGCAAGTTCGAACATTTGGTATAGATGAAAACTGGGTAGTCATATAAGCAAACAATTTCAGTGCCTGATAATTGTATAATATATGGCATGCGATTCCAAAGAGTGTGTTGTGTTATGTTGGTTAGCAGTATATGCTTCAACTAAGTAACCAAAATACACAATTTGAAATACAGTGAAACTTTTTCCCCAGTTAATGAAAGGTTCCTGTTTGTGACTCGGTGGCTTTGAAGTCCAAACCTCCCAAACAGAACCAGAAATTTACTGATGATTTATTACTATTTAGACAAGTGGCGAACAGAGAGTTACTATATGGAAATCCTGCATTCCATACCTGTCAAAGGGGGCTATGCAGAAATCCGGGAGACAAACTCCCCTTTTTTTCCACCATGCAAAAGTCAGGGGCTACCGGTCTGTTCTGTCGTGGCCCCTTGACTAACATTTTCAGGGCAACAGCTGTGTTTTCCGTCTGCGTGATCACATGGAGAATTGCAGGTGTCTTGACAGGTTGGCTTTGAAAATAAGTAGAACCCGTCCTGAGCTATTTATTATCGCCTGTGAGTCAGTTCAGACGGAGAAGCCCCAGGACCCCATGAAGGATGCTGGGGGGCACTCGGGGGGGGGGGGCTGTCACCCTATGGATAAGAACAATTTTCCTAAGATAGGGCTCAGTTCTGAGCTGCCACGTGTACCCGTGCTGGGGACTAACGGGCATAGGCAGCCTGCTATACTTCTCTACATAGGCCACCTGCATTGCCAGTCTGTTTCCAGGGGAAAGTGCAAACTACACAGGTGGGCGAGGAGTGGGCACAGACGTGGCTCTGCCCACACCAACATACCAGCCAGCACAGAGAGGTAAGTCATTTGTGCCAGGTATAGGACTGTGAAGCAGGTTGCTTCTTCTCAGAGCAAAGGGGTAGCAAGGAATGAGTTGCGACTCTCTGACCTCCCAGATCAGTGTCTGTCTTGCTCCTGGGGCAGGGTAGCTATGCACTGTCCCGTCCTCTGGGGGCCTGGTAATAACTCCATGCTGGAGCCCGCAGAAATGGGAAATGTTTTCTTACGATATTTCTTGGAGGCCGTCCAAGACGTCAGCAACCAGCCCGTAGATTGAAGCCGAACCAGGGAGGTTTCTGAAATGTAGTTTCAATTAAAGTTTCCTCCTTTTCTCTCTCTCTCTCTCTCTTTTTTTTTTTTTTTTTCTTATGGGGCCCCTTGGGTTCCTGCTTTTCAAGGAGTCTTCAGCTGCTTGTAGACAAAACATCAGCTACACATTTGTGATTTCTTTAATGAGCTGTTAACTTGAAATGCAACAACTGCCAATAACCCCTTATCAGCAGCTTGCTATCTCCTGAAAGGATCTTTCAGTCTCTGCTCCTGTATGTGCCGTAACTGGTGGGGACAAGAGAATGGGTTTCCAGGTGGCTGTGTTTGCTCAGGGTTCTGCATGTGGGATGGGGGTAGATTGGAGGAAGATCAGATGGTCAGCTGATCAATGCTCCATGATGGCAATGGAGCTATGCTGATTTACCCCAGTTGAGGATTTGGCCCATAGATTGTGGCGTTCTTTTGAAGCCTTTGGAAAAGACGTCACTATGTAATTGTAATTATCATATTAATCTGATGAGAAACATAAAAGGGCTTCATTTCTCTTATCACAGTGTAATACAAATGATTAGACTGCAGGATTGCCAGCCCCAGGCATGCAAAAATCATGAGTCAGGTCCCCCCAGAATCATGAGTTTTTAAAAAATAATAAATGTGGGGTTCTTTTTATTTGTCTTCTGGTTTTTGAGCCTCTTGGGGTTATGTTTTCTCACACTTCTCCACAACCGTGAAAACTAGAAACTTTTTTTTCTTCATGTCATCTCCTGAATCCAGGAGCTGGGATGTTAGAAAAAAACCCCAAAATCGCAAGATTCAAAATACAATGGTGAGAGTTTGCAATGCTGAGACAGAGGCACTCTGGAAGGTTTAACAAAAAGTGAATGGTTGCCAACTTTTCAAAGGTTTATGCCATTTTTGCCAGGAGCACTTACACCAATTTAACTGCCAGTGTGTGGCATTGTGGGACGGTTTCTGAAAGGCAGCATCAGTCGATGTAAGCAACGCAGTGTTTAAACTGACACTGCGTCAACCTAACTACATCAACTTACCACACCTCTCTTGGGGGTGGAGTTATTAAGTCGATGTAGTGGGTGAGTTAGCACATTTTAGTGTGGACACTTACAGAGTTAGGTCTATGTAAGCTGCTTTACATCTGTAGTGTAGACCAGGCCTAAGCATAAGCAAAAGATGGCCAGCTGTTTTGCCTGAGTTAGCCCTAAAGGAGTTTGCTTATTATAGAAGTTTCTATCATCTTTTGGAAACTAAGCCTGTAACTCATTTGTATGTGTATGCTACCTGTGTTAACCTTGTAAATACATTTCTTAGTTAGTTATTTAGTTAATTACAGGATTGACGACAAGCCTTGTCTTTGGTGACAGATCTGGGGTGCAATTGACCTAGGGTAAGTGACTGACTGGTCCTCTGGGACTGAATATGTTTGGAAATGAACACACAAAATTAGAAAACAGGGCTGAACCGGTGAAAGAGTTGAGAAACTTCTTTTTGAATTTGTGCAACTCTTCAGTTTAATGAAGTACACGAAGATCATAGTGAAAGTTCATAATCCGAAGTTGTGGATCTTTCAGACACAGATTCTCATTAGTGATGTCACAAGGAAAAACTAGGGCCATTCTAGCATTTGCAAGATTATAGTAATAACTAATCTGTTTGTTACATTATATTTGTTTGCTTATAGCAGGGGTCGGCAACCTTTGGCACATGGCTCGCCAGGGTAAGCACCCTGGCAGGCTGGGCCGGTTTGTTTACCTGCCACATCCGCAGGTTCGGCTGATCGCAGCTCCCACTGGCCGCGGTTCACTTCTATGTAAAATCAACAACAGTGGACGTGGTAAAGTCCCTGGTGGATTTCATGGTGTCTCTGGCAGGTATCCCTTTTTTTCAGGGTAAAAACTCAGCTTGGGGTAGGAGTTTCTTGTGGTTTTTATTTTTAATTTTTTTTATTTGTAGTCTGTTTTTTTTTAGGTTGATTCAAAAGTTTTTATTTATTTACTTATTGAGTGGTTAGTTGGTTGAGGATTATTGGGTAGGAGGTATGTTGTCTCGTGTTCATGGCCTTTTCATAGAGGAAGGTTTTACAACATTTCCTAAAGATGGTTAGTCTCTGGACTGGCCTGATCTCCTCTGGAAGACTGTTCCATCGCTGGATCCCCTTGACCAAGAATGCTTTGTCCTCAGCTCTATAATCTGAATTGTCCCAAAGGGGTGCAACTGTCAGTCTGGTTCGCAGACTGAAATTAACCTTGATGTAGCTGGGACTTGATCAATTAATTAATTGTTTTGAAGATTAGGATCAAAGACTTCACCTAGTATTGGAAGTAGCTTGGGAGCCAACGGAGAGGCTTGACACGCTCCCCTAAGCCATGGAGAAGACTATTTCAAATTTAGAAACAGATTCCTTTGGGTTTAGTGAAGGTTTGGTCCAGCTGTTATGTTTTCCCAAACAATTTGCCCTAATTCCACCTAAGCAGAGGTTGGGTGTAACTTTGCAATATTAGTATTGTTTTCCCACCACAAGATTTAAGGTAATGCATTACAGACCCAAGAATCTTTCTCAATAACGACTGGAAGGGAGAAAAATGACATTGACAACTACGGAGACATTATTATGGAGAATGCATTGCGTCACCCTATTGTGGTAAAAAACACCACCACCAAACCAAAACAGTGATGTTCAGGGATCTGCCTGTCTTATCCGGTAGTCACTCACTACTTAAGGTGTTTGCTAGAGATCTGGTTTATCCTGTATCTGGTTGAAACTGGCTGCGTACATATCAGAGATATAAAATTTCTGGAAACTTTGAAGGATTGGAAAAAAGCCATTTTTTTTCTTCTGAAGCCCCTCTACCTCCTCCTCCCCCCCCCCCCCCACAATTGTTACTTGCTATCAAAACTAAACTTAATTCACTTCTTTAAGACTGAGAAATTTAATAGGCATTATTTAGTTAGCATATAGAAAGTACTGCTAGGTATATTTATGTAATAAATAAGTATAAATTTACTTTTGAATGACAAATATACTTAGTATTAAAAATGGAGCTGCACACTCAAGTATGTAAAGGTATGTTTTTGACATAGGAATAGGAAAAAACCCCAAAATATTGAAAATAGAAAGCATTAATATTGCTGACTTGCAAACCAAGAAGGTTTATATCTGTAGGGCTCAGAAATAGTATGTAAATAGAGACAGGATGTTATAATGTATTAATGTAGATACAGAAGAAACTCACGTCTCCGGAGAAAAAGCTTGGAAAATGAACATCCCTATACTTATTCATTATAATGTAGTGAACACAGCACAATATTAAGGACGAACAATAAATCTGGGTATATATCCAAACTCTAAAGGAAACACCAAACTCTTTAATAATGCAGTATCATCATATATGGAGTGTCATAACTGTAGGCAAAAATAACCATCCTATAAGCCAGGGGTCAGCAACCTTTGGCACGGAAGGTGCTCAGATACTGTGGTGATGGGCGGTAGTATAAAACTCTAAGACAGATAAAAGATAGAAAGAAAACTTTGCATAACTTCTTACTCCTGTGATGTTTCATCTTCATGCACCTCTGTTTTCTACTTCCAAATATGCTTGGAAACAGAAGAACCAAATAGGTTGTGAGACTGTTTTTGCAGCATTTCCAATTCAATTAGAAAAAGGCAGTCCCAGAAATCGTATACAAAGATGATTTTGCAAGATTCCACCAACCAATTTTCAGAATACAGGCAGAAATGGTTCATATAATGCAAATAAGCAGCCAAATTTTGGGTTGCTGAATCAGTTTCTGACAGATACCATGGTGTTGGGGGGCCATTATTAAAACAGATAGAGAGAGTGGAATGGAGAATTTCATCTAATCTATCTAATCAACTCCATCAGTAGAAATGTGTTCACTGATCATCTTTGGTCTTTGCTTTTTTGCCTTCCAGGCACCTAACTGTCTGTTTACTTTATCTGCGTCCAATTTGCCTCTCTCTTTTTTCCGGGGATCCACCTGACTTTCTGCCCCAAGCTGTACTCTCATTTATCTCTATTTCAAGCGCCTTTCTCCAGTCTGCAAAGGTTCTGTGGTCCTGTCTTCCTCTGCCCTTGGGCACCGTGCGTGTGAAAGACTACTGTTCTGATCTGGTATTATTGTTTGCCAATTGTATATTACACCCACACTCTGACTGTGCTCCTTTGCGGGAGACCGCTTACGCTGCCCGGCGACCTACTGGGATAATGCTGAGTGTTGAGGCTTGTTGTTTCAGAGTACATCATATGCTATAACGAATGTACGGAAGCTGTGTTTGGGGAATGTGGAGCCTTTCCAAAGGTTGGCTTCTGTTTGTTAGTACATTTTATATCTCCAGATTTGCAGTGATTTTGGAATGCATGCCATCATGCTCTCGTGTTCCTAACGAACCCGTGAGAGGTGCTTAAACCCCACCCGGACAGGGGGCTAGGGAGGGTCTGTGGCTGAGATAGCCAGTCATGCATGATAGGAAGGCTCTGTGATCTAAAAGGAAGACGTCTGGTGCAGGGCAGACCTAAAGTAGCTCCCAAAGCAGTGCGAGAAACTCCCCTTCCCCCCACATGCGCACGCGCATGCACACACACACACACACACACACGCACGCGCACACCCCTACTCCCCAGGCTTATGAAAACTCCAGCAAACTCTGAAGCCAACCAGCATCTTGTGAAGTAAGACAGACTGGAAGGGGCTGCTTGGGCTACTCTACCAGGGTGGCCCCAAAAGAAACTGCCACGACTTAGGGTTGCCAACCCTCCAGGATTGTCAGATTATATCATGTAATAAAACCTCCAGGGATACATCCAGCCAAAATCAGCAACCCTATGGCACGTACACACTCCTGAAGAAAGGATGTACCCACCTGGTGGTTGCAATTTATATTCTCCAACCTTGCTGTAAATTATAGGGGTTCTGGTGGAAGAAGGCCCAATTTGAAGCAGGCTGTGCCAGTGCGATTGGCTACAGGGATTAGTTCAAACAGTTTTACCTTCCCCAATTAATGAATTCAATAGCGTAACACCTTCCTCACACCCAGTCCCCAAGGGCATAGACATTGTCTTCTGGCCTTTCAGTGTCATGCAAGTGAATAACTTTTGCCCTGGTCCGGGGGCCCGGAAGGGGCTTATTCTTGGGGGTGTGAGAACGTTTACTGTTTTTTCCCCCCATTGGTAAACAACACTGGAGAGGCCTGCAGGTGGCAGGACTGACCACAAAGACTAAGAGGCGGGTACCTGACTGGATGGACCCAGAGTTTGCAGCTAGATGTAACAAAGGACCCCAGCCACCTGAGGAGGGGCAGAAGGGGGCACCCTAGAGAAACTCTTTTATATAACCCCAATTCCCCACCTTGATGCACATTTTTAAGGGAATTAAAATGTATTTGATCACAGTTAGTGTATTGTATTTTATATGTTTACTTGGTGTTAAATTCTGACTTCGGTATAGGTCTGGTTGAAAATTTGCCATCTAATCTGTGTTGTGTTTTGTTTTGACTAATTTTTTTTTTTTTTTTCACAAAAACAGTCTGCTTTCCATGGAAAGCGGGGTGTGTTTTTTTGGTTTTTGGTTTTATTTTTATTTTCTTTTTTAAACTGAATGCCAGAAACCAAACTGTTTCAGCCACGAATCAAAATATTATGGTTCTAAAATGCTGCCATGGTGCCCAATGGGAGTTGTAGTTTAAGCACCTCATGCTCATGTTCCCTATGGGTTGGGCTCCCCAGCTGGACTTCATCTCCCATGATGCACCTTGGCCATGCAACTGCGATGATGCCCCTGCCTCCCCTCACCAAGAGGTGTGATACTGTTGTGCATCATGGGAGATGTAGTCTGAGGAGGGAGCCTGAACCACTTGGGTCTCCTGACTCCCAGGCCAGTACCTTAGCCACAAGTCCTCCCTTTCTGTCTGTGCTACTTATACGGACCCCATTCCCATAGAATCTAACCACCTAACCATTTCAATGGATTTATCCTTAAAACACCCCTGTGAGGAAGAGAAATGATATTATTCACATTTTACTGAGGGACAGAGAGAGTAAGTGACTTGCCCAAAGTCACGCAAGAGGCTTGTGGCAGAGCAAGGAATTGAACCCTGGTTTCCCAAATTAGCAATCTAACCATCCTTCCTCTCATCCTTTTTCTCTTAGTTACTGAATTTGAGATACAAGTGGATTCTTTTCCCCTTAGATCAAATTTATTTTAATAACGGACATATTTCTGATGTATTGCTATATAATTTGAAGCTAAGGAAATGTATATATCGCCAGTTGAATTTCTGTCTCTTAGATCTCTGTTAGCTACTTAGGAAGGTAAAAACGACTGCATGGGGTTTTCCCCCCCACCACCAACACCTTTTTCATGGCTTTAATGGGAAGTCCTTTGGCTGCCTCCTGTCAGGATGACTGACAGCCAATGTAGGTGATGAATGGCTCCAGCACAGGGTGAATTGAAATTGAGAAGAGAAGTTCGGAGCTGTGTCTTGCAATGAGAAGCTCTGCAGCATGAGTGCGCTGGGAGCTGTCCAGGCTGTCGAATCTGAGACCATTGGGCATCAGACACAATCAGACTCTGAGGGCCCAATCCGGTAGAGAAAGGTCAGTTGGACTGAAAGACAGTCCTCCCCACTAAATTCCACCCCCCAGAAAACAAAACCACTTGAGAATTCCCTCCTCTGGCGGTCAAGAGCTTTGTATATGATTCTCCCAGCCCCTCCATGCTCTACAGCTCCCTTTGCTTGGGCCATGTCTCCACAGGGACTGGGAACATGTAACTTGTAGGATTTATTGAGGTCCACATGGTGCTTGCCATTTATTTTCTCAGACCTTGTGGTAAATGGTAGGGGTTCTGGTGAAACAAGGCCCAGTTTGGAAGACCCTGTGCTAATACAATTGGCTACAGGGATTAGTTCAAATGGTTTTAGCTTCATTCATTAATTAATTAGATAGAGTAACACCTCCTTCACAGGGACTCGACCCACTTCTCTCAGGGCATAGACATCGTCTTCTGGCCTTTAAGTGCCAGGCAAATGAATAATGTTATATAAAGGAGTGGGGCTTCTTATGCGCAGAAGCCACTCACATGCATAAGTATCAGAGGGGTAGCCGTGTTAGTCTGAATCTGTAAAAAGCAACAGAGGGTCCTGTGGCACCTTTGAGACTAACAAGTCTTGCATCTGAAGAAGTGAGGTTCTTACCCACGAAAGCTTATGCTCCCAATACTTCTGTTAGTCTCAAAGGTGCCACAGGACCCTCTGTTGCTTTTCACATGCATAAGTGTTTCTAAAATCTAGGGTAAAATTTTCAACAGCACCTATGTCCAATATATAGGCACCTAAAGATACAGATTTTCAAAGGCACTTAGGTGTCTAAGTCCCATTGGGAGAAGCCTATTTCCTTCTTTAGGCACCTAAATACTTTTTAAAATCTGTCCCTAAGGCACTTAAGTCCAATTGACTTTCAGTGAGACTTGGACTCCTAAGTGCCTATGTCGATTTTGAAAATACAACGTAAGCTCCTAAATCGCTTAGGCATTTTTGAAAATTTTACCCCTAGTCAGGAGCTCAGCGGTGGTGTATACAGCCCAGCTGAGATTTTCAAAGCTGCCTACGGGGGGTTGATTGCTCGATTCCAAAGAACATTATTTGGAATTGGGCACCTAGGGCCTTATCTTCACTGCCAAAAAAAGGTATTATTAACTTGCGTCAATTGAGGTGAAATCCTACCAAAGACAGGCAGTTTGTAATTTGCACGCAAGTTAGCAGGTTGAGTTAGAATTGAGGTAGTGTCTTCACTGCTAAAAAGATGTATTTTTGCAGCAAGATAACTAACATGTGATAGCTATCTCACTGCAAAAATCTAGTGGAGGCAAGACGCAGGTAGTTTTTGCTGCAATATCAACACTATACCCCTCATGTGCAGCTGACCTTCCTTAGGGCATATCTACAGAATGCGCTGGATCGACGGGCAACTATTGATCCAGCAGGGGTCAATTTAACGCGTCTAGTCTACACGCGATAAATCGACCGCCGAGCGCTCTCCCGTCGACTCCGGTACTCCACCGGAGCAAGAAGTGTAGGTGGAGTTGATGGGGGAGTGTCAGCAGTCGACTCACTGCAGTGAAGACACCACGGTAAGTAGATCTAAGTATATCAATTTCAGCTACGTTATTCATGTAGCTGAAGTTCCGTAACTTAGATTGATCCCGCCCCCAGTGTAGATCAGTCCTTAGTTACATTGGAATAAAACTACAGTGCCTTGTCTCCACTAGTATTTTACAGCAAGAGAGCTATGGCCTGTCGGTTATCGCATTGTAAAAGCATACCTTTTTTGGCAATGAAGACATAGCCAAAGATGAGGCTTCTCCACAGACTTTAAGTTGACCTACTAACATGTGAAAACTGCAGACTGCCTTGTCTTCACTAGGATATTACCCCATTAACTAGAGCTAATAACACACTTTTTTTTATTTAAGTGAAGACAAGGCCCAGATCCCTGTGGTAACTTTGAAAAACCTCAGCCCTTGGGTTTTGACATACCTCTATACCTTGTCTTTCTTTCTTTCTCTTTCTTTCTTTCTTTCTTTTCTTTTTTAAAATTTTTAATAGCTATAGGGGTCTAACAAGAGTTGGCTTAAAAAAAAGTAAAGAGTTTTCACCAAAAAATAATTGGAAACTTTGAAATAATTTTAATACCCCAGGTTTCAGGAACAAATGATATTTCGTTTATTTGAAAATGGTTGTGAAATTTTATGTATAGAAAATTTTTGCTTTTGAATTTTTTTTCAGTTTTGAAAATGTTTGGATTTTGGTTTTTCTTCCCCCACCTTCCCCCCGCCCCCTTAATGCCACAAAAGAGGGGGGGAAATGTGAGAAGGAACAAAGGGGAGGAAGGAAAAACAGAAAACCTGAAAGGTGGTAACCAATTTTTTTTTCATTTGGGGGTTTTATTGAAAAAATTTAAAAATTTAAAAATGAATTTTTTTGTCTGAAATTTGCCATTTGATGCAGACATTTTTCATTAAAAAACAACAACAACCCAACCAGCTCTCATCCTAATCCATTTTAAATCAGTGGGTATTCATGTACCTCCTTAATTCAGTGTTAACTACATTTTTAAATCTGGGATTATATTATGTATAATGTATCCCTAACAACCCAACCACAAAACAAAAAGCCTCCTCTGTGGTGGACCGCAATGGTTAACAGCATACAGGACAGCCCAGATGTTGGCAGACATGAAGTAGAATGAGATATCACCCTATCTTCTCCTTCATTCTCCTTTTTCTGCCTTTTGAAATGGACACCACTTCTGCCAAGTCCTAGGCGCTGGAGCCAGGCAGAAAGTGGGTAACTGTTGCTGCTGTTTCTACTTTTCCTCCCCTCTCCGCATGCAGACCGATGGCCGTGTTTGTACAGGTGTGGATTCTTTCCTCTTTAAGGTCGATGTCAGCTCATGAAGCCCATATGTTATATTGCTCAGCATTACTTAGCAATGTGTTGCTTGAATTCTGTGACAGTACTTTGGTATGATGTTTAACTCACCGATTTAAATGTCCTCTTTAAGGACTGGATTCCAACACCCGTACTCACGTTGATTACCAATTGCCCTGTTGACTTCAGTGAGGCTATATATGGCATAAGGGTGTCAGAATTTGGCCCTAATATAACAGCATTGCCATAGTTTTGGTACAAGTGTGGGCACGTCTTTTGCTCCTTACACTACATATGTAATACAGGTATAGTGGGGCCCAAATAACCATGTTTGCTAACTATATATAATACACAAGCCTCTCTCTGTGGACGTGCTGCTGGTCTAGCATGTTTCTGGAGGTGTCTGAAACATAGAAGACAGTGGGGGCAACTAGAAGGCTTGCAAACTATTTAAAGGGATACGACACAGTTCTTGTACACTAGAGTGTGGGTTATCCTTGCATTGTGACTTTAGACCCAGCCCTGTCCCAGAAGTAGACCCAGGATGAGGGGCCTCAGATACCTTTCTGAGTGACACTTCCTCCCATGCATCTGAGGGGTAGTAGCTTAACGTTGGCCTATACCAATAATAAATTGCAACCCCACCATGCTCCCTACCTCACCCCCAACCCCCTAATTTAAAGCAGACAGAATTAGATTATGGCTAGAGCCGGGCAGGAAATGGTTTTCTCATCCTGCTAAAGTCTACAGGATTTAGAAAAACTTTCCCATCCCAAAATGGGATGAAAAGTCAAAATCTTGAACATTTTGCGCAATCCGATAATCTGCCCAAAAAAAAAAATCAGGTCCATCAAAATGTTTCATTTCAATCATTTCGAAACGTTTTGTTTCAGTTTCAACCTTTGTTTATTTTTTTTTTACTTTCTGAGTGCAAACGAACTAAAACTTCTAAATGAAAAGTCCTTTTGAATCGAAAAACAGAAAATGTCAAAATACAACATTCTGACCATTTTGAAACTCTGGGTGGTTTTTTTTAAGTTTTCTAATCAGAAGATTCATTGAAGCTGAACCTTCTCGTGAGCAATTTCGGTTTGACATTGACATTTTCCTGCGGAAAAACGTTTTACCAGAAAATTCCCAGCCAGCTCTAATTATGGGCACAATGTAACTGATTTCAATGATAAATTCCATTTTTCTGCAGGATCCCATAACAATTCGACTTAACACTCAATGCCTAACACTATCATGAGCTCCTCTTGAATTAAAATCATTGCATCATTCCTGGCTTTTTTTTTTTTTTTTTTTTTTTTACACAGTACCTTAAACCATGGAATCCAATGCACACTGCTAGCCAAATGAGTGGGTGGGAGGATAGGCTTCCATCTAGATACATTTCCCTGTTGTCTCCAAAAGTGATAAGTGCAAAAGGGGACCCCCAAGACCTGTAGTGGATTTTCAGAAGTGATTCTGTGCTCAGCCAAAGTTAACGCACATCTGGCCTGCACCTGAGGAAATCTGGAAAGTTTCTTTGCCAGGATCATGTAAAATCTGCACCTTGCCGCCTGCCGATCAAATTCATAGAGGCAATATCCTGACAACTACCCAATAATTCTCCTCATGAATTGGGCAGATTCCAAACAGACCCGTGCAAAGAACTTGCAATATAGTCCATCTTATCGTTGGTGAGGACTGGAGAACTTGGTTCTTTGTCAATATCTATCTATCTACCAACTGACCAACCAATCACAGCGTAGGTTTTTATACTACTGCCCATCATCAGAGTATCTGAGCACATTTCATGTGAAAGAGTGAAGTCCCTAGTGGACTTAGACCAGACAGCAAATATGAAAAATCGGGACGGGGTGGGGGGTAATAGGAGCCTATATAAGAAAAAGACCCCAAAATCAGACTGTCCCTATAAAATCGGGACATTCGATCATCCTAAGTGGACTTAATGGAGTCTCTGGCCCCTCTAACTTTGGGGGGGGGAGGGTAAAAGTTCTGTTTAGGATTGTTTGTTTATTTGTAATGTTATTAATTTACTTTTACTGGGGGAGTTGTTTTGTTTTAGGTTGATTTGATGGGTTTTTTTTGTTTTGTGGTTGGGTTTTTCTGGGTACACAGGGGGCATCAGTGTTGTGAGGAGGAGCAGCCCTAGAAGTTTTGCTAGCTGGGGGCTGAAAACATTTTCGGGGTCCACCCCCCAGCCAATCATTATGGGGCAAAAAAAAAAATGCAGCAGTAGAACTCCCTCTATAAGTTGGCAGCCAACGCAACTGCCCTGTTTGTTGATGCCTAGAACCAGCTCTGCTTGTGAGTGTCGTTCTTATTATCTGCCCATTCTCCTCCCACCTCTGCCATGTGACTGTCTGTCTCTTGTCTATTCTAGTGGGCCATGGCCTTATGCACCGAGGGGGAGAGGACAAGGAGTGGGGGAAGATTCCAAGGGCTAGATCATGGAGACCCCATAATCGCTGATTAGTGGGCATAGAGAGTGTAATTGTGCTGCATCAGGAGCAAATGGTAAAGGATGCCCTTTTCTCTCCTGTACAGGGCACCCATCATCTGAGTAGCTGTGTATGGAGAAGAGCGGCCTTTTTCAACCAGGTCTCCATTTTTAAAACTAAACAAAAATACATTTCTTGGGCTTCCCCCTGTATTTTTGTAGTCCCTTTGTGTCATCCATGGCATTCTTTGTACCTTATTGATCTCCGGCCTGGTCCAAAGCTCGCTGACCTCCGGAGCTCACTGACAATAGAAAGACTCCCATTGGATCAGGCCCTGTTGGGTATTAGTGACGTTCCAACTCGCTGAAATCTTTTGAAATTTGGACTAAATTTTTTTAACCAAGTGGGTTTTGTTTCCCATTTTTTCAACCAACTCTAATTGACACATCTTCTATGGCCCCTGCCTATCTATGGTACTTAGATGGGTCTCATCACTATGCTACCAGAGCCCCTCGCAATCTTTAATGTCTCTATCCTCACAACACTCCTGTGAGCTGGGAAGTGCTCTTATCCCCATTTCACTGACGGCGTATTGAGGCCCAGCGAAACTAAGGGTGAGATTTTTAAAGGTATTTAGATACCTAAAGATGCAGATGGGGATTTTCAAAAGTGCCCAAGCACCTAAGACCCCCATTGATTTCAATCGGAGCTACATGCTTTTGAAATCTCACTAGCAAACTTTCTGCAGCTTTAAGTACCTGAATACCTTTTAAAAATGTCACGCTTCGTGCCTTGTCAAAGTCAAGTGGCAAATCTGTGAGAGCAGAGCATTGACCCCAGGTCTCTCTCACACCATGCTAGCCGCTGGACAAGCCTCCCTTTACTACTACTACTACACATGCAGCTAAAGTAATTATTCAATTGTGAACAATACCTTATCGATGTCCAATAATAGGATCCACACGGGTACGTGACCCCCTTTCTTATTCTCTCTCTGTTCTTGGCTACTGGTGAAGCTCTCTAAAACAAAGCTGTTCAACAACAACAGAAAGAAAAGCGATCATTTGCCACCATTTCTAAAAGAAAGGAAGAGGAAAAGAAGCATCATCTCAACCCAGCAGCTACGTTGCTGCTAGCTAATTTTTCATCCTGGCCTGGAATTTGGCTGTATTTGATGCTTCAATGCAGCAAAACTAAGATTTCAATTTATAACTCCGGGAAAATGAAGGTTATCCCTTGGTGTGTGAATGAAATATACCATTGCCTTTCCATTACATGTTCTGTTTAAGTCGTAAGATATTTTCAATTGCTCCCATCCCACTCCCCTCTTTTGCTTTTAGTAAATAAATGGATCCTCTAAAATTGCTGCATTTTGGGGGTGGAAAAGTCACAAGTTACATTCTTTCTCTCAAATAAAATAAAATATGATACTGAGTTTTGTACTAAAATGATTCTTTCTTTCACAGGCACCTTTAAAGTTCAGCTGTCGGGTTCTGCTATTGAAACCATTGCAAAAGAATTGTTTGTGGGGATTATTTGACTTTTTATTAAAAAAAATCAAAACCAGGTGGCTCTTCATCCTCTGCCCTTAAGTTTTTAATAAAAAGTAAAAGTTCTGGCACATCACCGATTCTCTTTTCATTTTCATTCTTCCTTTGGCCAAAGATCTGGTCCATCTTTTTCCTTTTCTTTTTTTCCCCCCTTCTGTATGTGTGTCTATGATACAGATACAAAATGCACGTGCTGCTTGGAAGTACAGAGAAAAGCCTGGGGGTTTGTGTGCAGAGGAGACCTTCCATGAAGAGATCACCTCTTGCACGTACAGAAAAGGAGGGGTGCAACATCTCCTTTCCCTGATTATTACAATGATACGACACAGAGGGTCCAGTAGGAATCAGAGCCCCTTGTGCAAGGCACTGTACACACACTCTCCTTGTCCCAAAGAATTTACAATCTAAATAGACAAGACAGATGGATTATTATCCCTATTTTATGGATGGGGAATTGAGGCACAGAGAGACTGACTTGCTTGAGGTCCTGTAGCAGAGTCAGGAATTGAACATAGATCTCTCAAGTCTCTGTCTAAGGCTCTGCAGATGGAGCTCTGCAGAGTTCGGGACGCAGAGAAGGAGGCATATAGAACGTGGTACAGTAGTGGAGCTTCCGTATTCCGGGCACTATGCCCTGCAGAGTCCAATGGTTTCCATACAGAAGTCCATGCTGTATGTACACCAGTTTGGAGGAGTGTTACCTAGAGAGAGGTCTCATCAATTCTGCTACTGCAGGAGACCCTCCAACAGCAGTGCTGATTGCTCCAGGATGGCTTCTACCACCACATCTCAGCCCTGTGGACCCTAAAGCCCCACAGAGATGGCAGGCGTTGGTGCTGCCAAAATACGTTGTTTCCCCAACCCCCATATCTATTCCACTAAGAGAAAGGTTTCACATAAACTCCACCAAGAACTTTTCCTCTCCCTATGGCCCCCTCCTGAAAATTTTTCTGCAGGTGGGAGTGATCTAGCCCAAAGCCACTATCATAATACTAGGCATGTATATGAGCCAATAAAAGGGGATGTTTTTGGTTTTGTGCTAGTGCTGTTTCATTAACTCTTTCTCTGAGATTTTTTTTCCCCACTCATTTCCTGTATTCTGCTGATTGCATTTCTTCTCTGAATTTAAGAAATAAAACTCGGATGAAGCTAATAAAATGCCTATTAAACCTCAAGAAACTGCACTGAAATGTCCAGAGGGGCAGATTATGGCAAAGAAAACAAATATTCGTTGTTAAAAAAAAGAAGATAAATGGCATTTATTAGGGTTTGATTGCACTACAGCTCCTAGACCTGCAGATGGGACAATATATAGTTGCATTGTCCCAGGAGGAGCCATGGATGGGCAGGAGTTGTGATTTAGGGAGTAATAGGTCTTGCCTCACTCCTTTTACAAGATGCAGCTTTGGCATCAGCTCAACCAATGTTAGATCCATCTACTCCCCACACTCTTACTTGCTTGCAGAGCTTGAGAACCTAAGAATGGCCATACTGGGTCAGACCTATGGTCCACCTAGTCCAGTAGTCTGTCTTCTGCTAGATGCTTTAGAGAGAGTGAACAGAACAGGGCAATTTATTGAGTGCTCCATTACCTGTCGTCCAGTCCCAGCTGCTAGCGTGCTCTCACCCTTGAGACTGGGCTCCTGGATCTCGGCAAGAGTTGGGTTTATGCCCCTTTACTCCTCTGCGCAGTCACGTATGGCCACATGACAGCCTTGCTTATTATTAGAGCTGGCTGAAAAATTTTTGATGGAGCAGCTTTCCATCCAAAAAATCAGTTTTCTTGGAATTAAAACGTTTCATGGGAACATGTTGATTTTGACAACTTTTTTGATGGGGAAATGTTGAAATGAATCATTTTGACTTTCTTCTGTCGTTTCCATAATGTTGAAACATTTCATTTTGATACGGTAATAATATTTTGTTTTCAACTTGTAGATGAAAATATTACATTTAATATTATAAGTCTATATTATATTTAATATAACATCTAAGTCAACAAAATTATTTAAAATGATAATGGCAAAATGGACCGTTTTTACCTTTTTGAAAGACACATTTTAATCTTATTGCAAGGAAATGTTTTAACACTATACAAATTAATTCAACAATGTTTAAACAAAATTTTTCAATGGTCCTGAATCCAAAGTTTTTGGAATTCTTCTTTTTTATTTTTGGGGGCTGGAGATTTTGAAATTTCAGCTGTTTTGAAATGATTTTTTAAAAAAATATTGGAATTTCCCATGGAATGAAAATTCTTTCTGACCAGCTCTTCCCATAATGACTTTCATCCAAGGATCTCAAAACCCTTTACAAACATTAATTCCTGCCTAACGTCCCTGTCAGTCCGATAAGTGTTACATACATTTTCTAGGTGTTAGACTGAGCTTTTAGGGTGAACCATGAGTAAGATGTGGGGTGGAACTGGTCCATCCCAGGAAAGAAATGTGACTCAGCTGGCTAGATTGACTTGGACTCTATAGAATCATAGAACATACCCACACAGAGGTGAAAACAGGAGTAAGAGTCCTCCCCTTCCCTCCCTTCCCCCCCACCTCCCCACACACACACACACACCTGTTGCACCCCTTTACAGGTTAGCTAGACCTTGGACACCTGCTACTTCCTGACTCCAGAGCACATGGACAGGAAGTGGATGGAACCTTGGCTCTGGCCACACAATGCAAAGGCCACCAGAAGTGAGCAGGCATTGGTTGGTGCTGATTATATAATTTGTTGCTGGTACAGGCAGCTACACAGGGGTTTCATTCTTAGAGCTTTATATTACCATTCATCATAGGGCTTGTGACCAGTCAACCATCTCTTGTGAAACTGTAATGTTTGGAACTTACGGAGAGGCTGTCAGAAATAAAAGCTAGCATCAGCTTGCAGGGCAGTCCCACTGTCATGTTTCCACAAAGACACAGGATGGCTACTGCCCACCCATGAGCTAGATTGTGCCACAAGGACACAGCCCTTTACTTCTGTGTGCCTGGACCCAAGGGCTGTGTAGCCTGTTGAGGGCCATAATGGATGTTCTTACACCCCTGTACAGGACCAGTCAAAATATAGCTCTTAAAGTGGAATGGTTATGCCGGGGAAAGGCCCAAAGAAAAACAAGATAACAAAAATCTGCTATTTATAGATTTTCATGGATTCATGTTTCCAATCAACTGTGTTTTTTTTTAATTCAGTACATTTTTTAAATTGTGTAATTCCCCTTCTGCATCTGTAGCTCAACCATTGCAGCACTGGGACAGCTTTTGAGAACCGCAAAGTGAAACCTGCTAGAAACAGACTAGTCTAGATTCACCCACTCTCCAAATCTGGAACGTAACCAAACATCCTAAATGGTGAGATGTTCAGTAGGATTTTGAATATGCTCAAAGAATCACAAACAATTTACTCAAGAGAATATATTTACTGGTGCTCATTTTATTTCCATTTGGAATGTTTTTGTTTTCCACTTGCTATGGAAGGTGTTGTAGACTTTTAAAAACTCGATTTGCAATGTGTGCGTAAATACATCTCTTGGCTTAAAATTCTGACTTGTGTTATAGCTGCAGAATGCTAGAAAGACTTGATGAAGGTTTTTGTCTGCATTTGAGCTCAGCTGACCAGCTGTGAATAGAATGTAAAATATATATTTTGTTGTTTGCAAAGAAAACCAGACTAATTTGTAAATTTCTTTTGTTTGAAGCCAGTCATCTTTAAAACATTATAGTGGAAGTAGAACATCAGCTGTAAAGGAAAGAAGGGGCCCCCATACTATTCCTTAAATAGACTTGTCTGACAAATATCAGCATAGATGTACGTTGTGCCAGTATCCTGTGGTTGTATAAATATGAGTGCATAAAACAAAACCTGTATTGTTTTAATAACTTTGGCCGACTGTTTATCACCAAGGCTCCCATCACTTTTCTTTAACTCTTTCTAAAGCACCAGATGACTGATGATCGTCTTTACGTAGTAAACATGCAGCGTGAAGTGTTTGTAATAATATCCCGGTGATGTATTGAGGCCTCTCTTTGGAACGTGATACGCTTCTGTACAGTCATACAAATGTGACTTCTCACAATACAATCACCTCGTGAAACTCGACAGATAGAGTCCAAAACAGAAAAACCTGAGAATATCAGAAAGTGGTGCCAAAACAGGAAAATATTTCTCAATAGTCAGCTTGGAGAAAATCAAACTGAATATCGGCTTTACACAAGAGATTATCAGGAGAGCTGGGTGGGAACTGGATTTTCCAGTTCATGGGAAATTCCACCATTTCCAAATTGGAGATTAAGGAACAATGTAAGGGATCTACAGGTGGGAGCTGATAATTAGACTGAAGTCGTCTTCATTTTTGATAGTCTTATTTGTGAAAGAAACCTGAAGGATCCAGACAGGCTTCTCAGGCTGCATGGGAACATGAGACAAGCTGAAAATTGTTGTGTTTGGGGACACTCAATTAAAGCCGAAACGGGATGTGTTTGGGCTCTTTGTCTGAAAGCCATGTGCCCGGTGACTAGTCCTTATATCACCTGCCCGAGATGATGAGAGAGCCAGTCTTTTCGGGGCATGTCCCCAATGGAAATCTGCCAGAGGACCATATTTCCCTTTGTTTAGGAATAAGAAGTGGCTGCTTGCTTCATGTACCCCAGCAGTGGCCATTTTTTCAGTCTAGCAGCAAGTTATGCAATGCAAAATTGTGGCTCACCTGGTCTACACTGAAGCTTTGCACTGCTGCAGCTACATAAATTGCTGGCCACTGAAGGATGAATCCTGAGCGTCGACAAAGCCAAATAAAACAGAAATTGGGCATGGTCTGGTTGAAAGACAAAGCAATGCCTTATTTCTTAAATTAGCATGGTCCAGGGGTTAGGATGATGGAGTGCAACTTTGGGAATCTGGGTGCTATTCCTGGCTCTGTCATTGACTTGCTGTTTGACATTGGCCAAGTCACTTCTTTCTTGTTTTCTCGTCTATTTAGATTGTAATCTTATCAGGACAGAGCCCATGTCTTACTCTGTGTCTATACACTGCCTGGCACAATGGGGCCCTGATCTTGGTACCTTTAGCTACTGCTGTAATACAAATAATAATGAGCAAACATGAAAAGGTTCTGGGGCCTAGTAAAACATCCTGGGAATTTAGGTTTCTATATGCTCCATTATACCATATCACCTTTTTGCTGGAGAACACAGATCAAGGAATGCTGATGGCAAAAACAGATGGGCCTGCTTTCCCATTGCTAGTGCTACCAGTGCATCCTTACTGTCTTCAGAGTTTAGCGTTCTTATCTGGAGGGACATTTTCCATTGCACAGCATTCCCCATAGGCCCTTGGTATTTTCAACAGGTTTTATGGATGAGTAGTCTCATTGAAGCATCTAGTGTCCAACTTATCTTGCATTATCTTTTTGATTTCCTGGTTCCTACAGTGGGACCAGATGAAGGTATAGGCAATGCAGGAGTATACAACCACTGAGTTTTTCAAGAGTTTGCTAGATACTTCACTGCTTTTTTGGCATCTTATAGGACACTCTGATCTTCACACACTGAATTGATGGGCGTTCCCGACAGAGAAGGCCAGGTTGGCAGCTTTACAGAACCTGAGGGTTGCAGCCACATGACATAAAATCAAGCAGACTGCAAGTGCCTTCATCTTTAATATGGAGATGCAAGCTGCAGAGACATTAGCTCCTAACATGCAATGCTACATTTTGATCTGATGGCGTCCTGTGTCCTGGGAGCTGAAGTGTCCACGAACAGCTGCCTGTAGTGAAGATGAAGGCATCTGCAATCTGCTGTTTCTGTCAATGTTCCAACTGGTTTTAACCATTGGTCCTCAGTGAGAACGACCAGTTGGTCTAGTCTAACCCTTTTGTACTGCCTAATTGTTAAGTTAGCCAGTTAGTAATTTTTCCATGTATATTATAACTTCCACCAGAGTTATTACAGAAGTTATAAGTAATCCACAATATGTCTGGGGTGGGGGGGCCCTTGGAAGTCCCATGAGAGAAATCGCTCACTGAAACTTCAAGCTCTACTGGCAGAGCTTGTAAATTCCTTGAAAGAAATAACTGTTTCACATAAGTTTCAGGTCCTGCTGGGGCAGTCAGAGCTGGCAACGCACACGGGGCAAATAACCCCATTCACACACTTACATTTTTATCTGCTGTAACTTGCATGAGGTTCCCGTCTCCTGTGGATGCCTGAAGGAGACTGTAACCTCCAGGTGGGATCTCACAAAAGTCACCCATGCAGCAAACCAATCCCTTCAATCACCAAACATTCCGGTATATGATACAGTTGATTAACCCTATAAGAATACCAGTAATATAAGGCTAGACAGAGGACAGATGTTGTTACCTCAGCTGGGAGATTTCATAGCGGGTGGGTCTTGCGATTAAGGCATTGGACTGGGACTCAGGAGATCTTGTTAAGTTCCTCTCTCTGCGTGACTTTGGGCAAGTCAGTGAATCTCTGTGCCTCAGTTCCCCATCTGGAATAGGGGGAATGATAATATTTTCCTGGTCTAGTTAGATTGTAAGATTTTCGGGGCAGGGTCTCTCTTGCTGTGTGTGTCCAGCACAACTAACACATTGCAGCCCTGATTATTATTACCACGAGCATCCTCCTGCTATAGACAAGACATCGCATTGTACCATATTCTTCAAACACAAGCCACAGATCCATTTGTATCTTGTTCGCTATACAAACACAGCGCCAGACACCTCACAAGCTGACACTGAAAAAGTTTAGGAAAGACACATTGCAAAGTACAAGAAAGCACTCTGCCGGTGTAAGTCATTTAGAGCTTGAGCCAATGCTCCTTGAAGATAGGAAAGTCTCACATTGACTTCAGCGGGCAGCAAATTAGGCTCATAGACTCAACAGGGCAGACTGACATTTCAGGTCTGATCCTGATGCAGCCAAGCCTCCCATGGACTTCACCAGGAGTTTTGGGCCCCTATCCGGTCAATGGCCATGCACAGGGGCACCCTGGCACCCACATGCAACCACTTGCAAGGGGGCCTTGCTTTTCAAAGACTGAACAATCAAATCCCTTCATGCAACATCTGGTGGGAGTCTCTAGTTGATATATGGAGGGTCAACAGAGATACTGCATGGGAGCAGAGTTAAGATTGGTGAAGGAATTTGAATTTCCTGTTTATTTACCGTTGAATGTTTACTTCTGCTAAAAAAAATCTGTAATTTTCCCTTTGTGCTTATGTCCAGCCTTAAGGCTATGAAAGGGTTTTTTTTGTATTTTTTTTTTTTTTGGCTTTCAGTATTTATAAATTCTCCGAATACAAGAAAGCAACTGGAAATGGACCAAACTTCAGGCCTTTGACCAAAAAAATTGCTTTCTTTTGGCCAGGCGGCGATGATAGAAAACGACTACAGAGATGAAAAGAAGGATGCAGGCAGTATGAAGATTACTTAAAGGCACATGACATGATGAAAAGCAGTTTATCAACACTTTCAATGTTCAGTTCTTGTATTTTTTTCATAACAATGATGAATGTTTAGTGACATGAACATTTACTAAAGAAATGAAACAACTCCCTGTAACTCAGGAATATAGCGGTAAGAAACTAACAGTGGCCCCACTTCAGCATAACACTTAAGTGCATGCTTAACTTTAAGCACATGAGTAGTCCAATTGAATTATAGGGACCTGTTGAAACCAAGCTGAAAGACATGCACAAGTTTATGTGCTTTGCTGAATTGGGGCCAGAAAGGACTATTATGATTATCTAGTCTCACCTCCTGTATAACTCAGGCCAGAGAATTTCACCTACTGGTTCCTGCAATGGTGGGAATTATTCCTCTTTATATATAAGTGGACCTTACTGAGCTTAATAACTTGTGTTTGAGCTAGAGTGTAGCTTGTAGAAAAACATTCTGTTTTGATTTAAAGAGGTCAAGTGACAATGAATTTCCCACATCCCTGGAGAAGCTGTTCCATTGGTTAATTACCCTCACTTTTCAAAAGTTGTCTTATTTCCAATTTTATTTTTTCTAACTTCCAGCCTTTGGATAGTCTCATGTTTTCTTCTATTAGCTCAGAGAGCTCCATAATTATGTAGAAGACGCCCTGGAAAAGTTTAAATACAGCAGTAGAAGGCACTTTAAAAAACAAAACAAGCACATTCTTAATGTTTCTTGCATTGAGGTGAAGGGAAGCAAGATAGCAAATACTAAGTGGATAGTTTTGAAGAGGGAAACTTGATCAGCATCCTATGTGCTGCATGGAGTAAAATGATACAGTCCCCAACATGGAGTGGTAATGATGATATTCTATATATCAGGCATCTATTAGAAATCTGAAGATTCGACATACTGCCCGATAGCCCGTGTTTGGCAAATGAGAAGGACATTATATTTCATGGTATTAAGAATGCAAAAAGTGGAAACATGGACGAATTGCTAAGGAGGAGTACAAAAGAATAGCACAAGAATGTAGGGACAAAATCAGAAAGACTAAGGCATAAAATGAGTTACACCTGGCAAGGGACATAAAAGGCAATAAGAAGAAATTCTTTAAATACATTAGGAGCAAGAGAAAGATGAAGGAAAGTGCAGGTCCTCTACTTAGCAGGGAAGAAGAGCTAATAACTGATGACATCGAGAAGACTAAAGTGTTTCATGCCTATTTTGCTTCAGTGTCCGCTAAAAAAGTTAACAGTGACCAAATACTCAACACAATTAATATTAACAACAAGGGAGAAGGAACACAAGCCAAAATAGGTAAAGTAGAGGTTAAAGGCTATTTAGATAAGTTAGTTGTAGTCAAGTCAGCAGGACCTGATGAAATTCATCCGAAGGTACTTAAGGAACTAGCTGAAGCAATCTCAGAAGCATTAATAATTATCTTGGAGAACTCCTGGAGGATGGGTAAGGTGGGTCTAGAGGACTGGAGAAGGGCAAACATAGTACCTATTTTTAAAAAGGGGAACAAAGAGGACCTGGGGAATTATAGACCACTCAGCCTAGCTTTGATACCTGGAAAGATACTGGAACAAATTATTGAACAAGCAGTGTGTAAGAACCTGGAGGATAATAAGGTTCTAGACGCTCCCCGGGTTACGCAAACCTGATTTACGGACATCTGGACTTACGGAAAAAGGTCCGTACGCCTTTTTTTTTTTTTGTGCACGTAATTGTCGGAGATATGTTCCTGATTTACGCAAAATTCGACTTACGCAAGGCGTTCCAGAACGGAACACTTGCGTAAGTTGGGGAGCTTCTATATAAGGAATAGCCAGCATAGATTAGTCAAGAACAAATTATTCCAAACCAACCTATATTCCTGCTTTGACAGGATTACTGGCCTAGTGGATAGGGGAGAAATAGTAGATGTGAAATATCTTGATTTTAATAAGGCTTTTGACACAATCCCACATGAAATTCTCATAAACAAACTAAAGAAATGAGGTCTAGATAAAATTTCGACAAGGTGGGTGCACAACTGGTTGAAAGACTGTCCTCAAAGAGTAGTTATCAGTGGTTCACTATCAAATTGTGAGGGTGTATCTAGAGGAGTCCCACAGGGGTCAGTCCTGGGGCTGGTACTATTCAATATTTTCATTAAAGACTTAGATGATGCACTAGAGAGTACGCTTATAAAAATTGTGGATTACACCAAACTGGAAGGGGTTGCAAGCATTTTGGAGGACAGGATTAGAATCCAAAACAAGAAATTGGAGAATTGGTCTGAACTCAACAAGATGAAATTGAATAAAGACAAGTGCAAAGTACTACACTTAAGAAGGAAAAATCGAATGCACAACTACAAAATAGGGAATAACTGAGTAGGTGGTAATACTGCTGACAAGGATCTGGAGGCTACAGTGCATCACCAATTGAATGTGAGTCAACAAAGTGATACAGCTGTGTAAAAGTCTAATATCAATCTGGGGTATATTAACAGGAATGTCGTATGTAAGACACAGGAGGTAATTGTGCCACTCTGTTCGGCACTAGTGAAGGCCTCAGCTGGAGTACTGTGTCCAGTTCTGGATCATAGAATCATAGACGATTAGGGTTGGAAGAGACCTCAGGAGGCCATCTAGTCCAACCCCTGCTCAAAGCAGGACCAACCCTGTGGGGTCCCATGCGGAGCGGATAAAGTACACGACCAATATGGTTGCAAGCTGAATCCGAATTCTGTTTATTGCAAGCTTTCTTTTATAGTTTTTCTCAACATTACATAACACAATTAGGCTATAACAACACATCTACGGATTGGACAAGAAGGAGAATCATGTGTTTATCACATGTATAGCCCCACACCGATTGGTTCAACCGTTCCTTACATAAGGCCATGATTTGTTTACCTCATCTTATATAATACTAGACCACCAGGGGGCCTTACATAAGGCCATGATCATCTTATATAATCCTAGACCACCAGGGGGCCTTACATAAGGCCATGATTTGTTTACCTGGCAAGTGTCCCATCGTGACCCTTACCTCCTCATGGAACTTTTCATTAGGTTGGTGTAGGGATGATACATCCCCACACAACCCCAATTAAATCATCCCAGCCAGGGCTTTGTCACACTTTAGGAAAGATGTGGATAAATTGGAGAGAGTTCAGCGGAGAGCAACAAAAATGCTAAAAGGATTACAAAACCTGACCTATGGGGAAGGGTTAAAAAAAAAAACGCTTAGTCTTCAGCAAAGATGACTGATGGGGGATCTGATAATAGTCTTCAAATACGTTAATGGCAGTTATAAAGAGGATGCTGATCAAGTGTTCTCCATGTCCACTGAAGGTAGGACAGGAAGTAAAGGGCTTAATCTGCAGCCAGGGAGATTGAGGTTAACAGGCTTCCAAAGGAGATTGGGGAATCCCATCACTGGAGATTTTTAAAAACAGGTTGGACAAATATGCCGGGGATGATCTAGGCTTACTTGGTCCTGCCTGAGCGCAGGGGGCAGGACTTGATGGCCTCTGAAGGTCCCCTTCTAGCCCTATATTTCTATGATTCCGCGCAATGCCAAATGCCATAGTTAGCACTTGTACCTACCATTCGCCTCTCACTGCTTACTGGTTCCAGTTTGATCTTTCTTTGGGCCAAATACTGCCAGTCTATTGTACCACTCCAGGAGCACCCCAGGGAAGGAACTGCATCTCAGGCAGACACCATTTTCTCCCTGCTCCCTCTCCCCTTGTTCTTGGGGATGGGCTGTATCGTCAGGAAATTACCGCCCCCACCCTGGCTCAGTTGCACTGAAGCTAAGGCTCCATCCATTCCCCATCCCTCCCCACTCACTCTACCCATTCCTTGCCCCTCACCGACTTTAGGGAGGGCATAAGCACGTGCCTAGTATGGCTTATTCCTGCAGGTTTAGGCATAAGGTCCAGGTAGGCTGCATAGGAATTGAAGGAGGTTCTTACTTACCTGCCTGGGCATGTAGTTTAGGTCACACTCTAACCCCTAGCACTTATGCTCCGAAGTCCTGGCTGGGGGTGATTTAGAAGGATGTAGGAATGAAACAATAAATAAAACCAAACCGTGGTCAGATGTTTGGCTGCATGTGTGTGTTCTCTCTGCAAGGTGCACTGACTCCGGCCACATAGCCCGTACTGCAGGCTCCGATCAAACTGCCCAATAAATCCACAGACTTGGTTCATAGCAAAGGAATTTGGTCAGGTTTATTGTCAACGAAGCACGGTCCTAATGCCCCGGCTCAATGGTTACAAGTACCCTGACACATGTATGCCCGTTGCAATGGACTAGCTCAGTTAATGGCGGGACTTTCCATTACCCCTAGGCCAGCCAAAGACACTCCCTTGGAGATACATCTTTATACGCAGATACAAACAAGTTATGTATTGGATGACAGTCATTACCTTGTACATGTTGGTTCATTCAAAACATCTCTATCCATCATGCTGTCATCCTGACCTTATGCATGTTCCTGTTATCTTTGGGGAATGTGTTTGGTATCGAGGTGTTCTGGTACCACCTTTCTGGAATGTGTTTGTGTATATATTCTTATGCCCAGCACTACTTAGGAATGTGTGTTTCTGCAATATCAGCCCTGTTCTTGCCAGATTCTGTGAGCAGGGCCTGCCTCTTGCTCACAAGTTAACTTTGCTGTATATCAGCAAAGTTTTGACTACTTTAGCCCAGGCCTCAGGCCTCATACCAGGCCTCTGATACAAGGGCTTATGTTTCAGGCCTTCTTTCTACTACACAAACGAGTGGAAAATGAAGAGAAGAGACATCGAAGTCCAGTTTTTGGCACCTCTACTCATGGTGAGCAGCAGAAGATTACTCTCTGAGCAGCACCCTTGAAATCAGTGGAGTTATACTAGCATAAAATTGAAGTAATACGTGATGAATAGAGCTGGGAATTTTCTGAGAAAATGTTTTTTTCATCAGAAATTCAGCAAAACCAAAACTGTTCATGAGAAAGTGTCAGTTTTTGCCAAATTTCCTGTTTCAAAAAAAAAATAAAAATAAAATAAACACACAGAAAAACAAAAATTGGGGGAAAAAACACCCAACGTTTTTAAATTGTCAAAACTTGCCATTGTGACATTTTCTAAAGGAAAAGTTTGATGTTTCAGGTCAAAATGACCTTTTGTTTCAACATTTGTTTAGTTAAAAAAAAAAGTAAAATATTTTTTAAAGGGTTGAAATCAAAATGAAACACTTCAGAGTTCTGGCAATGAAATGTTTTGGTTGACCTGATCCAAAGCTTTTTCCACTTCATGAAAATTGTCAAGACTTTGACTTGGCATTGCAGTTATGGACAGGAAAAAATTCCAGATTTCAAAAACTGCGTGTGTAAGTGTACTTCCACTTGCCCTGATGGCCAGAGTGGGCAATTAACCTATTAGGGTGCAAGCTGGGGGATATTTAGGCTGAGAGGAAAACCTTAATGATGAAGCCCAGCTGGGAAGAACAGGTGGGGTCTCTGTAAAGCTGGGGAGCTGGTAGCAGAAAGGGGGCTTCACTGAAGTCGTTGGTAGTCACTCCCTTGGGAAAGAGAGGTGTGGTTGGGGCTACAGAATTTAGACTGTAGTTACTCGGTAGAACAGGGGTCGGCAACCTTTGGTACGTGGCTCGCCAGGGTAAGCACCCTGGTGGGCTGGGCCGGTTTGTTTACCTGCCACGTCCGCAGGTTCAGCCAATCGTGGCTCCCGCTGGCCGTGGTTTGCTGTTCCAGGCCAATGGGGGCTGCAGGAAGAGGCGCGGGCTGAGGGATGTGCTGGCTGCCACTTCCTGCCACCCCCATTGGCATGGGACGGCGAACAGCGGCCAGTGGGTGCCACAATCGGCCGAACCTGCAGACGCGGCCGGTAAACAAACCGGGCCGGCCCGCCAGGGTGCTTACCCTGGCGAGCCGCGTGCCGTAGAAGGAGGGAGTTTGGGCTGGCAAACCCAGGGGAGTCAGAAGGTGTAGGGAAGACTCAGGGAAAAGGCAGCAAGGTTTAGGATGGTGCAGACCTTGGCTGCTGATTAGAGGATCCCTGAGTTGGAACCCGGAGTAAGCTAGTCCTGGGTTGTCCTGCACCCATAGGGGAGTAAATGAGAAGACTGCCTGAGACCATTTGTAAGGCAAGACTTTGCTACCCCAGAAGGAGAGGACTATAGTGACCTGGCTGGAGGGCTAAGCCATGAAGAAAGAGCTTCCTGAGTCAGAGAGAGCAAGAGAGTACAGCAGGGGGAGCAGCAGAACGGGGCTCTGGACCTGGAAATATAACCCATCCCCAGAGTGGCCAGGAGGAGGCGTCCCTAGTGGTGAGTGTACCCCATGACAGATGGGGAAACTGTTTCTGGTGGTACCAGTTCTAGTGGTAAATCAGGCTGTTGCAATGGAAGATACCGTAGAAGTCCTATGCAAGTACGAGGTTACCAACTATGAGGCAAACATCTGGAGAGAATAAATGCTGCAAACCCACCCTTCTCAGAGTAGGCAATGCTATAAAATCTGCTGGGAACCAAATTAAATAAAATGAAGATGTAATTAGATTCCTTTGTTTGTGAGTGGAATGAGTAAGACAATGATACACTTCCAATCTGGGAGGCGGAGAATTAGCTGCTCAATTCCCTTTAATATTGCTAGGCATTGTGTGGCTAATTTAGGGTGCACTCATCCCTTAAAACCACTCAATTATATACTCCAACTGTATTGCATTTTCATATGTAAAAGGGCTGGGTTATGGAGATGTATGGTTGATTTTTCTGCCCCCCCACCTAGCAGCAGCGATGAAGAGAATTTTTGAGGCCAAGGAAACGTTAAAGGCCTGCTCAAACACCCATCAGCATCAATAGAAAGAACAGGAGTACTTGTGGCACCTTAGAGACTAACAAATTTATTTGAGCATAAGCTTTCGTGGGCTAAAACCCACTTCATTGAATGCATGCAGTGGAAAATACAGGAGGAAGATATATATATACAGAGAACATGAAACAATGGGTGTTACCATACACACTATAATGAGAGTGATCAGTTAAGGTGAGCTATTACCAGCAGAAGAGAAAAAAAAACTTTTTGTAGTGGTAATCAAAATGGCCCATTTCCAGCAGATGACAAGAAGGTGTGAGGAACAATGCGGGGGGGGGGGGGGGAATAAACATGGGGAAATAGTTTTACTTTGTATAATGTCCCATTCACTTCCAGTCTTTATTCAAGCCTGCAGTCTCTCGTTGGAGTCTGTTTTTGAAGTTTTTTTGTTGTAATGTTGCGACTTTTAGGTCTGTAATCGAGTGGCCAGGGAGATTGAAGTGTTCTCCAACTGGTTTTTGAATATTATAATTCTTGACATCTGATTTGTGTCCATTTATTCTTTTACGTAGAGACTGTCCGGTTCTCTTGAACCGTTAGTCATTTAACATCATAAAAGCAAACAGTGTCTGTCTAAACATCCCTTCCTCTCTTCACAGCTCCATTTAAGCTGCTGTGATGTCACCGTTTTGCTTATTCTCCATAGGGCCACTTGAGAATTTTCAGTCAGCACTTCTTGTTTTTCTAAAAATGTCTGTCTTCACACACACACACACACCCCAAAAAATGAGGTTTTGACAACATGATTCTTTTTTTACAGAAAATGTATGTTTGCCTCAAAAAATTGCAGTTTCATTAGAAAACCAAAAACTCTATGATTTTTAATTAAAAAACTGAACATTTTTTGGTTTTCAACAGTTTTCAGCTTAAATGTTTTGGGTTTTATTTCCCAAAAACCCCAAACAATCATTTTTCAGATTTCTGATGGGGAAAAATAATTTTTTTTCCCCAAAGAGAGAACTTCTTTTTCCAACCAGCAGTAGTTATCCAGTCATCAGAGAATCTTCCAGTCTGAAACAGGGCCTACATTTCTAATATAAAAAACAAAAAAAAATGAATAAATATATAATCTTTCAGACCTTTCTTATCCTTCATAATGAAGAAAAAAGTGCCTAAGCACATTTTCCTCCTTTGCAAGTCGCCTTTAAATAATATACAACATAATGGGGTCTTGTTCCATAATCAAGGTTCCTAGACATTGTGGTAATCATAACAAATAATAATAATTAGTAATGTTCACTAGTGTAACTGGAAGCACAATCTGGCCCACTGTAGCCAAACAATTAGTGGTGTGCAAATGATTTGTTACAAATCATTTAATAGTTTTCATCATTTTCTTATTCACTAACTGTCCATGAGCAGATCCTGATTTTTCTCAGATTTGTCACTGGGAATTGTTTGCCAGATAATATCTGGGAATGATCTTTGTTCTCTAGCCTATTCACAAGAGGTGAAATCCTGATCCTATTGAAGTCAATGGGGAGTTTTGCCGTTGATTGTAATGGAGCAAGGGTTTCACCTGTAGAGTTTTTTGGGAGTACAAAATGGGCATTCAGTGGCACAGTCTGAATTTTTACTAAGTCACATGGTATGGTTTGGCTCCCTGATTGGATGAATGCAATTCATGAATAAGGTTTCCGGTGGGAATTCATATGGAAAACCCTTTTAAATCCACTCTTAGCTAATATTCTTCAGGAGTGACTTTGAATTCTCTGTTGCAATGAACCCTCCAGCCAATAAACTCATGCGAGAGGATCAGCACGTCAGCATGCTAATCATTTCCTGTGACCAAATTTTGACAGAATTTCAAAACCGGTGGATGAAGGGAAAGTGGTCAGTGTAATACTACCACACACTTTAGTCTAATCCAAATGTATCTCACTGTTGCTCAGGGAGACGGGAGTGATTTTTGAGGGAAAACTAGACAAAAGTTTGCAGTACCACTATAGCAGCAACAAAAGTTGTGGCAGTTTTGGACTGGATATACAAAGCCATTATCTCTTAGAGCAGGGATCCCTCTCTATAAGGCTCTGTGTGACTGCACTCAGAATATTGCATTTGATATTACCAGGAAATGGTTGACAAATCAGAGGAAGGTCAGACAAAGGCAACAAAAGCAAGCAGGAGGGTGGAGTGTTTGACTGGAGTTCTAGGAAAATGAGCCTTTGACAAGTAATTAACTGACCTATTTAATGCTAATCTTACATGGGTTTGTGCCTCATGCACTAAGCACAGTATTTGATTACAGCAAGACAAATGCTAAGACAGCCCTAAAAATCATAAGCCCAGGTGAATTAGGAAGCTACAGGCACATAGAATAAACAAGAGAACTGAGTTGTGGGGCCATAATTCTAACCTTCCTGGGAACATCATAAACTACAAGAGCAAAGCATGTGATTATGCAGTCACATTATGGTGTCATTATGCAACCACCATGAGTTGTTTATTCAGTCACTGGAACCCAGAGCTGGAATTATAGTCCCGTAATTCAGTGCGTTCTTTTTTTATTTGATGTAAAATGGGTATGAATCTCAAGTCCATTAGGTGCCCAGGCTGGTTCCCCTCCTCCTCTTCCACTCATTTTATACCACCCCTTCCTTGCTACCCTGTTGCTATCTCCAACTCCTTCCTGATGTCCTTCTCTGCCCGTGCCAAAGGAAGACTGGTCTTGTGATAAAGACTAGAATTACATGAATAACCAATTTTTGTTGTGTTTGGCCAAACTGAAAAATTGAGAGGGAGGCTGGGACAGAACAAAAAACCTGGCAAACCAAGAAAACTTTTGTTTCAGGGCAAATGAAATGTTTTGCTTCAGTCTTTTAAAAATAAAATTGAAGTAAAATGTGAAAGGAAAGTTGTTTTGAAATGGAATGGATTTCTTTTAAAAAAAATTTTTGATTGAAACAGTTGGGTGACTTCATCACAAATTTGTAATATGTTTCAGTCGACCAACAATAACTTTGGCTGAAAAATGTTAGCTGTCTAATTAAGGAGCTGGTCTGGGACTCAGCAGGTGTGGATTCCAGGCCCAATCCTGCCACTGTTTCCCTGTAACCTGATGCAAGTCACATTGATCTCTCTGTGCTTCTGTTCCCCATCTGCAAAGAGGGCTGTTAAACCTGCCTTAGGCTGTTTTTTCTAATTGGACTGTAACCTCTTCGGGGCAGAGACTGTTCTTGCTGTGTATCCGTACAGTGCCTAGCACAATAAGTATTGGTTGGGGTCTCTTGGTGCTACTGAAACATATGTAATTGTTACAGGCTACAGTAAAACATTGCACTGGTTAAAATACTTTTTTATCCCGTTTGCTTTTTATAGCATTGTTTTTTCTCTGAGTCAGTGTTCAGCTCTACCTTTGCATATCACATACATGAATATTGATCATGTTTTAGAAAAGGACAATCAATATTCCAGAGAAACAGTAAAAAAGACAACACACAAGCTATGGAAAGAATGCAGGAAAACTCCCGCCCTACCAGCAAATTCATATGAAGCCAGCCGCAGGCCTATGCCACTTGAGCAGACAAAACATGGTAGTTTCTGATGCTCTCTCTCTCTCTCTCTCTCTCTCTTAGATCTGTAGAGGCTCCTTATTTTCCCTCTTTCCCATTAACTTTACTTTTTCTACCCAAAAGACACTTTCTTGTTAATTCCTTTATTTTACAGACCCTGCAGCACACAGTTCCAAAGCACCCTCGTGGTATAACCCAACTACGGGGATAACATACTCTAACTGTTCACTACTTAAAATGTGGGCAGCAAGGGCAGAGAGCCCCTTTTTCCAGTGTATGTTGGTATTTTAAAATAAAAGGGGAAGCAGGTTTGAGTCAGTTACACTCAAGGGCATTTTTAGCTGCCACCACATTCTGAAAATGCAAAGTATGCATTACACTGCCATCTAGTGACCTGAAACATGAATGGCCTGTATTGTCTAAAGCAAGGACCTGCATGCTGCCTTCCTAAACTGTGTCAGGGAGATCTCAGGGACTGGTGCTGGTCCACGGACAGGTCGTTGAGAAACTCTGGTCTAAGCTCCCACTCTCCTATCTCTTTGTATCCAACTTGAGGCATGAGTCTGGATTAATTGTTCAAAGCCACTGAGTGCCACTGACTTCATTTGGAGCTGGAGCTGCTCAGCACCTCTGAAGATCATGTGTTTGTCTCACTCAGAAACTGAGGCAACCATAGTCAATAGGGGAGTTTGGAAAATTAGGCCGAAGACTTGCTATGGTCTCAAAAGGAGACAAAGATTGCTAATAATGAGGGAGCTGGTTACAATTTGGCCGTAGGTAGGTAGCAGTTTCCCCCACGTGTTACCCTTTTCCCACCTTCAATATAGTTTTTAGATCACTGTGGATCGAAAAATCAACGCAAGAATATGAGACGGCAAGTGATCCCCCAAACACCTTCCCTGTCCGAACGCCTTTGCACGCACAGCCTCGTGTTGTTGTTTAATGGCCCTTCGATGGCTTTCGGCATTCTGACCAATATATTGTCACTCCTGAGGTAATCCAGGCACAGCTGGTGCAGCCAGTCCACAATGGAAAATTGTCTGAGTTCTGGAAAGGGGCCTCCTCTTAGTTCCTGGAGCCTGGCCCTTCAGAAGGACAGTTCTTTCAAAGGCTCTTTACATGCTTAATATGGCTGTTCCAAAGGACTGTAAAAATATCTCTAGCCACAGGATTCTCCTTTTTATCAGGGTGCAAGATTGTCTTATCACATGCTGCCCAGCCTGCTGAAAATCCAATGTGAATTCCCTTTGCTGAGCAGCTATTGCATCCACTAGCTACAGGAAGAGGCACTTAATAGCAGGACAGGCCGTATGGGCGTGTGGGTACAAAGCACCGGACTGACAGCAAAGGATTCTTCAGTTGCAATTTGACACCCCTTCTCTTGGTCAAGTTACTTCGCTATTACCCGGCTAATTTTGGGTGCCCATCTTGCAGGTGCAAGTGTCTTGAGTTGGGCCCCCAGAATGTAGGCCAACGTTTTTCAAATGCAGGGGCTTAAAGTGAGGCCCCTACATCCATATTTGGGACTGCAAATAAAGGGCAGCCACAGCTCCTATTGACTGCGTGGGGAGCAGTGAGTGCTCAGTATCTCTGAACAGCCGCTCCTAAGTATTTGTTGTCTGTAAAGTGTCTCCAGGGGAACTGCAGCACATAAGTATACACCTCTCCAGTGGTAGGAGTCTTAGTGCCCCAGATTCACAACTTCTCCTTTGCATTGGGGGGGGGCACATGCAGTGTTGTGCCCCCACAGATCACGGCTTGGCCTGCTGGAGGCGGGGAGGAAAAAGGGCTCTGTCCTTCTCCTGCTGTGCCTGCCCCCGGCATGCTTGGCCCCTGTCCCTGGCAGCCGGGGCCGGGCAGGAAGCAGAGGGGGCGGGACCAGCCACTTCTCATGCCAGCCGCTCTGGGTTGCTGCTCTGTGCAGCGTGGCAGCTGCCTGCAAGAGCCTGGCTGGGGAAGCAGTGGTGGTGGTGGTGGTGGGCCATCCCCTGCCCGGGCCCGGCTGCCAGGGACAGGGGCCAAGTGAGTCAGAGTGCCCTGTCGTTCCCGCCCCTCCAGCACATTTCTAGCTCCCTGGGCCCCTGTCCCCAGCAGCCGGGCCTGGGCGGGGGCCCCTTCCCTAACCTGGTTCTCGCAGGCAGCTTCTGCGCCGTACGGAGCAGTGACTCAGAGTGACCAGCTTCAGCCGGTGTGAGAAGTGGTTCCCTCAGGGTGACCAAACAGCAAGTGTGAAAAATCGGGATGGGGGTGGGGGGTAATAGGAACCTATATAAGAAAAAGACACAAAAATCGGGACTGTCCCTATAAAATCGGGACATCTGGTCACCCTACCCCTCCTGCTCCCCATGCGGGCCCGCCTGCCAGGGACAGGAGTTGAACATGGGGGGGAGGCACAGAGGGAGAAGGGCAGAGCCCCCACACACACACACTCCTGCAAGTAACTCTGGTGGGGTGGGGAGAGCGTGGCGGCGCTGGGCAGGGGAGTCACTGTGCAGAGGAGATACGTGGGGCGGTCTCATGTCCTTCCCTTTAGATAATGTCCACCCAGTATTGGGAGGCACCTGTGGTCCTTTGGCAGCTATATAGAGTCCAGCAGAAGCAACTGGACCGCAGCTCTGCAATAGGAGGATGGGATATCGGAGGAAAATAGGGACCCCCCCTGCAACACAGATAGAAACTGAACCAGAAATTGCCAGATTAGAGCTGGTCCAGGATCCTGTCTCCAGCAGTGGCCAAAACTGCAGAGGAACATGTATGGTCTCCCATACTAGGCTTTCTCCATCTCCCGACAGCAAGAGGCTGCCTTATGCACTGAAGCATGAAGGTTTATCTCCCTTCCAAAACTTTTGGTTAGCAACTGTGGTAAATCTGAATGTTCTTGTTCTCCCATATAAATGTCCTGGCCTTGTTTTAAGTCTGTTCAGGAACTGGAATTTCCAGTCTGAGAGAACTTTTCAAATTTGAAAATTTGGGTTTTTTGTTCCAAAACCTTGAAATTTTCCACAAAATGGAATTTTCAGGGGGAGGGGGAATTGTTTCAGGTCAATCAGAACATGCCGATAAAATCAAAATGTATTGTTCCAATTCCTACCTCTTTTTTTAAAAGTAATTTTTAAATGAAAATAGGAAATCTGAAATGAAAAGCAGTGGCAAAATGAAAATGGAAGTGTTCTGGTCTGATAACACTGCAACAAAACGTAGTCCAAATCAACATGGGCTTGTGGAAAGTTTCAACTTTAACAAAATGGCACAATCTGATCAAAAAATGTTCAGTCGGGGAAAACTTTCGACCAGCTCTGCTGCTCATCTCTCAGCCTTGTGACCCCTTGTGGAAATGATGCCCTATTTTACAACCAACAAGTCAATTAAGTTTTGCGTGCATCCCAACGAGTCATTTTACTAATACTGCCTATAATCCTTATGCCTGCTCTGTGTAGTAGTGTAATCAGTTACCCCAGGGGACAGGACTGTACTAGTTTGCAGTGAACTTGAGAAATACATTAAAATGCCCAAATCTGTTACCTGGGGGAAATTTCTCGGGGGCAAAGTGGTGTTATTAACTCAGTTATTACTATAATTTCTAGGTTCTCTAGTGGTTTATCTGCCTGCAATACCCAGAATAATCATTTATGTCTGGATATTCAAACCAGCCTGTTATAAAGGAGGGTACTAAAAGACTGTCTGGTGGTTTCAGTTTGAACCGGAAAGAAATTCAAGATCTAATTTGGTAGATGGAAAATCTGGAGTTAATTATTGCCTCTTACTTCTCTGCCACTGTCCAGTCTAGTGTGTTGGAGACTGAAGTGTCCAGAATTGGTTGGATCTAGTGTTTGGGCTGGGATTGGGGATTACATAACTGGAAATTAAGACACTGTCATGAATCTAACATTATCTCCTTTGTTTCGAAGTTGGGATGCATCTATCATGTTGGGGTGGGGGTCCGGTTGTGATAGTTTGGCTTCAAAGGCTAATGGAACCAAAATATGTCCACATGGCCCTGGAGGAAGATGCTTTCCCTCCACTCGACCACACAAACATTTTGTTTTGACACTTTGAAACAAAAAGTTTCAATTTTTCAGTGTGAAATGACACTTGTTTGTTTTAAATGGTCCCCAAGGCACTTTACAAAGCAGGTGAAGGACTCACCCAAGGCCATCCAGCAAACCGATGGGAAAGGTAGGAATAGAACCATCTTCTCCTGGGTAGCTTGGTTCTGCCCCTGCAATCTGACCTGCCCGCCATTCCTCATCGAGAGGGGTTCGGTGGTAGCCAGCTATTGTGAGCCCATAGGGACACAGGAGCCATGCTGCCAGGGTTCCTCAGAAGTGGCTGTGAAGCAAACAGTCTCCACACACGTGGCCTTGAGCTCTGAGAGATCTAGGGAGAGCAAGAGATTTCAGGGCCTAAAACACCTCGTTCAGCAAGAGGTTACCCCTTTCAGGGAAACAATCATTCCAAACTACATGGAACAACCTCTCCCATAGGTAGGACTTACATGCATAGGGCAAGATGTATGCCCACCGATGTTTTTGTTGATACACTGAATGTAGCAGAGCTTAAACAGCTTATTTTCCCCAACACTGCCACGCCTCACAGGTACATCTTCATTTGGTCTGGGAAGTGAGATTCCCAGTTCACGTAGACATACCTGTGCTAGCTCTGCTCAAGCTAGCACCTAAAAATAGCACTGTGTCCAAACGGATGCCTGACGTGGATTTTTACGTTACCATTGTGGTTCCACATACAGAGCTGCCGCCCCTCAAAAACAAAATATGGGGCTTTTCAGGCGGTAAGGATATAAGAAGTCATGTGATTACATTAGAATCTCAACTTACATTTTAAAAAAGTAAGTTTCTGTCCCTCATAGTTGTGGAGTGAAACTTGAAAAACGTGAACCCTAAAGGTTCCAGCACAAGGAGGCAAAATAAGAAGCAGCCAATGCTTCATTTTTTTCTTAATCTCGTGATTTGGGGGCTTGATTGACTCATGATTTTTGAACACTTGCTGTTGGTAATACCGCCCATAAGAGCTAAACAAATAATTGGGTTGTTTGTTTGTTGTTTTAAAGTTCTGTGGCCAAATCAAAAAAATATTTGGCTTATTTGTTCTTGCTGAAATGAAAAACTGAAGGGGAAAAACAAAATTTTTGGAGGTTTCTCATTTTGTTACATTGTCAAGTGTATTTTGCCCCTTTTAGATACAAATCTAGCTAAATTTCAAAAGTAATTTTTTTGAAATGAAAAGTCAAAACTTTTTGTTTTGAAAATGTTGAAATGAACCATTCTGGTTTATTTTCATTTGTATTCCTCTGAAACTATTTGTTGAATTTGACCTGAATTTATGAATACTTTCAGTCCCCCAAAACTGCAAATTTCCTACTTGACTGGAAAATTTCACCCAGCTCTACTGCCTGTAAGATGTTTCGAATGTAGCAATACAATGAAATGTTACGGAAAGGCTGAGCACTACAATACTTTCTTATTGAGGCTTTGCCAGATTCTCAGCTGGCATAAATACCTGTAGCTGTGCTGACATCAATGGAGCTGCCTAGATTGACACCAGCTGAGTATATGGCTTGCACATCTGGTCCATCGACTGATGGACTTTATTCAATAAAAGTGGTCTTTATACCCAAGAAAACGCAAAGTGTGTACCATAGGCCGTGTTAACTGCTCACTTACTTAACTTCAGGGTCTTTTGGGGTTGTTGGGTTTTTTTTAAATTGAACTGCAGAATGAATGACTGTCCAAAGACATGAATGATCAATTCGTGACCTGCTGTTGCTCTTGGTAGGTTCTGCAGTTTGGCACCCCATAACTTTTCAGCTAATGTGATATTCTGACAAGCTGGTACTCCCAGCAACTCCTTAGCAGGTGACTTATAATGCCAGTGACAACAGTGTGGAAAAGTGCATTCCACACGTTTTCTTTATAGCTCACTTTATGAATCCTGTGGCTTTTGTTTCTCAGAGAGGTATTTTGCTGTGCTAGTTGTCAGCTGAATAGATAAAGTTATGAACATGTGTCAAGCTACCTGGAGTTTGTGGGCGGTGGGGATCATACATTCCCCTTTAGATCAGTGGCTACTGTAGGTAATTTGATCCCTATTACATTTTAGTACCTGGTGTAATGAGCCTCCTTATGAAGTACCATTGAAAGCACCATTTAAACCCAACAAAAATGGCTCTTTCTGCAGCAGGGAGCAGGTCGGAAGCCTTAATTAGAGCAGTGCTGGTAGTCGCACTGTTTCTTAGCTCTCTATTTTAAAAATGTACCTTTGATCTCAGTAAAAATAATAAAAAGGGTAAAATGAAAATAGTATTTTTAATATTTTCCTGACTGTGGCTTCTTAGATTAGTCAAACTAAAAGACTTGTAAAACACACATACGCACATTAATATATATATTTTATTTTTCTGCACCTAGGCTATTTGCTTACCTACTGGGAGCAAAGAAAAAAAATCTGGGACAGTCGTGGGGGAGACAAACCAACTGGTCCCTTCTGGCTTTCTAATCTCTGAATCTGTGCCCAGTGTATGGGCTGGTGCAGACACTCCCTGAAGCAAAGGGGTGACCTGGGAACAGGAAAGCAAGCAGCTCTGAGTAACGAAGGGGCAGTGCCCACAGAGGAGGAGAGTTTGTAACAGCCCCATCTTAAGAGCTGTAGCAGCTCACGCTTTCAGCTCTGGAAGTCCCCGGTTCAACTGCCAGTGTTTGCCAAGCTGGGCTGCCTGAGGAGTAGAACAGGGGACAAGAATGTAACTCGAAGTTGCATCTGATTCCTAGGGCTCCCCCTTACTCAGGGCTTGTGGCAAAGCAACAACTGAGCCTTGAAGATGCATAAAGCTTCTGAATTAAGGTATGTAATTCATGAGTTCCTTGGGTGGGACCAGGTGGGGAAAATTCAGCTTTGTGCTCAACAGACCCATCCTACATGGACATAACATGCGCTCACACCCATTCTTATTGCTAGTCTTTTAGACATATTTCTCTTCAGGTCAGGAGTAGGATAGGGGAAGAGTGGAACCGCTGGGTACTGAAAAAATGCAAAGCCATCGATAGCGATCTGATCCAAAGCGGATTGATTTCAACAGAAAGACACCTAAGCTCTATTTGTGGAGAAAAGTCCTCATCATGGGTAAGGAAATCAGAAGCTGACACTTAATTAACTAATTAATATATTTTGTAGTAAAACGGGGGGGGGGAGGAAGTGACATGAAATATTCTATTACCCCTACATCACTCCGTGGGTGAAGACATTTCAGTTTTCTCTAACATATTAGACTCTAACTCTTGTTTACTATGCACAGATGCAGAAGGAGAATTACCCAAGTTTCTGCAATAAAATTAAGCTGGGTTTTGAGAACACCTGCTTTCCACTGTTTAATAATGCTCAGCTCCTGGCTTGTATGCGCTTCTGTTTACTCTTCCACAAATTATTTTTGTTCTTGGTTGACAAAGATAAATGATGGGATTAATATATATTGGAGAAGTCCCGTCGAACAGTTTGCTAGCAGAGAGGAAGGTTTGATGTTATTTCCCTCAGGTAACACAACACAGACAAACTGGATTAAGAGTAATTTGCTATGGGGCTTATATGTGATCATGATCCATTAGTGGAACACCATTTATGAAAATTGCTTTTTCTGAAATAAAAATTAGACTGACATTCATTACCACGCTAGGGCTGAATGAAGAATCTTTTTTTAGTAAGAAAACAACATAGAGATAACTGTACACTGCTTGGATTGCCCTTGCAGAAATCTATGAGCGGCTAAATGTTACAGTGAAATATGAAAAAATACTGCTGTGAACTTTAGTTGGAAAGGTTAATTGAGGGATGATGGCTAATTAGCAATTTTATTTATTTCCATTCCTGTGGCACTTACCCAGAGTTCCAAGCACCTCCCCAAAACTTAAAGCATACAATTTCAAATCTAAAATTTCCCATTCAATACTTTAGCTCATCAGTTTTGCTAATGACAGATTTCTAGTTAATAGACTATTCCACAAATACTATATTAGAGGACCCCCATCTAAACCATCTTTGTCTCTAGCCCCTCAGTCTATGAACTCCCATTTCCTGAAAGACCAATCCAGCTTCCATTGTAGCCAAAGGAGAGACTTCCATGGATTTCAGTGGGAGCTGCATCAGACCTTATTGATTTGATCTGAAGCCCATTGGAGTCACTTGGAAAAACTTCCAGGGATTTCAGTGGGTCTTGGATCAGGCCCATTATAAGCCTCGTCTTGGTCCTATTGAAGTGAATGACAAAACTGCCATTGTCTCCAGTGTGAGCAGGATTGGGCCTTTTGTAATTATATTAGCTTTGTCTCTGGGTAATTTTTTGTTTTCTCCATTGCTGGGCCGAATGTAAGTTACCCACCTGTGAGTATCATTGGTAGTGGGATAATAGTATCATGGCAAGATAACTGCAGTAGTACAGTGAAATGTGGCACTGTAGATCTGTTAACATCCATTATCACACAGCAGATGGATCGTGTTGCTTTGCCAAGGGCCAGTGCCCTTCAGCTGCAGCCTCATGACTAGACTGTGCCCAAGGGAATGACAAGGAAGGACTCTCTTCTCCCCTTTCCTAGGGCCAGGCACAATGCTAACGAGTGAAAGGACTCTGCAAGGCTAGGCCTGCTGCTAGGGTGTGAGGCATGGCCCAACCTCTGCGGAGCAGGTGTGGCTATGCAAGGATGTAGGTGTGGCTGGAGAGACCAAAGGTCAGACTATTTTGGAAGTCAGGGCTCTGGCTGCAGGGCAGATCAGGCAGTGGCGGGCTGCAGCTCCCAGCAGGTTGGGGTTTCTGTGCGGTGCCAAGTTTTAAATAAAAATAACTGAATTGTGAAATATAAATTCTCCTCGCTTTGCTGCAAAGAACAAAACATATCCCTGCTGCATACCTCTGGTATTGCCTGCCAGGCCCTGACCCAAGCAGGTGTGAAATTCTAAATCAACTTTCCAATGGTAGCAGTGGGGACAAAAATCCTAACTGGCTTCAAGACTGAGCTTGCTAAATTTATGGAGGGGATGGTAGATGAGACTGCCTACGATGGCATGGAGCTGCTCTGCAACTGCCTTCAGCAAATATGTTCAATGGCCAGTAATGGGGCACTAAATGGGGAAGGTTCTGGGTTACTACAAAGAATTCTTTCCCAGGTGGCTGCCTGGTGGGTCTTGCCCACATGCTCAGGGTTCAACTGATTGCCATATGTGGGGTTGGGAAGGAATTTTCCTCTGGGTCAGATTGGCAGAAACCCTGGGGGAGGGAGGTCACCTTCCTCTGCAACATGGCACACGGATCATTTGCAGGTCAAACTAGAATAAATGGTGAATTCTCTATAACTTGTTTTAAACCATGATTTGAGGACTTCAGTAACCTAGCCAGAGGTTAGGGGTCTATTTCAGGAGTGGGTGGGTGAGGTTCTGTGGCCAGCGTTGTGCAGGAAGTCAGACTAGATGATCACAATGGTCCCTTCCAGCCTTAAGGTCTAGGAGTCTGTGAGCACTGCTAAAATAGCCAGTAGCTCATTGATGAGGGCACATGCCTGGAATGTAGAAGACTCAGGTTTAAGACCCTGCTCTGAAGCAGACCGATCAGGAACTAGAACTGGGTTATTCTGGCATGTCTCAACATTTTTAATAAAAAAACAGCAAGAAAGGGCTCAGTTTCATCCTGGTGGAGAATGAAGACAAATTCTGAAACCTCAGTTTTTCATTATATGACATTCTTATTTTCCCACCAGCCCTACTGGTGAGGTCATCTCAGATGAGTGCTGATAAAACGTATACAACATGCAATCTTATGTTCTGTCACTGCCAGATAAGTTACAGAAACTACTTTAAACATGTTTGAGAGGTTTTAAAATTGATTGCAAATATTTTTATATTACTCTGGAAGTAAAGCCAGATGCCTTTCGTTATTGTGCTTCCAAGTATACAGGGCTAAGAGGGAGACAAACTCAAAGTAACCAAAAATATAGAGCTGGCTAAATAATTCTAGCTAATTTTTTTTTCTGATTGGAAAAAAGCCTTTCCATTTTCACCAAACTTTTGGGTAGGGAGTTGTTGAAAAATCAGTTTCAACCAAAAACTAAAACTGCTCTGTTTGTGTTTTGAAACATTTCTGGGGGGGGGGGGGGGAAAAAACATTTTGGGGGGGGGGGGGTATTCAGGTGTGTGGGTTTCTTGCCAAATACCTAAAAGTTTGACACTTTTTTTTACAAAACCAACAAACTTTAATTTTTTGAAGGTTTGGTTTGGGGGTTGTTTGCAGGAAATCAAATCCACTTCCCAACCACCTCTACTAAAATAGTCTTTTTGTTCATAAGTGTCAAAATTAGAAAGGCCAAGGCACAAAACAAGACTCAACTAGCTAGAGACATAAAGGATACCAAGAAAACATTCTATAAATATATTAGAAGCAAGAGGAAGACCAAGGACAGAGAAGGCTCATTTCTCAATGCAGGGGGGCGGGGGACAGAGTAACAGAAAGTGTGGAAATGGCAGAACTGCTAAATGACTTCTTTGTTTCAGCTTTCACCAAAAAGATTAGTAGTGACTGGACATCTAACATAGTGAATGCCAGTGAAAATGAGGTAGGATCAGAGACTGAAATAGGGAAAGAAATTAAAAATTACTTAGACAAGTTAGATGTCTTCTAGTGACCAGGGTCTGATGAAATATATCCTAGAACACTCAAGGAGCTGACTCAAGAGGTATTTAAGCCATTAGTGAAAAGTCATGGAAGACAGGAGAGATTCCAGAGGACTAGAAAAGGGCAAATATAGTGTCCATCTATAGAAAGGGAAATAAGGACAATCCAGGGAATTACAGACCAGTCAGCTTAACTTCAGTATCTGGAAAGATAATGAAGCAAATGTTTGCAAATTGACTGCTTAATTACCTAGAAGAAAATAAGGTAATAAGTAACAGTCCACATGGATTTGTCAATGTCAAATCATATTAAACAAACCTAATAGCTTTCTTTGACAGGGTAACAAGCCTGGTGGATAGGGGGGAAGTGGTAGATGTGGTATATCTCTACTTTAGTATGACTTTTGATACTATGTCACATGACCTTCTCATAAACAAACTAGGGAAATGCAACCTAGATGGAGCTACTATAAGGTGGATGCAAAACTGGTTGGTAAACCATTCCCCGAGAGTAGTTATCAGTGGTTCACAGTCATGCTGGAAGGACATAACGAGTAGGATCCTGCAGGGATCAGTTCTGGGTCCGGTTCTGTTCAATATCTTCATCAATGATTTAGATAATGGCATAAAGCAGGGGTGGCCAATCTGTGGCTCCGGAGCCACATGCGGCTCTTCAGAAGTTAATATGCGGCTCCTTGTACAGGCACCGACTCCGGGGCTGGAGCTACAGGCGCCAACTTTCCAATGGGCTGGGGGGGGTGCTCACTGCTCAACCCCTGGCTCTGCCCCAGGCCCTGCCCCCACTCCACCCCCACCCCTAAACCTGCCGTGCCCTCGTTCCTTCCCCCCCCCCGAGCCTCCTGCACACCACGAAACAGCTGATCAGGAGGTGCAGGGCAGGGGAGGTGCTGATCGGCGGTGGGCAGGAGGTGCTGGGAGCGGGGAGGGGAGCTGCTAACGTGTTACTGTGGCTCTTTGACAATGTACATTGGTAAATTCTGGCTCCTTCTCAGGCGCAGGTTGGCCACCCCCCCCCCCACTTATAAAGTTTGCAGATGATACCAAGCTGGGAAGGGTTAGGATTAAAATTCAAACTGAACTGGACAAACTGGAGAAACGGACTGAAATAAATAATATGAAATTCAATAAGGACAAATGCAAAGTACTCCATTTAAGAAGGAACAATCAGTTGCACACATACAAAATGGCAAACGACTGTGTAGGAAGGAGTACTGCGGAAAGGGATCTGGGGGTCATAGTGGACCACAAGCTAAATATGTGTCAACCGTGTAACATTAACATTGTTGCCAAAAAAAAAAAAAAAAAAAAGCAAACATCATTTTGGGATGTATTAACAGGAGTGTTGTGAGCAAGACACGAGAAATAATTCTTCTGGTCTACTCCGCATTGATTAGGCCTCAACTAGGAAAGATGTGAACAAAGTGGAGAAAGTCCAGAAAAGAGCAACAAAAATGATTTAAGGGCTAGCAAACATGATCTGAGGGAAGACCGAAAAAATTGGGTTTGTTTTGTCTGGAGAAGAGAAGACTGAGAGAAGACATAAAATCCCCTCCACAGCAACACAAATACAAGAGCACTGCAAACCAGCAGTTGCATTGCAAAGCTACACTTCAAAATCCACAGAAAGCCATCACAATACGGTATAGTTTGAAAAGTTTCTGAGTTCGGTTCAGAAAAGAACCCAAAAGGGTGGAACTTATCCAACTGATCAGGATACTTGGGGTACGTCTGCACTGGGGGCTGGGGGGGGGCGGGCAGCCTGGATCTACAGACTCAAACTTGCACTGCAGCACTAAAAATATCCATATAGACATTCCCACTCAGGCTCTGAAACCCAGCCCTGTCCCCAGCACCAGAGCTGCTGGGGTTCCCCCGAGACCTCTTCCACTCGGTTCCCCAAGAACTCAGTCATGTCACTCAGGTTACTTTATCTGGCATACAGCAAAGCTACGCTCAGTAGATCAGACTGAAGCATGGGGGTGGGTATAGGGCATAACACACATCCAGAGTTACACAGTAAATCTCTTCCTTCCTGTACATTTACACATGACATTGCATTACACTTTTTTTAGATTGGATTGGTCACCTTGTAGGAGCCAATCCCTGTTCAGCATGCTCTGTCCATGCACAACTTACTCTTTACATCATCTTACAGTCCAGGCTTATCTTATCCATTGTCAATGGTTCCCTGGGTGCTCCCCCTTATCTTAGCTAGCACAGGTTTCAGAGTGGTAGCCGTGTTAGTCTGGAGTGCTAGTGGCACCTTAGAGACTAACAAATTTATTTGGGCATAAGCTTTCGTGGGCTAAAACCCACTTCCTTGGATGCATGCAGTGGAAAATACAGTAGGAAGATATATATACACAGAGGAGATGAAAAAATGGGTGTTGCCATACCAACTATAACAAAACTAATCAATTAAGGTGGGCTATTATCAGCAGGGGGGAATAAAACTTTTGACAAGAAGGTGTGAGTAACAGTAGGGGGAAAATTAGCATGGGGAAATAGTTTTTACTTTGTGTAATGACCCATCCACTCCCAGTCTTTATTCAAGCCTAATTTAATGGTGTCCAGTTTGCAAATTAATTCCAATTCTGCAGTTTCTTGTTGGAGTCTGTTTTTGAAGTTTTTTTGTTGAAGAATTTCTTTGACTGTGTAACAAGCCTTGTGGATTCACCCTGGCTGGCAAGGGACCAGCAGCGGAAACCTCAGAGCGGCGGCGGGCTGAGCTGCAAATTAAGCCTGAATAAAGACTGGGAGTGGATGGGTCATTGCAAAACCAAATTTCCCCATACTAATTTCCCCCTATTGTTACTCACACCTTCTTGTCAACTGTTTGAAATGGGCCACCCTCGTTACCACTACAAAAGTGATTTTTCCTCCCTTGTTATTCTACTGTTAATTGAATTGTCGTATTAGACTGACCCTCCCATTTGGTAAGGCAACTTCCATCTTTTCATGTACTATGTATATATACCTGCTACTGTATTTTCCACTCCATGTATCTGATGAAGTGGGTCCTAGCCCATGAAAGCTTATGCCCAAATAAATGTGTTATTCTCTAAGGTGCCACAAGGACTCCTCATTGTTTTTGCTGATACAGACTAACACGGCTACCCCTCTGAAACCTGTCATATTTAGCTTGTGATCCACTATGATCCCCAGATCCCGTTCCACAGTACTCCTTCCTAGGCAGTCATTTCCCATTTGTATGTGTGCAACTGATTGTTCCTTGCTAAGTGAAGTACTTTGCATTTGTCCTTATTGAATTTCATCCTATTTACTTCAGACCATTTCTCCAGTTTGTCCAGATCATTTTGAATTTTAATCCTATCGTCCAAAGCACTTGCAACCCCTCCCAGCTTGGTATCATCTGCAAACTTTATAAGTGTACTCTCTATGCCATTATCTAAATCATTGATGAAGATATTGAATAGAACCGGACCCAGAACCGATCCCTGCAGGACCCCAATCGTTATGCCCTTTCCAGCATGACTGTGAACCACTGATAACTACTCTCTGGGAATGGTTTTCTAACCAGTTATGCACCCACCTTATAGTAGCTCCATCTAAGTTGTATTTGTTTATGAGAAGGTCCTGCGAGACAGTATCAAAAGCCTTACTAAAGTCAAGATATACCACATCTACCGCTTCCCCCCATCCACAAGGCTTGTTACACTGTCAAAGAAAGCTATCAGGTTGGTTTGACACCATTTGTTCTTGACAAATCCATGCTGACTGTTATTTATCATCTCATTATCTTCTAAGTGTTTGCAAATTGATTGCTTAGTTATTTGCTCCATTATCTTTCCAGGTACAGAAGTTAAACTGGCTGGTCTGTAATTCCCCGGGTTGTCCTTATTTCCCTTTTTATAGATGGGCACTAGATTTGCCCTTTAATGATACTGACCTTTGTAAAGCAGCTTGAGTTCTACTGATGAAAAGGACCATGTGAGAGCAAGGTGGTGGTATTATTTTAAATGCTTAGGTTTTCCAAATTACAGTGGTCTTCATGTTATACATATAGAGAAGGAACCTTAATTCAAAGTTAACAATATTATTGGTCTGCAAATGCTCAAGAAGATCAGACTACACTTTTCCTGTTTATCACAGCCTCAAAAATGCACAGGTGTAGAAGATTTGTATGGAACCATTATAATGAGTTGTTTCCAAAGACCGAAAGGTATATCCTTTCTTCTTTGGGCCAGACTGTGGCATACTTACTCACATTGAGTAGTAGTACCTGTGACGTTGTGCAGTCTATATGGTTTTATAAAAACTTGATAATAAGTCAATATAATGTAACTGAGATAGTTTTAGAGAAAATACGGTAATAAGTGAATGTAAGTAACTGGGATATGCCTCATGCAAAAGGTCTCTTGTAAGGTATCATTACAAAGCTTATAATCTACTGAGTGTGATCATCTGATTTGTATAAATGTACCACTCTTGTATCTAAAACTAGAAATATAAAATGTAACTCTGAGGGCCTATTGTAATTGTGTAAAGTGTAGACCATTAATGATGGTTTGGAATCTTGATGACTCCCATTGTCTGCAGATGGCTGTATTTACCTGTGAGTCTTCCTGTATATGTGTGTGCTGGCAAGTGGGCAATGAAGTCTTGCAGTGACATGTGATCATGTCACCTGAACTGGAATCCATCTTTAACCTGGTGCTTTTCCAGTGAGGGGGGGTGGAAACCCAGAGAGACAAAGAGTTCCCGCCTTATGCAAAAGATATATAAAGGGGGGAAGAGAACAGAGAAGGGGAGAAGCCATCATGAAGAATCCCCTAGCTATCACCTGAGCTGCAACAAGAGCTGCACCAGGGGAAAGAATTGTGCCCAGGCCTGGAAGGTGTCCAGTCTGAGAAAAATTTACTGAAGCATCTCTGAGGGTGAGATTATCTGTATTCAGTTTGATTAGGCATAGATTTGCGCATTTTATTTTATTTTGCTTGTGACTTACTTTGTTCTGTCTGTTACTACTTTGAACCACTTAAATCCGGGGAGCAAACAACTGTGCATATCTCTCTATCAGTGTTATAGAGGGCGAACAATTTATGAGTTTGCCCTGCATAAGCTTTATGCAGGGTAAAACGGATTTATCTGGGTTTAGACCCCATTGGGAGTTGGGCATCTGAGTGCTAAAGACAAGCACGCTACTGCGAGCTGTTTTCAGGTAAACTTGCAGCTTTGGGACAAGTGATTCAGACCCTGGGTCTGTGTCTGGAGCCAGACGGGAGTGTCTGGCTCAGCAAGACAGGGTGCTGGAGTCCTGAGCTGGCAGGGAAAACAGAAGCAGGGGTAGTCTTTGCACATCGGGTGGCAGCTCCCAAGGGGGTTTCTGTGATCCAACCCGTCACAGTACCTTCCTCCACAAGTAGTTCCATTGACCTCAGTGGGACAACTTCTGGGGCAAGGCACTGTTGGACTAATTTCATGCTTTGTTAACTTTTTGGATGTGTTACAGCTGCTCAACTAATACAAAAATGGTTTAAACAAGAACTAGGTGTGTGCAAAGTCTCTTCATGAAAATGAAGCTTTGGGACTCCAAGCGAGCTGCTGGTGGGGTCTAGAAAGACTTTCGCCTAATGAAGATGGAAAATTTTGCAAAAGGTCATGGAGAAAATCTGAAAATGTTGCTAACTGTTGGAAATTTTGCAGGGAGGAAAAAAAAATCACACTGCAAACTTCAGCTCCTGCTAACCCAGCTGCTAAGCCCTCCTGGTGAATTATACAGTACACTGGGGTACGTACCTTCAAGTGACTTTAGTATTATTATTTCTTCCAGTAAGCAGTAGGTGGATTGAGATCCCCTCCCTGCTCCCAGGGCCAGCCTTTTTATACACTTGCTTTCTTCCTTGGGTTTCCCAGATTACCTCATTATCTCTGCCGGCTCCTTACAGGTGTAAGTGATCCCTTCTAGTCTTCCAAACCCAATCAAGCTACCTAACTCTCTCCTATCCTAACCACACCCATTGTCCTGGGTGATCTAAGTAACTAGGGTGCTGGCTTCCAAAGGGCTATCCGTAGCTGCTAACAATATCCTGTCACCGACTCTATTCATGTGCAGGTCTGCTCACTCATATGACTAAGGGAGGTCACAGTCTGACCTATAATGTAGATACATTTTATTTTTCCGCAATGAAGGATTGAACCACAAGAACTGATTTGAAGGAGATGATGACGATTGTTGTCATCACCTTTTCTTATAGCACTTTAATGTTTGATTTATGGAAATGTGCTACAGAAAACTCTAGTTTTCTGCGGCTATGCTCCGTTTGTCCACTTGGTGGCTCTCTAAAACAACTTGTGCTCTGTAGAACCTAGCAACCTCTGATCCCTGGAATATAGAGGCCTATGCTATATTTTGAGATTATTCATATATTTTGTATGCTGTGATGGGAAATATGGTATGATTGGGCATTTTTATTTATGGTTATCTTGTAATCTAAAATTATAACACTTGTGACATAAAAATAATAATTTGCACTTCGGTACTATAGCACATTCGCTTTGTGAATCTCATAGTTCTTTGCAAACTTTAATATATTTAATACACTAATACTCCTGTGTTGTAATTAACTATTATTACCTCCCATTTTACAGAGGAGGGATCTGAAATGTTGTTAAATAACTTCCATAAAGTTACACAGCAAGTCTGAGGCAGAGCTTGGCCTGGAATCCAGATCTCCTGAGTGCTACCCCTGTTCTTTTAAACCATGCTCTGTCTCAAAAAAAGAGTAAAGTCCATCAAAACAGTATGACCAAAAATATATTTCAAAGTGAGAGCTGCAGGGAGAACATAAGAGCGGCCAAACTGGGTCAGACCAAAGGTCCATCTAGCCCAGTATCCTGTCTTACGACAGTGGCCAATGCCAGGTGCCCCAGAGGGAATGAACAGAACAGGGAATCATCAAGTGATCCATACCCTGTTGCCTATTCTCAGCTTCTGGCAAACAGAGGCTACGGACACCATCCCTGCCCATCCTGGCTAATAGCCATTGATGGACCTACCCTCCATGAACTTATCTAGTTCTTTTTTGACCCCTGTTATTGTCTTGGCCTTCACGACATCCTCTGGCAAAGAGTTCCACAGGATGACTGTGCATTGTGTGAAGAAATAATTCCTTTTGTTTGTTTTAAACCTGCCTATTAATTTCCTTTGGTGACCTCTAGTTCTTGTGTTATGAGAAGGAGTAAACAACATTTCCTTATTTACTTTCTCCACACCAGTCATAATTTTATAGACCTCTATCAGATCCCCCCTTAGTCGTCTCTTTTCTAAACTGAAAAGTCCCAGTCTTATTAATCTCTCCTCATACGGAAACCATTCCATACCCCTAATTATTTTTTTTCCCTTTTCTGAACCTTTTCCAATTCCAATATACCTTTTTTGAGATGGGGCCACCACATGTGCATGCAGTATTCAAGGTGTGGGCATACCATGGATTTATATAGAGGCAATATGGTATTTTCTGTCTTATTATCTACCCCTTTCTTAATGATGTCCAACATTCTGTTCGCTTTTTTGACTGCCGCTGCACATTGAGTGGATGATTTCAGAGAACTATCCACAAAGACTCTGAGATAGGGAGAATTGTAGAGTTCTACCATGCTTCTCAGTGCAGGCTTGTCTTTAGGATAGTTTTGTGTGGTACTGTTTACTAGATTGCTATGAACATTGAGAGGCAATTTAAAAGGTGAGAATTTCAGGGCCTGATCCAAAGCCCACTGAAATCAATAAGCGGTCTTCCACTGATGTCCATGCTCATTGGATCAGGGTCCTATGTAGGTAGTGACAGGCAGAACGGTGGAATGTGTGTATCATATGATGGTGGGGGCATCCCTCGGTTTCAGTGGTGATAACCTCGCCCCAGTCAGACAATACTTTGGGGTATGATGCCCTTCCTGGGATTACTACCTTTTACAGGGGAGACATCATCTTAAGCAGCAGGCTTGCAAATCAGTGACCACACACGTAATGTAGGTAGACTGGGAAATGTTCCCTGACATATTTTGTGCCTTTGAGGCGCAGGACCGTGATGGTGGAAAGCCATGGCATCTCAGGGAGGAACTATGCTTCAGGTGGACACCAGCTTCCCTTTCCCCCCAAACAGCCGCTGGGGCAGAGAGCACACAGGTTCAGCTACCCTGTTGTATTAATACTAGGGAGGCACTCAGGTATTATGGAGTTGGGGGCGGGGGTGAACAATGGCCCCATGTTCTTTGGGACAAAGGGCACCCGCTGAGGAGATTAGCAAGAAGAGATCCAGCAAACAGAGCGGTAGGAAGCTCAGCTTTACTGATGGGGCTGCGCCCCCTCAGATGGCATAAATGACCATAGCTCCACTGCAGTTAAGTCTTGTAGCTCCATTGAATTATTCAAGCGAGAGCAACATCCGTTTGCATCAGCTGAGACTCTCCCTCACTGGCAGGCCAGGGTTACGAGTTGAGGCCCTGGACTATCAGTATCAGCAGGAAGCCCGATGTTTATATTCCAGAGCCTCTGGTCCCTCACCAGTCTAGGTGCCTCCTGGAACATAGTCCCCTTTCTCCAGTTCCACACAGCCTACCACATTTGCTTTCACTGAGTGCAAGGGCTGTTGTTATTACCAGCCCTGGAGTAAACTGCACAAAGTGGGAGAAGAGGCTCCAGCATCAGACCTCTGTCCAGGTGTGTACAGTCAATATTTTCCTAACGTGTGTGTGTGTGTGTGTGTGTGTGTGTGTGTGTGTGTGTGTGAGAGAGAGAGAGAGAGAGAGAGAGAAAATCCTCTTTCATGCGTTTCTTTCCACATCACCATCTTTATTTTGTTTAACAATTTCTGAAGAGTTACCAGTAAGAACATAGGGTATCAAGTGAGAATACCTGAATGGTTATAACCCATCACTCATAAAATATTCAGTATCTTAGACAATCCTGCTAATGTTTGCCTGGCTGTGCAGATCCAGGCTAAACTTCTGGAAGTGCTTCACGTATTAATTAATAACGTGTAGCATGTTAATCTCTTACATCAGTTACATCATTGGTCAAAAACCGTGAGGTCACAGTTTAGTAGCAGTAATGTGAGGAAATCCGTAGGTTTTCTGTCATGCCACTGTCCTCTCATGAGCCTGTATAAATGTAACTAGTTTTCAGTGCTTGCAGCATTATTATGGTATAATAATTCCACCAACCCTACGGGTTTTGAAAACAATACTTGAAATAATCCCTTTTGATCTGATGCTAATCCAAGATAATTGCTTTCCGACTTAATAGGAAAACTGCGTTTTCTGATGTCAGGATCGGCCTGTTTGAAAGGGGTTTGATTTAACTAATACGGTAGGTGTTTGTTTTAACCGAATGAGTTCCATTGTTTCTGTGAATCCAAGATGCCAAGAATAATAATATAGGCCCTGATCCTGCAATTAAATGCATGTGAGTGCAGTGGTTCAACTGTGCAGGCAGAGGAGGTCAGAAAAGGGGGGAAGGGATGAATTTCTAGTTTTCATTTTAGTTCTCATTGTTCAGATTCTAGTTCAAAAACTGAACAATGACCAAAAATCCTAGGAAAAACAAAAAAAAATTTTAGCCATAAACTAGAAAAAAATGTTCAGTTTTTGACCAAAACTTTTCAGTTTTGAGGATTTTGATTTTCTGATAGAAAAATTTAAAATTGTCATGGAAAGTAGTAGACACTTTACACAAAAATGTTCATTTATTCAAAAACCCAATTTTTCATCGAAAAAAGTTATGATGGAAAATTTTCAACCTGCTTTACACACAGGCTTGGATCATATGTCGGAACAGCTCGGTGAAAGTTCCTGAAAGCAACATTTTATTTCCTTCATCTACCAGTGGGGTAGAATTAATTTGCATGTATAATCCAGAAAGGATTTTTGAGTCTCCAGAAATGAGCACAGGGCACACTGCTGAAAAATATATGCCAGGTTTCCCTATCATTCATTCAGAATAGCCCTAAACAGGGGACAGTTCATGGGAATGTTCATTAGAGCTGAATGCTAACTACTTACCACTAGAAAATATTGGCTGTAGACAAGATCCCCTAACTTTGCTATTTATCCCTGATCTTTACAGAAACTTGGAAAACCTTGTATCTAGCTATGAACTTCACATGTCTATAAACCCAGGACAGACTGGATTAAGCACCACTTTTCACACTTGTTACCGGTCACCCTCTGCCCGCTGGAAGCTGGGCCACGATATAGCCTATTAGCAGTAGCTCTCATTTCTATTTTAAAGTGAACTGTAAATACGGGGTATAAAAAGAGCCAGCTGGAACCCGGCTGTTGGTTTAACAGAAAAGCTGGTTTTGGATGGCAGCTTGTAGGTCACTGTGCTCTTACTGCCTTACTCCGAACACCAAGAAACAAGTTGACAGTGTGCATTCTTTCTGACTAGGCTCAAAAACTCCGAAACAATAGTTTGTCCATTGTTCATTAACCAAAGGATTAAGTTGATGTGGTGTTGAAATGCATTTGAGGGTGTTGAAAAGTTGGTTACATTAGGGGTAGGAGACTTGCTTAGCCACATCTACCCCCTGTCCGAGAGCAGAACGTTCAAGTGATGTCACAGTGATGTGAAGATCAAGTGCTCTTTTTTGGTAGGAAAAGAAAACAAATAAGTGGAATAATGTCTCTCTGAAAAGAGCGTCGGTTTGTGATAGATCTCTTCGATGGTGTAAACGTCTGGCTACTATTTTCAAAAGTGATCACTGATGGAGTCCCCCAGTTTTTGGGCACCCAAATCGACACACCTTAAAAGAACCTCATTTGCAAATGACAGGTGCTGGGCCCTTTCTGAAAATCAGGCCCCTTATAACGGTCTCCTATTGGGAATCTGAAAGGAGAGGGACCCCTAATTAGAGTCACTTTTGAAAATCTTGGCCAGTTCTGTTCCTAAAATAGGTGTTGAGATATAGCCTACTCGGGTTTTTCTTTTTTAATAGTTTTACTCAGGGAAACTTTGTTTTGCAGGATATATAGACAGCTTTGAAAATATTTACTGTATGAATTTTTTTAAAATGGGACTGCTGTTTTCAAATTCGGGACCTTAAAATTGGGCATCTAGGTTGAAATCTGAGCCCCATTGAAATCAATGGGTATTTTGCAACAGACTTGACTAGAACCAGGATTTCATCCCTTGAAGGACACTTTCAAAGAAGTCTAAGGGTTTGTCTTGACAAGGAAAAGTTTAGATCAGGCATAGCTAATCCACGCTAGCTAAACCCAACCTAAACGTGACCTTTTCCCTAGAGGTAGGGTAATGATTTTGGCTTGATTTTTTAGCCAGGCCTATTCTAAGCTAGTAGGCGACAAATCTACCATCTAAAATCCAGCTAAAGGCATTACTGTACAATTACATCGGGAAAAAGATTGAGTTTAGATCTGACTTAGCTAGCATGTTACCTTCTGAAAATCAAGCCATGTATTATTTAGAACTGGGATAGTCGAAGACACATGAGCAATTAGAGGCCAGATTTTCAAAGGTACTTGAGTGCCTAAATATCTTTGAATATCTGGCCATAATTGCTCAGCTCCCACTGAAATCTAATTGGAATTTGAGCACCTAAGTCCCTCAGACCTGAAATCCCTGCGTAGGCATCTAGATCCATGAATAAGATCCTAACTTTAAGCATCCACTATTGCAAAATTGGCCTTAGCTTTTCATTGCTTTGTCCACTGGAGGGAGCATTTGACAGGCAATTTACAACGTACTGGGGGAGCTGAGCGACTGAGAATGCGATCTACGAGAAGAGAGGTTTTCGGCAGCAGTGTTCAGGAGCATTGTTTAATGAGGGATTGGTAATGACTTTGAAATAAGTTTGTATTTAAGTTAGGGCGGGGCAAGCTTGTTTAGATTTCACTTCAGCTCTGTGGTAGGTAAACAGAAGGCAGTGTGGTTAGAGGGTTCTTCCCCCCTCCCCAGGAAGATGCTACAGGAGGGGACTGAAGAGGAAAACTCCAAGGGGCTCGTCACAGGGAGTTTCCCCCAACTGTTTGGCAAACCCCCGTGAAAGCTGTCCTGGGCCCACCACTGTCCTATGGCTCCCTGATAAGGGATTTAGGGCTATATTGACAAAGGTGTTTGGTGCCTAGTGGATTTTCAGAGTGCCTAAGTCAGTGTGGGCAACTTGCATCCGCCAGACAGTTTGTTTACATTTGCACGGCCGCCGGCAGCTCCCAGTAGCCACGGTTTGCCATTCCCAGCCCATGGGAGCTGTGGGAAGCTGGGGGGAGAGGTAGATACGATGGAGGGTAGGGATAGGGTCCATAGTGACCTAGACAAATTAGAGGATTGGGCCAAAAGAAACCTGATGAGGTTCAACAAGGGCAAGTGCAGAGTCCTGCACTTATGACGGAAGAATCCCATGCACCGCTAAAGGCTGGGGACCGACTGGCTAAATGGCAGTTATACAGAAAAGGACCTGGGGATTACAGTGGATGAGAAGCTGGATATATGAGTCAGCAGTGTGCCCTTGTTGCCAAGAAGGCTAACAGCATATCGGGCTGCATTAGTAGGAGCATTGCCAGCAGATGAAGGGAAGTAATTATTTCCCTCTATTCGGCACTGGTGAGGCCACATCTGGAGTATTGTGTCCAGTTTTGGACACCCCCCACTACAGAAAGGATGTGGACAAATTGGAGAGTCCAGCAGAGGGCAACGAAAATAATTAGGGGGCTGGGGCATATGACTTACGGGGAGAGGCTGAGGGAACTGGGCTTATTTAGTCTGCAGAAGAGAAGAGTGAGGGGGGATTTGACAGCAGCCTTCAACTACCTGAAGGGGGTTCCAAAGAGGATGGAGCTCAACTGTTCTCAGTGGTGGCAGATGACAGAAGAAGCAGCAATGGTCTCAAGTTGCAGTGGGGGAGGTCTAGGTTGGATATTAGGAAACACTATTTCACTAGGAGGGTGGTGAAGCACTGGGATGGGTTACCTAGGGAGGTGGTGGAATCTCCTTCCTTAGAGGTTTTTAAGGCCCGGCTTGACAAAGCCCTGGCTGGGAAGATTTAGTTGGGGTTGGTCCTGCTTTGAGCAGGGGGTGGGACCTCAGATGACCTCCTGAGGTCTCTTCCAACCCTAATCGTCTATGATTCTAAAGCTGGAGATATGGGAAGAGGGTTTTTAATTAACCAGAATCTGTACCCAGTTTGGGTTTGTCTCAAATTCTGAGCTGAGGTTCAGGGGAGATTTTAGGTTTGGTTTGTATTTTGTATTTTGCTTCCAGCTCCACCCCATCCCTAGTGTCTTTCTATTCCTACTACCTCTTCACTCACTTCCCACGCTTCTCTTTCCCTCCTCCTCTCTCCCAATGTAGATCCCTCTCAAGAATCCCTGGGTCCCCGCTCTGGAACAGTGACCATCTTTTGTTCTGTGTTTGTACAGCACCTAGCACAACAGGACCCCTGGTCCATGATTAGGCCTGTTAGGTGCCATCACAAAAGAAATCCTTGTTCAACAGAACTCCCCACTGAAATGAATGGAGACTTTGGGGTCATTATTGCTGGCACAACATGGCACTTGAGCAGCCAGATCCTGCAAAGAGCTCAGCATGTCCCACCAAGTTGCTGAATGCCATCAATGGGCATTGAGGGTGATCAGCACCTTACAGAATCAGACCTTAAGTGACCGCCCCAAAAGACTTCCATGGAAATCGTGAATTGCTCATCACCCTGAAAATCAGGCACTTATTTAGGTACCTAACGGGCTACAGAGCTGTATTGAGAATCTGGCTCCAGTTTTGAGTGCTAACCCTTGAAAAATGGCCAAGGCCCTTTGGAAAAAACAGGCCTTACGTGGCTATCAGTGTTATCTTTAGGAAACACAGTGCTGATACTTACAGAGGTGCCCTTATCTTTTGGATTGTCCCACAGAAGTTTTATTTACTGTCTTTCTAGAGGGGCACAAAGATTGCCTTACATGTTGTAGTTCTGTAAGCAGCTTTGCTGAATGTTTTCTTGCTTTCAAAGTACGTTGCTTGTGTGCTTGATTTCACCTTTGTTTAAAAAACCCCTCTACTTTCCTCAGAGTAGTAATACTTACTGCACAACTTGCCATTATTAGTACAGTCAACTTAACAATATTGATTCAGAGGATTTGTGGTTTACCAACATAGTTTAGTTGTTAGCCTACACACCACTGTGTGACTCATGAACACACGTTAAGTCCCAAACCGTTTGTTTACAGTCTTTTTTTTTTTTAATTTCAGATTGCATTTCCCTTCGGACATCCACAGTTGTGAAAGGCCTGATCTAAAAATCCATCGACGTTAATGGGAATCTTTCCAATGAGTTCAACAGAGTTTGGATCAGGGCTAATATGGCCCAAATTTCAGTGGGGATGAGCAAAGGCCGATCCCGTTGACTTCCGTTGATTTGTGTGTGCTCAGTGTCTTTGAAAATCAGGCTCTGTATATTATTCTTGATCTGCGCTTGTGATTGAAGCAGTAGGATCCTTCATGGGGTGTTGATTAAATATGTAGGACAGAGACAGGTGCAATGGTGTCTACTAGACTTTTTCTAGGAATAAAGACACAGATCCCCAGAGCTATTTAGATTTCTAACTTCTATTGAAATCAATGGGAGTTGGGTGCCGAGACAGTTTTGTGGATCTGGGCCATAGGTACAAAAGCCACTACATTATACTGGATTTCAGTGTATTTAAACTATCAGAATACGACGCTATCATATCAGGGCCAGTTTGTAACAAAGACTATTCCTGCACTCATTGAAGTGAATGAAAAAGGTATGATTGAATTCAGTGGTACAGGATCACCACAATAGCAATAATACATACACTTTTTCTGACAAAACTATTGTCTATTACATGGGTTATGGTAACTGGTTATTTGCCCCTCATTTACTACATGCTCTGGTATTTATCAAGGACCTTGATTGCTTTATGGTATCCTCATTATTTTCAGGGGCAAACTGAATGGTGGACATGTTCCAAGAAAGAAAAATTAATCCTTGCTCAGGCTGTGATTGGTGATGTTGCTACCTACGATTCTTATTTAACATGAGTCATCAAAAATATTTAATTGTCTGAAAGCTTAAATTATTGAAATAAGTGTATTTAGTATTTCTTAGTGATAGTAGCACCCATGGAGCCCAGTCATGGATTGCCATTCTGCTCGGCACTGTACAAACACAGTCTCTGCTCCAAAGGGTATCTAATCTGCGTATTAGACCAGTGACTCAAGGTTTTTGCCCAAGCGTGGCTCGCCATTTTGCCAAGCAAGATACATGCACATAAAAAGACGCAATCCCTGCCCCAAAGAGCTTACAGCCTAACCACACAAGATAGACAAAAGTTGGGCAGGGAAACAGGCGCAGAGAGGTAAGTGATGTGCCCAAGGGCCCATAGCAGGTCAGTGGCAGAGGTTGGAATAGAATCCCAATCTTTTTGACTCCCACTTCAATGTTCTATATTGCCTGAAAGTGAGTGAATGTGTATATTGTTCGTTCATAATATACTTTAAGTTAAAAACCATAATGAAAATCAAGCAGAATAAAGACAAAGAAATAGGTTGGATTAATAAAAACATTGATTTTCAATGGGACTTAGGCTCCTTAGGCCCAGATCTCAAAGGTATTTAGGCACCTAACTCCCATTGATTTCAAGGTGCTTAAATACTTTAAAAATCTGGGCCTATGCATTTTGAAAATGGTGCTTACGCTTCTAAATGACTTAGTGCATAACATTTTCAAAGGTGCCCATCTATGTTAGCAATTCCACAGTTAGCTCATATCACGCAGCAACCAGGAGGAAAGTGCCGTTCATTATACTGATATACCTGCAACTTTCTTCATAATACAAAAATCCCCATTGATGTCCTTCGGGTCCTCACCCTTTGGTCACAGTTAACGTGAGAACATGTCCAGCACATGAAGTTACAGGATCATTTTTTGATATATACAATTTTTGAAAACTAATATCTAAATTAATCCTTAGTGGGAAATCTGTACGGATTATCTGCCATGCCTTGGTTTCCCTGTACAAACACACTTGTGCTTCCTGTGTTGGACTCTCTCCAGTTTACATTGAAGTCAATGGGCATTTTGCCATGGACATCAATGGAAGCAGGATCACTGACATCAATGGAAGCAGGAGCAGCGTTGCTCATGCCAGATGGGATGTTTTTCATTGTAAACTCAAGCTGAGAATAACTGAGTAGCACACTGCCTGGAAGCCCAGATGAGAAACCTTGAAACAAGAAACCAGTAAAGCCAGCCTCACATCAGGAGCTCTGTAGAAGTAGAATTGGTCTCCCAATCATTCCTTTCATTCCCCCACCATGAGGTCCACAAATGCAGATCTCCAGTTGATATTGGTTGGAGATCCACACTGTTCCTGGCACATAGGGTGCGATTTGGCATTTACACTCAGTGAATCAGAGTGAACCCTTCAAATTGACAGGTTCCTTCACAGTAAGAAGCTGGATCCGGAAACAAAAAGGTTCTGCTTTGTGAGTTCAGACAGCTGGCATTCACCACCCTGGCTTTTCTCCATCACTCAGTTCCTCTGACGCTGTCACCCATGCAGTCCCATCCAGGGCCGGCTCCAGGGTTTTTGCCACCCCAAGCGGCGCAAAAAAAAAAAAAAAAAAAAAAGCTGCTATCATGATCTGCAGCGGCAATTCGGCAGGAGGTCCTTCGCTCCGAGCGGGAGTGAGGGACCGTCCGCCGAATTGCCGCCGAATAGCTGGACGTGCCACCCCTCTCCGGAGTGGCCGCCCCAAGCACCTGCTTGGCAAGTTGGTGCCTGGAGCCGGCCCTGGCCCCATCTCAGACAAGCATCGACCCTCCTATCCAGTCACATTGAGAACTCAACACAGACATCTCCTTCTGAACATCACCTTCTATCTTAGCAGCGCTTTAGGCTCCTCCACTGGCAAAGGCAATTCAGATCCATTTGAGCAGCATATTTTAGTTTTTACCTGGCTCTTCACGACGACCTTGACAAGTGCAGTCATGCTCAAGAGGAAGAATACAGCTGCTGGCCTTAAAGCATACAAACTACTGCACAGTTCAGTGCTTTCAAGAAACACAAGCAGGCTGTCCTCATGCCAAAGAAGTGACCATGTTCTCTTATAGTGAACGAGCTGTCAATGTCTTAGGAGTGCAAATGGATTTAGAGTCTGTTATTTGACTAAAATCCCTTTCTGAACTGGTGATGTCCCTCTCAACCTTCATAGCATGTTGCTCAAAATCTACAGGATGTTCCAATTGTGAGACATTCTTTGTTAGGTACTTGAGTCAATGCCAGTTGTCTGTCAGGAGTATAGAACTCTTTCCCATTGATGATCTCTGCTACTAATGCTAAAGACTCAGCTGTGTAATATTGGCTGTTGATTGATAGTTTTTGGCAGCAGAGCCAATACCTTTCAACTCCACTCTGATTATTTTTGTCAGAAGTTCTCTCCATCACTTTGACGCCGTCCCTCATTTATGCCTGGGATTTCCGATGCACCAAGCGAATCCAGAGTCTAAAGGACCGATGGAACGTCAGCTCCTCGGCTGGCATAATGTGGCATAGTTCTCTTGACTTCAGTGGAGCTGTGGGGTTTTACGCCAGCTGAGGAGCTGGTCTAAAATATTTTATTTAAAACACGGTTCAAATTGTTGATATTCAAATTCCTTATCCCTGACTCCTTGGGAAGATAACCCTGGTTATGCGCCTTTATCTCTGATGGCCCTGAACATACATTTGAGTGCTATGAATCTTGTTTCCATACAACGCTAAAATGTATATTTACAGTACTTTTTAAATGATGCTCTTCAAGTGCTTGATCCCATGATATGCTCAACGCTAGTCGTAACTCATATTGACTTGCAAAGCTCTGCCGACTGAAACTCAGGTTCTAAAAAGGCTTTCCCCACCCCACCCCCCTACACACTTTTATGTGATTGATTTCATTTGGTTAAGCTTGGGGTTCTTAACCTGGGGGTCAGGACTCCTCCGGGGATGCTACCTGGTATCAGTGGATCATGACTATCCTGCCACACCCACGTTGCTAAATTGCAGGGGTTTCCTAGCTGGATCCATCCTAAATCAGAGCGGGGTCCAGATATGGAAACGAGGGCCCTGATATGGGAGTGAACCCTTGCACATTGCTAATTGCACATGCTCTGATTTTGCACGTATTTTCAGGGAACTATAAGGTGAAGTAAAAGAATACTAGCATGCGATTTTCTAAAGCCAATGGATTTTTTTTTTTCCCAAATACCATTCCACCTGCTCAGGGACTGTATTGATGTCTTTGCTGTAGGGCCCAGTCTCTCTGCCATTTAAGCCAATGGGAGTTTTGCCAATGACTTAATGGGAGTAGAACTGGGCCCATTGTGACTATGAGTTAATGTAAAAACAACATTCTGAAACCGACGTGGGTAACCCTCTCAAAACGACACTCATGATTTTCATCTAAATAACAACGAAGCCATAAGCACACATCCGCAATCAAATTAGCAGTCAAATAACCAACAGCAATTGGAAAATCGGCTGACGGATGAATTCTTCTCGAGGGTATTGGAAAATGCAACAATGAAGAAAATGTAAATTTCTCTTGGCAGTTTGAAAAAGAGCTTCATACGGATCACCTAGCCTCTGAATATAGGGAAATGGCATTGAAATAGAGGCCCCTGGTTTTGTTGACCTTATTCATTTTTTTTTTTAACGTCCAAAAATTTTATTTAAAATGCTCACAGTGACGAGAACAAAGAGCAGAAAAAAAAATACATGGAGTCATTCACTGAGAGAACATGGCTACTGTGATCATACGAACTCAATTACTTATTTATGGGTGGCAGTACTATACTAGCGTAATGGGCTTGATCCTGCACCATTCAAGTCAAACTCCCTATGTGACCTAGATGCAGAGCAAGTCTACACCACGTACAAAGTCTTGCAGCAGTGTGGCAGGTCCGTGTAGCTACACACTGCAGTGAAAAGCAGGCTGTGCCCATGGTGCAGTGTGGAGGTACACGGATCAGTGAAAGGCGGTGGCAGTGGGGGGAAGGCAGGGGAGGAAAACTCCACTGGCCGACCTTCTCCCCACTGACGGAGCTTGTCCCTGCAGCGGGGAAAGACTCCGTCAGCGGAACACTACGCTGCTAAGTGTAGATGGGGGAAGCGCTGTTTGTTCCATGGAGAGCACATAACCACAAGCTGCTGGTGTGTCTTTCCTCATCTAAGCGGCGCCTCACTATCTACACTGTTTATGCCTATGTGGTGTAGTGTGTGTGTTCTAGAAGTAGATGTACCTTTGGTCTCTCTGTGCTTCAGTTCTCTTGCCAATAGTGATTAAATTAGTCTTAATTTCAGTTATAGTCACTCCCGACTATTCAGAGCTGTCTCATTCTTTTCCTATTTCAGACGCTCTTGGATAGGAATCAGATTGTGTCTGTTTACCTTGGAGTTACACAAGATGTAAATCAGGACAATACTGAACCCAGACTCTTCAACAAGAACGGCTCAATTGATCTGGATTAAAATACGAATCAAAACTCCAAGTGCCAAATCTTGGGTCATTTCTTCCTCTTTTTTCTAGCCAAGCAAAGCTTCTGTTAAAGTTACAGGAGCCGAGTAAAGACATTTGGAATTTCGACAAAACATCTTTGGAGACTTTAAAACTGTAAATAGTTTGTTCTTTTATTTTTTTATGTTCACCTGAAAGCTCACTTTCTTTTGACATTTTGCTTCTTCTCTCCCCGCTGCTATCTGCCCCCCTACCCCCAAGTGGAATCACGTTTAACTGGGGGATGGGGTCCGGAGGGGAGGGGAGTGTGTCCCCCACTGAAATGAATGGGGTTTTGGGAAATTTTAATTGAAAAGTTTCCTGGGAAAACATCAAACAAAATGAAAAATGTTCACTTCTTTCAAGAATGTTCACAAGTAGACTGACTTTTTTTTAACCCTCGAATCAGGGTTTTCATTTAATACTAATGCTGGGTCTGACCTGAAGTCATTTTTTGTATGTCTTCACTAGGTTTGGAACAGCCTCACTGTAAAAATGAGACCGAGAAAATTTTATACACTGGTTGGTGAACGAAGAATCTTTTGCTTTCTGTCAGAAGAAGTAGATGAAAGCATACCCACATTCAACATGTGATCTGTATATTAAGCTACATATCAATTGCTAAATATACTCTCATTCCCCTTGGACACTTTGAACACTGCTGCATGGATGTAGAGGAGTTTGAAAAACTGAATTGTCCTTTTGGAGGAAATGTCAACATTTCTAAATTACTTGCCATGCTGAAGCAGGACAAGTCAACATACTGAAAATTTTTGCAACATGAAAAATTCTGAAATTGGAAATGTCAGCGTTTCTGATTAAAACATAGGCATCATGTCCAAATTAACTCGTTTCACCTCAACACTTTGGAAGAAAACTTTCATTTCCAGTTAGTTTACATTGGAACATCAAAAAAAAAAAAGTAACTGAAATCTACATTTTTCTCATCAAATTTTGATGAAAGCACCTTTTACAAGAGGAAAAGTTTTCAGCAGAAAAAATGTCAACCAACTCTAACTGAAAATTTTGTATCGGGGACATGCTTCCAGTGTTCTACCAAGAGGTTCCCACTAATGTTTTCACCCTTTCTCTGGAATAAACTCTATGGCCCAGATCCACAAAGGTATTTTGGCTCCTAATTTCCATTGAAGGATGAAGGACCATGGAATCTATTGATTAGATTTGCATTAGCATACAAATGCTTTCTCCATGGGAGTGGATAATGGTTTGGCAAACTAATTTATACTACGTGCACTTTGCTTGAGGTATTCATGTTCTGTGCCTGAAACTTCAGAAGGGGGGAAAAAAATAAGAGCCTTATTTGGAGTTACGGTGGAGGGCACCCATGTGAATTTGTTGGGTGCATTCCAAAGTTGTTCTTCAGCCATATTTCTGTGAGTCCCCTGAATGTGCTAGAGATATCTAGAGAAGGAGTGAATTCCACCAGGGAAATCAACCCAAACCTCCCTCCAATTGAGTTGGAGATTAAACAACAAGGGGCTCCTGCATTTCCTCCACCTGCCCATCCCTATTTTTGGACAGTTGTGGGACCCTTTGGGTGGAAAAATCTGTTGCATTTGTACAAATGCTGAGTGCATTTGTATCTTTGAAAGCCCGTAAGGTGAGATTTTTCCAGAGCGCTCACCATTGACCCAACTCTAAACCCTTTGAAGCCAATGGACCCATTGACTCTTGGGCTACATCTACACTATGCACTAGTGAGGTGATTCCCCTGCTCACGTACAGATACTTGCGCTAGCTCTCATTGAGCTAGGAGGAGTATAAATAGTAGCGTAGCAGGGACAGCATGGGCAACAGCAGTGGGCACAGCTTATCTGTGCTGTGTACAAACCTGCCTGAAGCCATTGGCCGTGTACTCGACATAGCCAAGCCGTGCCTCCAAAGCGGCTACCTGTGCTCCCGTGGCTGCACTATTTGCTCACGCAAGCTCAATGAGAGCTAGCACGAACGTGTGTGTGCAAGCAGGGGAATCACCTCACTAACTCATAGTGTAGGTGTAGCCTTAGGCTAGGTCTACACTACCCGCCTGAATCGGCGGGTAGAAATCGATCTCTCGGGGATCGAATTATCGCGTCTCATCGGGACGCGACATTCGATCCCCGAATCGACGCGCTTACTCCACCAGCGGAGGTAGGAGTAAGCGCCGTCGACGGGGAGCCGCGGAGGTCGATTTTGCCGCCGTCCTCACAGTGGGGTAAGTCGGCTCCGATATGTCGAATTCAGCTACGCTATTCGCGTAGCTGAATTTGCGTATCTTAAATCGACCCCCCCCCACCCGTAGTGAAGACCTGCCTTTAGTTTCCTAAGACAAGAACGGGCCAGATCCTCAGCTGGTGTAGACTGGCATAGGCAATGGATTTACATGAGATGGGGATCTAGCCCATACATATCTAATGCAAGCATTTTTTGGACAATCACTCATTTAGCATAGAGACTCTAAGAATGACCGGCCCATGTTCTTCAACAATAGAGTCTCTTTTTCTTAGATACATGCACAGTCTAGCAGAAATTGCTATAAGGTAGATGCACAAATGGTTGAAAGACAGTACTCGAAGAGTAGTTATCAATAATTCGCTATCAAACTGGGGGTACATAACTAGTAGGGTCCTGGAGGAGACTGTCCTTGGTCTGATACTAGTCAATATTTTCATGAATGACTTGGATAATGGAGTAAAGTGTACACTTATAAAATTTGCAGATGACACCAGGTTGGGAGGAGTTGCTAACACTTTGGAGCACAGGATAAGAATTCAAAATGACCTTAACAAATTGGAGAATTGGTCTGATTTCAACAAGATGCAATTCAATAAAGACGAGTGCAAAGTACTGCACTTAGGAAGGAAAAATCAAATGCACAGCTACCAAATGGGGAATAACTGGCTAGGTGTTGCTACTGCTGAAAAGCGTCTGGGGGTATTAGTGGATCACAAATTGAATATGAGTCAACAATGTGGAGATGCAGTTACAAAAAGGGCATATCATTCTGGGCATGTAAACAGAAGTGTCGTATGTAAAAGACGGGAGGTAACTGTCCCACTGTACTCAGCACGGGTGAGGCCTCAGCTGGAGGACTGTGTCCAGTTCTGGGCACCGCAGTTTAGGAAGGATATGGACAAATTGGAGAGTGTTCAGAGGAGAGCAACAAAAATGATAAAAGGTTTAGAAAAACCTGACCTGAGGAAAGGTTAAACAAACTGGGCATGTTTAGTCTTGAGAAAAGAAGATGGGGGGAGCTGATAAGTCTTCAAATATGATAAGGGCTGTTATAAAGAGGATGGTGATCAATTGTTCTCCATGTCCCCTGCAGGCACAACAAGAAGTGAAGAGCTTAAACTGCAGCAAGGAAGATTTAGTTTAGATGTTAGGGGAAAAATTCCAACGAGAATGGTAGGTAAGCTCTGGAAGAGGTTTCAAAGGGAGACTGTGGAATCCCTGTCATTGGAGGTTTTTAGGAGTGGGTGAAGCAAACACCTGTCAGGGATGGTCTAGGTTTACTTGGTCCTGCCTCAATGGAGGAGGCTGGATTAGATGACCTCTAAGGTCCTTTCCATCCTACATTTATTTAATTCTGATTCTTACTGTCTGGCATTTGGCTTATTTCCCTATTATATTACGTCTCTTGTTATTGCTAGTCTTTGCTACAGCAGCCAATGGATGCAGAAGATGGGTCAGAGAGGTTGGGACAAGACAATGGTGTAATCTCATTGGGATCTCTCTTTCTCCAGCTCCTTTGGACTTTTCAACACTGAACTCCGGGTAGTCTGCAGTATGATGCACAGGTGTTTCAACTGTGACTTTTCAAGTGGCTTCTTGGAATAGCTATTCCCATGTGGTGGACCACTTTCCCTCTCCTGAAACAACTTTCGTGCAAAGAGCAGATTGCCACCACTTCTGCTGTTGTCTTGATTTAGGGAGAGAAAGACACTGCATGTTTAGATCTGGAGGGAAGAAAATCCCAGTTGAGCAACATTGGTTTCTCTTTCTTTTATTTTCTGGGATGCGTAAATATGATGCATTTGGAATTTCAGACAGATTTTCAAAAGAGCTCAGCTTCTCATGTAGGCATTGAAATGCAGTGGCCAGATTTTCACAAGTGCTCAGCACCCAGCTCACCCCCCAACCCCACAAGTGCCACCCCATTTCCTATTTTTTCCACTGGCAAGAGCGGCAGGGGGGAATCAAAGGGAAACCGGGGGTGGGGGGGATGGAAAACCAAAACATTTCAAATTTTTGGAAATTTGATATTCAAAAATAGCAACATATTTTCTAAAAATTTTAACACCAATTTGAATACACCAAAAATCATTACTTTTTTTAAGCCCGCAGAATGGCAATAACTTCAATATCTGTCTAAGATGTTTTCATATTCCCCTCCCCTCCCCCCAAAATAGTTCCACTGAGTGCTTCATTGGTCTGAGGATTGCATTACAGCCCACTGTACACTGAGACTCACTTGATGCAGAAGGGAGGACATCCTTCAAGGAGTTTGCCAGAGCCAGGGCCAATGAACTATGAGAATTTGGAAGTCATGGCATAGTTTAGGTTAGCCTAAGGGTTGCTCTAATTTAAACCATCTGGCAGTGGCCTCCAAGGGACTCTGAGCCATCTGAGAATCCCCAGAGCACAACGGCACTCAGCCCATACCCCAACGCTGCTGAGCCAGAATGGGGGACAGCCGACGTGAGAGCCAGGCATGCTGAGAGCTGCCCCGTATAGAATCATAGAATATCAGGGTTGGAAGGGACCTCAGGAGGTCATCTAGTCCAACCCTCTGCTCAAGTAGTAGAGGAATCTTTAGTTGCCCAACTTCATCTGCTCTCTGCCCCTCTGCGCTGCCTGGGAAGTGCAAAGAGTCACCCAAAGGGGCTGCAAAGAAAGATACGGAGTTGATATATCGATAACTAGATAGTCCCAATGCCTCAGCCTACACACTCAGATGTTACGTCAAAGCCCCGTGTCTCCACAGACGCACCATTGTCTGCCAGCGCCCTGCTCGCTATTCTCCTCAGGCCTGTGCGTTTGCAAGCAAATCATTCATTTTGCAATCCTGATTGCATGTGTTACCCGTGCAGTTACATGTTTGCACACTCGTGGGCATGTGTCCACGTGCCATGCACCTTTAAAAACAAAACACAACTGAAAAGGATGAAAATATTGTCACTCATATAAAAACTGAAAGCCCCAAATCTGACTGCTGCTCTTTGACATCAATTTCAAATGACCGCTTCAGGGCAGGACCTGCCTACGTGGTTCTGTGATGAGCGTTGGCAGCACCCGGTTAATGGGAAAACCGCTTAAAGTCATCAGTGTGGGATGGCTGCTTTGCCGAACTTCACACATTCAGCTGGAGCCCCGGTTGCAGGGTTCTGCTCTTACATACGCATGTGAACGGGAAACACCCATAAAATTGTGGCTATTTCAGGGTTGCCACAGAGAGAAAATGCCCGTGTCTTTGGTACGAACTCCATGTCGCTCGGACTTCCTTTTACAACAGGAAACAGCCTGTTTGGTATTGGTTTTGCAGAGACCACTTGCCTGCTCTTTTGTACACGCTAGGCCATAAAGGCAGGTGTAGGCAGGAGGACAGAATAGGAGACAAAACTGACCTTTAGAGTTTTGTTTCGACCACTGTGTATTACTACTAAAAGCATACTGACTTACCCAAATAACTTTTGACCTTTTGCCCTTTTTCCTTGTGTCTCAGTATTGTTCCAGAAGCATTTGTCTTCGGGCTCTGACACATTGCTTTTGTGTGTGTGTGTGTGTTACGGTCGAGGCATTGGGACTGTCTAGATACTGAGTTGTTACCATTGTTGTATCTTCCTTAGTAGCTTCTTTTTGTGAACACGGACGTGAATAATGTAATGAAAAAGGGTTGGTTTTTTAATATAAATTTTAGTTCCAGTAACACTTTAAAATTCTCTTCCCTGAAAGTCTGACTTATCCCTGTAGCTGTCCAAAAGCACCACATCATCAGCTGGGCTAAACAAATGTAATTCTATTTAAGTCAACAGGGCTAAGCTGACTTGCACCAGTTTAGGATCTGGCCCAGTGACTTCAGTGGAGCTATGTCAATTTGCACCAGCTGAGGGCCTTGCCCCATAATGTCATAGCAAAGTGAGGTCGTTCACATTTAATGTTCTGTGGACCAAGCTCTTTTAACAAACCATTTGATTTTAGGTTGTAAAAGGTTCAGAGTTCATGAGCCCTCCTACTGTTTGCATAAACCGGCCATTGCAACACTTCTTAAAACAAGAATTACGGGACAGATCCTCAGCTGGCTTTCTCGTTGAAGCTTCGCTGACATCCGTGGAGCTGTGCAATTTATGCCAGCTGAGGGACTGACCCCCTGAATGCTTTGTACAGGAGGAAGGTGTATAACCTCTGATAAGACTGATATGATTTTTAAAAACTGCTGTAATAAGACACCACCTGGCCAGCTGCAGGATAATTCAGATGTTGCTTTCTGTCCCAATGCATTACTCGTGGGGTGGTTTCAGCTACGAAGAACACAGCTGTTTGTGAAGTTTAAAAAGAAAGAAACAAAGGTTCCTTTTAGAACTCCTACTGTTGTTTCTTTTCAATTGGAAGAATATGTTGACAATACAAATGTGGTGGGGGGAAGTAACATACGGTAACAGCTGTTCAGAAGTAGCAGAAGAGACGCTTCCAGTTTTCTTTGCTATTGAAAGACAAGAATAGCAAAGAAGTCAAAGTTTGATAGGATTACAGCTAAACACCTGCAAATCTTTGAGATTATATTTTGTGGCCAAAAATATGATTCATCTGATTTTTAAAATAACATCCCAATTAAATAGTAGAGTATTCTGTTTTCATCAACATACAATATTTACTTCTGGTTGGTTTTATCACACTTAGGGCTAGATACAGATTGCACTAAAATTGGTGTAAATACGGAGTAATTGAGTTGACTTCATTGATAACTACTCTGGCTTCAACCTGCAGTAACTGAGATCAGAATCTGGCCTTTACACTCATGTAACTAAGAGATGATAGGACACTCTTGATGACAAGAAGTAGATATCACAATGTGATAAGTGGAGTGAATGAAACCCGTTCAAAGGTCTCTAATTACCTCCACACGTTTCCATAAGCAGATGAGTAGCACTGTGAGGACCAGTGACCAGTCTAATAGTGTATCAGCAACACTGATATTTGGCCCCTCTGTCAGCAGGACCAGAAGTCTTTCTTCTGAATCTAGGTGTGAAGACTGACTGGGAAAGATTTCAGATGCTGACAGAGCTCGGGAATTTTGGGAGCCAGCAGACCATGGTTTGTTCAGTAACTTCACTTTGGCAAGGCAGACTCGAGGCAGGGCAGTAGTTGGTGGGAACGTTCGCTTTAAGGGAAGGTTTATTGACTACTGGCCAGACTAAGTCTTGTAGGGAGGAGGCCGGAAGATTGCTTTTGCCACCATTTTCTCTGTCAGCAGGAGGCCTAGATTCTCCTGGCTCTCTTTCCCCAGCCAAGAGGAACACTTTCATTTTTTTACTGTAGACTCCCCTTAGAATAGGAGGTTAGGCAGTAAATCAGGTACTTCACCCGGGGCACAGTCCATGCAGCTTCACTATGCCTGTCCTCACCTGAGCTGGGAAAGTCACAGGGAAGCTGTGGAGTTCTTTAGGTCCCCCCAGCTCAGTAGCGCTCCGGTCTGGCAGTTCCCGTGAAGAGCAGACCATTGGTCTATCTCGTTCCACTGCCTGACTCCAACAGCAGCCAGCATCAGACACTTCAGAGGAAGGTGTGATAAACTCTGTAAAGGACAGTTATGGAATGACCTCACCAGAGAAGAAATTTCTCCATAACCCTGTCTGATAGTGGTTGGCTTTTGCCATGAAGCCAGCAGGGTTTATCTCTCTTCCAAAACCAATCTCATTATCCATATAAACGTCTCTCCCATCGGCATCAAGCAGCTACAGGTCTTTAGCGTAGACATGGCCTTAGATCCACTATTCTATTCGATAGGGGCAATTGAGAGAGCTCCATACTGGCCCAGATACTACGCTCCCATCCCCCCTTACAGTATGTTTTCTGAATTCCTCTACACGTCTCTTCCCCTGGCAACAGCATTAAAGCATGCAAATGAGCGGAATGGGGAGCAACATCACTCAGAGGCAATGGACAAGAAGAAGTTGATAGGAGATGTCATTTTACGGTGTGTGACTTTTTATATAAGGCAAGAAACAATGCTGCCAGCATAACAAATATTGTCTGGAAGTATTCTGCTTAGTACACTGCATACGTATATCAGTATACGGTGGTCACCATTAAATCATTGACATTTACCATTCAAAAGCCATGATACTCTCTGTGTCTGATATACCACAACAGAACTCATTACTGTCAGCCTATGACTGACAACATTGCAATGGTGAGCTCCACATTTCTTTCTATCTGCCACAGGATTTTCATAGTGATCCGAAAGAGCTGGTCAAAAGGCTTCAAAATTCACAATTTTGATAAAAGTTTTCATTACAATTTGAGTGAAAGACCATATAGAATTTTTTGATGAAAATCTGCAAAAAAAAATCCTTTTCTTTTTCAGTCAGCTATAGAACTCATTGGAACAATATCAAATGTTTAAAAATCCACCGTTTTTCATCTAGATTTTGAATGTAAAAAATTTTTATGAACACGATCCCTTTTTTTTTTACCAGTTCTACTCACCAGTGGTTTTTTTTTTCCACAATAGAGGTGCCACCAATTTTAAAAAAAAAAAAGAGATGGATAGCACAGAAATGAAATGGACATCATACAGTATCTTTGGTACCCCTGAGCTGAGTATGTTCTCCATCAAGGAAATAAATTCCCTGTGATATAGAATTCAGATGCCTGCCTTCGTGAAAGCTTCAAGTAGGGATTGCATGTTAGAGGACTAATTTTACTTTCCCCATTTTGCAATCAATAATAGAAGCAAAATATATTTGTCCATTTTTCAAATATTTCATATCCGAAATCTTTACCATAACACTTGCCCCAGAAAATCAGTCAGTGCTGGGAAGTCCTCTTTCAAGGCATGGGCTGCAGTTTGTGTGGATACAAGATACATGCAAAGAGTTCCTAAGTCAAGATTATTGACTTAGGCCTGAACACGCGTGGTACTTTTCAAAACAGAGAGGCAGAAAAAAGCAGGTGTCTCACTTAGAGCTCTGTTCCCCACAAAATATCTTGGCTCTGTACCCAGGTGAGTTGCCATGCAGAAAGCTTAGCTGGGTTGGACAAGTATTTTCACAGGTGCCCCCAAGGACAGCCGTTTCAGACTGAAGAGTTCATGCAAATGCTTCCATCCCCACCCATGGGATTCGTTCATGTTAGTCAAGAACTGACCTGAAGATTTTGTCTGACTGTTTGTTTGGGATGCTGTGGTTAACTAGAGATGGGCATTAAGGGGTATGCATGGCCTGCCCAAGTACCAAGGAGAGCCACCAGTACTGGATGGCCTCTCTAAAACTAAAGAAACATGAGTTGAGTTTTTGCAAGAGATCCTGAGTACTATCTCACCTGAAAAGTGTGGAATTAAGGGGAGAAATTAGATCATCGTTTAGAAAGTCCATTATTCCTTCATATTCTAGTTGTGCTACTTAGGTAGGCATCAGAGAGGGGAAATATACATCCCATGTATTCTTCTTGATTGGTGGAGCTGAGCTAGCCTCTGTCCTCCCAGCGAGGATACTTGGATGGACATCTCCACAACTACTGTTGTGATGATAGGGGGCCTCTTTCAGGTCCAGCAATGGGCGAGATGTCTTGTTTAGTATAACATTGAGCAAGTCAGTGTAGGGTAGGGTCTTGTGGTGTTATCACTGGTGACTCTCCTTGTAACAACCACCATTAAAAGACTTTTTTAACCCTTAAACAAACACGTGGGGGGAAGAACAGCTATGCTAAAGCATTTTGAGGCTTTCATTTCAATATTCCCATATTTCTTTCCCTTTGGTGTTATAGGCTTTAAAGGGGAGAAATCCCCGTTTGACAGTCTTTTTAGTTGCTGCTAAAGAGGGTATTCATTGTCTTTTTGGGTGAGGAGGAGAGGAAACGTTTAGTTTAGGCAGTCGGGAGTTGTTTTGTCTTAAAAGAAACAGGGTCAGATTTCAACAAGACACAAACACAAAGAAGGGCAGAGAAAAGAATCTCAAAAGATAGAGAATGCAGCTCCTGTCTCTGATTCTTACTATTTTTCTACGAACTCGCTGTTGGGAAACACAAAACACAACCTGATCAGACACTGCGAGACCTGGCAAATTTTTGCCCGTATTGGTCTGTTTAAGATATTGTGTTCCCCCACTGATCGCTGTGTATTTGTGTGTCCCTCTCTGTGCCCTGTCAACAGAGAGAGATGAGTCAGTTACAGCCCCCAACTAGAGAGTTTGGCTATTTAATTCAAGCTATAGTGACTCATTCCTCTATCTCTGGAGATCCCAAGGTCAGTCCCTGAGTTTGGCCCAGGTGTCTGCTGTCACAATTGCTTTTAGCTTGCCTTTCTCAGCAGGGTTGTAAATGGTTAAGCCAGACTCCTCTTAAAAAGGGAGGCAGGAAAAAGAAAATAAGTAAAGGGGAAAAAATGGCAATAGGGAGGGGACGACAGCAGGGTCCTATTTTAGATGTTTAGGATTCAGCCGATGCTGATGGAAGTGGTGGCGTCATTTGGTTCCCTGTCTCTGGCTCATTCTGGGCAGTATTTCCCCTCACCCCACCCCACGGATCAGAATGACAAAGACCCATAGTGTCATGGTAGGTCCCATCAGACCGTGAGGGGCAGTGGGAGCCATGATAGTGAAGCTTGCTACCTCCAGTTCACCTGAGCCCCTGTTCCACTGGGGTTTTTTCAATGTCCCCAGATAACACCCCAACAGGGGTGGCAACCTCATTCCAGGAACATTAATCAATCAAAACACATGTTGGTGACTTGAACTACGAACATTTCCTTCCACGTCTAGAATGGTTCAGCTCAATGTCGGGCCCACCTGAGTGACTCTAGCGGGAGCCTTGAAGGGCCCCTATATCACACGTCTTTTAACTTGAACATATCCAGTTTGTGACAGTCTTCCCACCTTCAACTTCTCTTTACGTTCATAAGCAATTTCATCTATGGGGCTACTTTGGACAACTTGGAATACAATAGTGCTGGACAGAAAAAACCTAAATATTTCCATTCAGCGCTGCTGCTGCACTGCCTCATGGGATTTGTATTTCAGCTGCCTTGTGCTCCCATTATCCTAAAATAAATAAATGGAGATATCCTATCTCCTAGAACTGGAAGGGACCTTGAAAGGTCATTGAGTCCAGCCCCCTGCCTTCACTAGCAGGACCAAGTACTGATTTTGCCCCAGATCCCTCAGTGGCCCCCTCAAGGATTGACCTCACAACCCTGGGTTTAGCAGGCCAATGCTCAAACCACTGAGCTATCCCTCCCTCCTCTATAGGCCAGGCTCCCTGGTCAGACTACATCTCCCACGGTGGGAGCCCCGGCTGTGGTGCTGCTTGAGACATGGAATCCAGTCAGCGAGCCTAGTACGGAGAGCAGAAAGGGGACATGAGGAAACTGAACTGTGGCTCTGAGGCACTGTGGCAGCATTTCCAAATAGAAATAGTTTGGCTTTCAGTCAAAAACTTTCCATTTGGGGGCAAAATATTTGGGTTTTCAGACATTCATTTTTTCCTCAGGAAACAGACACTTTTTAAAAAACAAATGTGTTTAAGCAAAACCCCAATTTTCTGTCAAAGAAAAGTTACAACATAAAGCGTTCAATCACAAGGATGACCCTGCTAGGTCAGACCAAAGGTCCATCTCGCCTAGCAGCCTGTCTTCTAACAGTGGCCAGTGCCAGACACTTCAGAGGGAATGAACAGGAAACGAGAGATCCAGTCCCAGCTTCTAGCAGTCGCAGGTTTAGGGACACCCAGAGCACGGGTTTGTGTCCCTGATCATCTTGGGTAATAGCTATTGATGGACCTATCCTCCATGAACTTATCTAGTTCTTTTTTGAACCCAGTTATTCTTCTGTCCTTCACAACATCCCCTAGCAATGAGTTCCACAGGTTGACAGTGTTGTGTGAAGAAGTATATCTTATGTTTGTTTTAAACTTTCTGCCCTAGAATACAGGGATAATCTGTCTTCCAATTAGCTAGACAAGATGGGTGAGGTAATCTCTCTCACTGGACGAACTTCTGTTGATGAGAGAGACAAGCTTTCAAGCTTACGCAGAGCTTGGATTCTACACTAGCTGTCATCCTGATCGTTAATAATTAGAGAATGGCTTAAGCTGTCAAGCATGAGGTCTTATATCCCTCTCAAAACTTTTTAGTATTGATCTTTACAACTCTGGATATTCTTAGGCATATAATGTCCCTTTCAGCATCTTGCTAAGTTGTGGCCTCAATGATTTCTTGCTGCAGTGAGTTCCACAGCTTACACATTGAATGAAAAAGCATTTCCTTTTCTAGATTCTGAATTTCCACCTTTTAACTTCATTGTATGTCCCCTTGTTCTGGTGTTATGAAACAGGGAGAACAGAAGTTTCCTGATTTCCTTTTCTAGACCATTCATTATTATATATACTTTACCATGTCCTCTCTTGTTCATCTCCTTTCTAAGGTAAACAATCCCAATTTTTTCTCTTCCTCTTCATATGAGTTTTTCCATGCTCCTATTAGGAAGATCTGGACTCTTATTCTTCCTGCGATGGTACTCATTTCTTACTACAGTCCTGATATATTCTCCAGAGCCAAATTCACTGACTCCAAAGGCTTTGCCATATCTGCAGTTGATGCAATAGGTCCTTTTGGACTGTAGTTCTAGTACAAGAATTACAAGATCGGTGCATCTGAGCTTCCTATTATTTCCTCCTTTTAAATGGCTTATTTTAAATCCAGCTTCTTCAATAGCAATTGGAATATTCCCTGGGGCAGTTTGGGAGACTATAAAAGGATGGCTCCTATTGTCTGATAGGTATTCATAGTCATAAATCAGAACACTACACAACTTCAATGCCGGTTGAATAGACATAACAGCACTCTGTTCTCACAGTAGCTATTTTAAAGGTGACTTTTTAAAATGTACGCCTTGAAGTAATCCTTGCCCGTGCTTTAGACTTTCTTTTGATAGCTGAAATCAATTCATTAAAGAAGCCAGGATCCAGCCCCTCCCTCAACGCTGGGCCGCCAGATGTGCCGATGACACCATCTGAAGGGATGCTGCAAGATGCATGGGTGGCGGGAACCATAGGTTAAGAGAGGCTAAGCATCCCCTAACCCAGCCTGTGGCCCCGCCCCACTCCCCCTGGAGGCCCTGCCCTTGCTCCCACTCTCCCCTGAAGCCGGGGGGGGCTCAACTCCAGTGGGTGGCCAGGGACTGGAGTGGCTCAGGCCGACCTGGGGGTCAGGCCAGCGGCCCGGTGCTGGAACCCCACTGGCAGCACGGGGGTTGGCCTCAGGCTGGCGCTGGGGCCAGCCAGCAGCCCAAGGGTCCTCCGGCAGAAGGGGTGGGGCCAGCAAAGGAGGGGTTCACCTGCCGCCCATGACAACATGACATTCCCCTTGCAGCCTGGGGCCTTGGGAAGGAATTGTTATGGCTCTGTATTGTCCCCAGTGCTGACTAAATGTCATTGTCCGTGAGCCTGGGTGGTACTTGCACTTGGAAAATGCTTTGAGACCCTCAGCTGAACTGCAGGAGACAGGTGAAATTCTGGCCCCACCGAAGTCAATGGGAATTTTGTCATTGATTTCAATAGGGCCAGGGTTTCACTCTGTCGCTGAGAAACTTTAAGGGACGGATTGTCAGCTGATGTCAATTAGTAGAGCTCCAGTGAAGTCGAAGGAGCTATTATTCTAGCTAAACATCTGGCCCTAATGGTTCACTATTATTACAGGAGTTCATCCTCAGTATATCCTGGGAGAGAATATCCTCTAGGGAGGTTCCCTGCCTTTTGGGTTTCATTCTCAGAGCACCGAAAGACTCCTAGTAACTTCCGTGGGGACTGGGTTGGGCCCCAGGACAGGTTCCCCATCAGGCAGTTACTCCCAGGAGAGAGCAGAGGTCTTGAGCAGTTCATGGAGGGCCGCAAGCAAAGCTTCCATCGGCTTACAGGTTTGTGCTTTTATATTATAACTTGATGGGCCTGAGTGCAGGAGGTTGATGGATTGCTGAGAGTCACCGCATTCATGTCGGAAACACCACAACCGAAATGAACTTTAAAGGGGTCCCCGGGTAATTCCGAGTCCTCGCAGACAATGATTTGCATAATGGAGGGAAATAAAGATTATTTCATAAAAGTCGGGCCTGTTTAACTTCAGAGCTTGTAAGTCAGCGAAAATGCATCGTGCAATTATATTGTGCTTAATACTCTGATAATGGAACAATGAAAGATGTATGTTTGCGTTTTGAAAAATTAAACTGTATGCAGTTATTTATCTTTTACCTTAATTATTTGAGCTTGTTTCTAATGTAAACTGTTGTAATTTTAAATAAATATAATAGAAAAAACTTTCCTAGGTATCAGAAATCCAGGGTAAATTTGCTTTGCAAACAGTCTTTATAGGTATGTTTTATGCCGAGGATCTTCAGCTGACACGTTCATTCAAAAATATTTGGAATAACTTAGTGGCCAGTTGATTGTCCTGTGGGGTTGTAGGGAGCCCTGGAAGAAGAAGAGACCTAGCTTTACAAACAGTCACAGGTGATCTTTATTTAACTCTGCTAAGCATGACGGATGATAGATATATACTTGAGAGCAAACAAAGGTAGCACCCAACAATGCAATGTGGAATCTGGCATTTCTCAATAGCCTGATGTGAGGAGGAACTTCTAATCATGCATAATACATTATAAGGACCTGTGCCAAGGACCCCTTTAATAAATAAACCATTCCCGTGTTCTCTGAACCCTTTTCTCCCCATTTCGAGTGAGGAGAAATGGAGCTGCCTGGATTGTTTGTATCGTACAGCCTTGCGGCTCTATGCAGAGTAGCTTCCCATGCCATGTAAGGATATGGCTGCACAGACCAAAGGTCATCCTCCATTTTGGAAGGTACCTCAGGTACCTCAGGGAGCGTGTGACAGAGCCAGGAACACAGATCTCTGGTCCCAGTCTAGGTCTTCCCCACAAGGCCATCTTTTGCTCGATTTTTTTTTTCCTTTCTCACTTCATCCAGGGTTCCCAACCCTCCAGATTTGTCCGGGAGTCTCCAGAAATTAAAGATTAATCATAAATTAAAGATTGTGTCATGACGAAACCTTCAGCAATACATCCAACCAAAACTGGCAACCCTAACTCCATCCCTGCACTTGCTGGGAAGCGGGTGGCGCAGGCGAAGTGTGTGCACCACCGTCACCATCTTACTCTGAAGCTGTTGAGTTTGAGAGGCAGGAGAGATGGTGATATTACGTGACTTTAAAAAAAAACCAATGGATTGTCCTAAACTAAGAAGGCCCTGGATATTCTGCTGTTGGGTCTTGCGTGGGGCCACTCACCTAGCAAATAGCACTGGTCAGAAAATGGTATGCCACGTGATGGGATTCCTGGCTTTTTCAATCTTTTTTAACATTGGGAATGACAAACAAATGATCGTCTAATTACATGTCATATAGAGTGGGGTGGGGTGGCCCCCACAGGACCCCTGCCTCATTCAGTGCACCGGATGAATGGTGCTCACTTAGTGAGCAACTATTCAACACTTTGTTTTATCCTCACTGTCCAATGTGAGACCCCAGGTCTTATTTACTACACTGCTCTGAAGACAGAATTATTAAATTCTTCATGGGCTTTTCTATGGTGCTCATCACTATAATGTCTGCCTGCTTCACAAATATTGAAGAATTTATGTTCACAACATTCCTGCAAACTGAAGGGGTGGGATCCCTGTTTTGCAGCTGGGGAATTGAGACACAGAGTCAAAAGTCTCCTTAATTTGGGGGGCCCTTTTGAGTTGCCTCACATCTGATTTCGCAGGGTGCTTAATATCATATAGCACTTCATAGGTTCAAAGCACAGCTCCCCTGTAAGTGCTCAGCACTTGTGCCAATCAGGCACCTCAAAAATGAGGCACGCACAATTAACGACCCCTTGTTTAAAGTTTGGTTTAAGTGACTTATCCAGCATCACATAGGGACGCTGGGTATGTCTACACGTCAGTCGCGAGGTGGAGCACATGTAGACATGCCTGAGCTAGCATTGATCTAGCTAGTGTGAGTAACAAGAGTGGTGAAGCCATGGCAGCCTGGGTAGTTGCTCTGGCCAGCCTCACCCAAGCACTGTCCTGGGCACAAACTTGAGTGGCTGCAGCCACTAGCTAGATCGAAGCTAACTCAGTCATGTAGTGCAGCCGTACTGTCTGTGGCAGAGGAAGGGATCGACTCCAGTTCTCCAGGGCTGCATTCCACAGCCATGAGACCCTCCTTTCTTCTCCTGCAATCCCCTTCCTACCCTTTCCAACCTGTGCAGCAGCAGTGTCCCTAGCTACACCAGCGTAATTCATTCCCAGAGCAGGTGCGTCCTGTGTCCTGAATGAGGCAGGGGTCCTGTGGGGAAACAGTAGTATGTGAACATATAATTAAAGACTGTATCAGAACACGCATACGCAAGGGGGACCTACTGCATTAGCAAACAACCTTCATTCTGGTATTTCCTAACTTTTTGAACTCTCTGCTTTATTAAGGTTGCAACAGTCTATTAAGATGTGTGAAATAGAATTAAGGTATGTTTGCCTGTTTTACTGGTCCATTAATACATGGTTTGAGTGGTTGAAAGCCCAGAGCTCCATGCCCTTAGCCTCACTATGCACCCAAGGCATGTATTAGTTCTTCTATAGAACAGGCTCTAGCATGTCTTAACATGATTATCAGAAATCTGAAGACTAGTTTCAACCTAGGCTATCGCTTTAAACTCACAGTGCCTAGAAACCAAGGTACAATGTTAAGATAACTTTTTGAGTTACATCTATCATCATGCCATATGTAATCCAAATCGTTTGTTTTGGAAAATACAGTTATTTCTTTGTAGTGTTTGGAAGAGTTTTAAAGACAATCTAGCTGGAGCTGAAGATGTTGAATAAGAAAGTAAATGCAACTGTTGACTTTGCCCTAAGGGGTTGTTATAAATACATGTCTGTTTATTTTTCCAATAACATAAGGGAAGAGTCCAACAAAGAGAATGCATTGGATTGAAAGGTAACTGAAGTGATTAATGACATATACATTTTGCATGACGTCTTTATCGCAGGGTGGTCTTATCGGTTTCAAGTTGAGTAACATGGGGCTGGGGGAGCTGTAAAAATGTGAAACCTTGGGGAAAAAATAATTAATCACAGAAACAAAAGCATGGGCCTTCCTAATGCAGCTGGAATTCAGAGTTGCCTGTTTCCTACCATGCAACATGTCAGTTCTTTGATTTTTGTTGTAGTTTGGGCTTGTTAGCTACTTACAAGGAGAGAATTATTGGACGAGTGCAACTTTTTGAATGTCAGGAACTTAACACAGGGAATTCAAGTTTGGTCTCAGTGTCAATGTCGGTTTATAGAGCTGCAAAGGACAGTTTCAAGCATGGCTCATAGTGCCACCGTATAGCTTTTGCTACGTACTATTATTTATAATGCCTGGGAGTCCTAGCTCTGGACCCAAACCACATTGTGCTAACTGCTGTATAAACACAGTACAGGAACTATTTATAAGTCCGGCCCCGAAGTGCCCAATGAATTCCCTTGGCACATAAATGAGGAGCAAATAGAATCCAGGGACTTCTACCCTACTTTGCTTGTACTTAAGGATCACAGAATAGACCAGCACTGTGCCATTGATTTTTGTAGCATTAGGATCTGGGCCAATATGCACAGAGTACCTCTTATGTGCATAAGGAATCTTATAACAATTTTAAAACTCAAGGGGGGAAATTCTCTACTATTGGCTTTAAGAGAAAAGAGCGAATTTATTTTGCATTAAGCAGTGATACTCAGACTGCATCTTTGCAGCACATGATATTAAATGCTGTGTGATTTAATTATTAACCAGTCGAGATGCTTTTACTATGTTGTTAACCAATTAAGTTATCTACTTGCACTAAGTTATTAACTTATTTGCTGTGAGAATTATATCTAATGTGTATATATATATATATATATAAACTAAATATTTCCCCTGTCACCATTTAAATATGAATAGTGCTATAGTAAATGAAACAATGAACTCGCACGGCTGTGACTCTTTTGGGTAATGTTGATCGCTAATTTGGCTCCTGAACCACTGAGGTCTGAAAAAAGCAACAAAGAGTCCTGTGGCACCTTATAACAGACGTATTGGAGCATAAGCTTTCATGGGTGAATACCCACTTCGTCAGACGCTTGTATCCCTACATTTATGCATAAAGGTCTTTGGCACCCCTCAGGTAGCATAAAGGGACCACAGTCTGGCCTCAGATGTCCATCCGAGAATTCTTAGTATAACATAGCTCTCTGCTGGGCTTTATTCTGCAGCATCTAGGTCTACACTTATGCCTCTCCCAGCAACCTGGCACAGTGGGCTTGTCAGGGAAGAAGGGGAGGTGGCAGGGCACGGTGAAGTGGAACCAAGCAGTGGCAACACATCACTGGCCTAGGAGGCATAAAGGACCTTACCTCAGTGGTGCAACTTAGAGCTGTCTGGTAGCAGAACCAGGGAACCAGAGCCAGCTCCCTGATGCTCCTGCACTGAGATTAGCCCTGGTTCAGGAGAGACTCTGGCCCTCTGTGAAGTTGGGCAACACATATGAAGCTTCTATCAAGAGGCATTCACTGTACGTCATCACTATAATGACTGGGGCGTTTCCGTGCTCTAGCCAGTGGAAAGATGTAGGCGAGATCCAGCAGTATCTAAATGATGAACCTACAAACTGAATCTAGGACCTGATTATCATTTACACAAAAATCTCTTTACACCTCTCTGGCAGTGTCGAGGGCACTTAAAGTGAGGGGAGGGATAGCTCACTAGTTTGAGCATTGGCCTGCTAAATCCAGGGTTGTGAGTTCAATCCTTGAGGGGGCCACTTAGGGATCTGGGGCAAAATCAGTACTTGGTCCTCCTAGTGAAGGCAGGGGCTAGACTCAATGACCTTTCAAGGTCCCTTCCAGTTCTAGGAAGTAGGATCTCTCTATAAATTATTGTCAAGCAGTAGAGGGTCCTGTGGCACCTTTAAGACTAACAGAAGTATTGGAGCATAAGCTTTCGTGGGTGAATGCCCACTTCATCAGACACAAGAGTCTGATGAAGTGGGCATTCACCCACAAAAGCTTATGCTCCAATACTTCTGTTAGTCTTAAAGATGCCACAGGACCCTCTGTTGCTTTTTACAGATTCAGACTAACACGGCTACCCCTCTGATACTTGTCAGAGCAGTGGAAAGGGACCTTAGTGTGCATGAGAATTCATGCCCAGATCGCCACGGTATGTATACTTAGTAGAGGAATCTTCTCTCTGCCTTCACTAGAGGAAAAACTCCCTTTTTTAAAAAATACTTGTTTGGTTTTGTAGTTGACATTAAGAACAGGAGTACTTGTGGCACCTTAGAGACTAACAAATTTATTAGAGCATAAGTTTTCGTGGACTACAGCCCACTTCTTCGGACATTGTAACCCTTTGGTTATGGTGGGAGAGCGTTAGCACAGAAATGGGTCTTGCAGCACGTCCTCATGCCAGTCAGGTTTTGGCACAGTGTAATTTCCCCTGGTTGCTCATCCCCTGGTTGCCATCCTTACTTCTGCGCTGCTGCTAGCGGCGACTCTGCCTTCAGAGCTGGGCTCTCGGCCAGCAGCCTCCACTCTCCAGCTGCCCAGCTCTGAAGGCAGCAGCGCCGCCAGCAGCAGCACAGAAGGGTGGCAATGCCGCAAACCCCCGACAATAACCTTAGGACACCCACACAACTCCTTGTCGGGTCAAGACCCTACAATTACAACACCGTGAAATTTCAGATTTAAATAGCTGAAATCATTAAATTTACTATTTTTAAAATCCTATAACCATGAAATTGACCAAAATGGACCGTGAATTTGGTAGGGCCCTACACATATCCATTCCTCGGTTCCCTAAACAGGCCGACCAGTGCAGCTGAGGTAACTTGGGAGAGCCACAACTTACCATCCCTTTAGGCTCCATCTCCTCCCCTATTTCATCTTTGACCTAGACTCCCCTCTGAGTCACTATCTCCTGGAGCTACTCCTGAGGCAATGCAGCTCTGCGTTACTTCTTCCTCAGGACTGGGCCGAACGACACAGTCTAACCTGTGTGTATAGCTATTTCTAAAGTGCCCGTCTCGTATTGTATGTACGAGCGTGCACGCATCACTTCAGGGGTTCCAATTGAGCTTTTATTTATCCAGAACATCTTAGTAGCCAGAATTTGTCTTCTGGGAAATAGTGTTTTGTGGGGTTTGGGTTGTTTTTTTTAAAGAATGAAAAAAGATAAAACAACTCCAATGGGCTTTGTCACTTTCGCTGGTGACTGGCATTCTGTTGCTTTCAATTCCTTTAGATGGCACCATTTTGCTGTATTGCTGCTGCATTAAAACCTGGCCTCAATTAGTATTCATAGTACAAAAAGGAGAAAATTCCTTCATTACGCCAGAGCCCAATAGCACCACTATAATTGAGGTGGTGTCAGCATTTCCATTATCAACCAGATTTTTCATCCGGGGGAGGGAGAGGGAAAGAAGTCATACCTAGCTTGCAAAGAAATCTCCAACCTATAGAGCAACTGAGTATTTTTTAAACAGTATATTGTAAAGTAACATCTAATAATACCATTTGAGGGGTTGTTTTCCTCATCTGGCTTTAAAATATTTAGGATCAGATCCTCAGCTGATATAAATTTACATAGCTCTATTGAATTTGATTTTCACCACCTGAGAATCTGGAATTGACAAATTTCAGAGAGAGTCTTTAAAATGTAAAGTCCTCAGTCCCAATAGTTGATTGCCTGTATTTGGGGTCTGATCCCAAGTCTGTAGGAGTCTTTCAATTGATTTTAATGAGCTTTGGCTCTGTCCTTTGGAACTTTGGCAAAATGAATGGTTTGAACTATGAAGAGGGAGGGATAGTTCAGTGGTTTAAGCATTGGCCTACTAAACCCAGCATTGTGAGCTCGATCCTTGAGGGGGCGATTTGAGGATTTAAATTTAAGTGAGGCTGGCTAACTCAGTCAGTAAACCATCAGAATTTTAATCTGAAGTTCTAGGGTTCAAGCCCCTGGTCAGGCAGAGGGGCTTTCTCCCCTTGGGATATCCTTCAAGAACTAAAGAAGGCAACACTTCAGGACTCTCCTATGATCAAGATCAGGGCCAGAATTGCTGGTGCAAGGTGGTGAAGTTTACCTCTTTCTGCACCAGCTTGGATGCCAACTGAGTTGAGAGCCACACCAAGAAAGGACAGGCACTACTGTTTTCCACCAGCTTGTAAAGTTATACCCCAATCTCCTTAGGAATGCTGCTGGTGGTGACTGCTGAGAAGACACTCTCATACCAGTGTTGTGAAGGCCAAGACTATAACAGGGGTCAAAAAAGAACTAGATAAGTTCATGGAGGATAGATCCATCAATGGCTATCAGCCAGGATGGGCAGGGATGGTGTCCCTAGCCTCTGTTTGCCAGAAGCTGGGAATGAACAACAGGGGATGGATCACTTGATGATTACCTGTTCTATTCATTCCCTCTGGTGCACCTGGCATTGGCCACGGCTGGAAGACAGGATACTGGACTAGATAGACCATTGGTCTGACCCTTATGGCCATTCTTATGTTCTTATTTTTATTACCAAAAAACACCTTTTCCTCCAAAATGTGGAAAATTTTCATTTTGGTCCAAACTTTTTATGCCACACACACACACACAGATAGAGAGAGAGAGAGAGAGAGAACAAAGTGTAACAGGGTGCTGATGCAAAAGCACCTAATTACCCCTGCTCAGCCAGCTCCAATCAAGAGAAATAGATTGGGGCTGGTGAAACAGACCTGATGCCTGGCCTGGGGATTGGCTCCACCTGCGGGCCTGACAAGCCAGCAGTTATAAGGCCTGGGAGCCAACAGAAAAGCTAGTTAGGGAAAGGTCAGTCTCCTAGCTGCTGGCTGACTGCAGGAAAAAAAAGGAACTAACCCTGCAACCCTTGTGTCTATAGCTCAACACTGGTGGTGGGAGAACTGTGTGTGTAAATAAAGCCACGGGTGCTGCATAACTGGAGGCCTCTCTGCACTTTATTGGGCCAGCTAGCGGGCCAGAAAGAGGTGGGGGCAGAGAACCCATCATACAAAGAAATAGAACACTTTTTTGGTTGGTTTGGTTGTTTGTTTTTTTAAATCTGCTTTTGATGGAAAAACTTTTTTAAAAAAAATAGGTTTGGGTTTAGCTTCTCTGTTGAAAATCTGAAAAAAATTCTGGTGAAACTTTTTTTTAAAAAATGAAAAGGTTTGAAATTTCTTGTGGAATAATGAGCTGTTTTTAACCTGCTCATCTGGTCAATGCATGTCTTGGCTGTCCGTGCCACAAACAATTCCCATGCCAGTATTATTTTGGGGGCTGCGCTAGCTCTATTTGGACCCCCACACACACATTATGGGCTACACTTCATGCTCTTGTAATGCCCCAGTCTTCTAGCAAACGAGGAGCCATCAGCAGGAGTTCCGTCAGCAGAAGCCTACGTAAGCTTTGGGTGGGATCTGGCCCATTGAATATCATCGATTAAATGCCCTTTTGCAACATATTATGGAAATTCACCTAAGATTCAGAGGGTTAAAGCTAGAGGTTCAGCTGCAATTTCTGAGTGTCCTGGTTATGGGCAGTTTGTGAACCTTAATGTGATTTTAACCATGGCTTTAGTTCAATAAAATCATATTGCAATGAACTCTCCCCCCTCAGCCAGTACATGATCCCCCTTTATGCAGTCACTTCTCAGCATTACACGTAACATGTTCCTATTCAGGAATCCGCTCTCCACAAAGCACTAGCTAAACAAAAGAACTGGTACGCACAGCAGCTACCGTACAGCCTTCCATAAACCTCTGTCGTTGTGCCCCTGCTTACAAAAGATTTTCCTGACCCAGTGGAAACGTGTTGTGAAATATTGTCTATTTAATATGACTAGAGAGATCAAAATGTAAAATCTGACCAGTTTGTGGTAGGTCAATCTCATGGACCTCTTCCCGGGCTGGGACTTGCAGAATCATGAACCTGTTTGCTAACAATGGACCAGCCTACAGTGCTAGTAGGAAGGTGGGATTGTGTGTGAAATGGGCTAATAAACGTGGCCTGTAGGCTGAGAATATGAAAAGTGGGGGGGAGGAGATAATAATCAGGCATGGATTTGATAGAGGCCATTGCAAGAACAGGAAGGCTAGATCTTTGGCTAGCGTAAATTGGCATTGCTCTATTGAAGTGGATGGAGCCAAGCTGATTTCCTCAGCTGAGGCTCTGGCCTGAAGGTTGAAAATTAGTAAAACCAAAAGGTTTGGTTTTTTGGGGGTTTTTTGTGAGAAACAAATGCCATCAGCTCTGAGGTTGAGAATTTTACATTAGGATGTGGATTGTGACCTGCCACTGTGTATGCTGCTGGCCAGGAGAGCTGGATGGACAACAGCTTCCTCATCCTATGAAAATTTTCAAAATATTTAAAAAAATAAATTCCTGTCCTGATCTGGGACAAAATCTATCTTGAATTTTTTTTGCCAAGCAAAACCTCTCAAAAATCCAGTCAGGCAAATTTTGATTTTAAAATATTTCATTCTGATTTTGACCATTTTCCATCCTTTTACTCTCAGTAGCTTCTGTTTCAAAATGAAAAGTTGTCTTGAACTGGAAAACCCGAATCGTTCACTTCAAAAATGTTGCAATGTTCTGTTTTGGGGAACTTTGAAAAAGCGTCAGTTCTGACAAATTTCTGTGAAAAGTTTCCATTTTGATGAATCGGCATTTCTGGTGAAGAAACATTTATTTTTTTAGCTCTATTAGCCAGCAGAGCTGAGTGGCTGGTGAGGGCAGTAATCTGTGTGAGGCATAGGGCTGATTCCTTCTCCTCCTTCCCTGGAGCAAGGGGGAAACCTGAAACCAGCTTGTGCCTGTGACAGTCCCAATACGGTCCCTGGTCTGCTCCGGGGACAGGCCAGCTACATGATATCCTGGACTCAGAGCATGTAGAAAAGCCAAAATCAAGTCCACAAACTATGGGCATTTAACACCTAGCACAATAGGGCCTGACCTCCACTGGAGACTCTTGGCACTACTTTAATAGCAATAATTAATTTTAAATGGGAGCTGTGCGAAAAAGTGATTGAATTAAGCTGATGTAAAAGGAACATTGCTTTGGAGCATCACAAATAGAGCTGGTCAGGATGATTTTTCACAAAATCAGATATTGAAATATGCTGTTTTGTTGACGTCAAAACACCCTCTTGAGATGTATGTGTTTCAACCAAGTTTTTGTTGAGCTGGTTTTTGAGGTTTAGAGTTCTTTGGTCGCTTTGGCTGAGAGACCGACAGAATCCTGAGCTTTTTGGATCTGAAAACAGCTGTTTCCACACAACCTTGTATCACACACACAAAAATTCCAAACGTTTTGTTTACATTCTACTGTGGAATGAAAATACATTTTGAAACCTCAAAAGTTGTCACAAAACGGAATTTCCATCCTCCAGGCAGCTCTAATCACAAGCCTACTGCTGGACCCCCATAGCAACTTGAGTTACTTCCTGTATTGTGATCATAGCAACTGTTACTTTGGGAGCTATTCTCAATGCATGAATACTCATGCCTGAAAATAAGAATAGACCCTGTTGTGTATTAAATGTAAGTAGAAGAGTGGACTGTGTTGCTCATCTTTTTAAAATATATGTGCACAAGAATTGGATTCGTAACTGAGCTTTCTTAAATCTTCTTTTTAAGCTGTATATATGCGTATTTGTCTGAACTTGCTGAGAAACAAACTCAGCAACATTGGACAATTGCTCTGGGTTTGTTGTATTGTATAATGTAATTCACACAAAAAATCCCACAAGTGGTAAATGACTTGAGATGTTTCATTTGCCTTTCTGGCTAATGAGCGGGTCATCTCCTCCACAGTGTTGCTACACATTCAATCAGCTGATCTTTCCTTCTCATACTCTGATTTATCTCAATCATTATGTGCATTTCCCACTGTTGAGTATCAAGGCTACATTGTTTGTTTATCTGCTTCATTTGTACTGATCTACCCTGAGGCCATCCCCTGCCAATACTTCTGCGCTATACTGTATACAATTGAATAGGGAACATTCACACTGAGTTGGTTACTGGCAATCTGCTGTGGTTTTGGTCTCCAGAATCTGCTAAAAGAAGGTCTTTTTGCAACCTTCGGGGGGAGGGGGAGGAATGTCTCTTCCTTATGTGTAACATCTACTCTTGTGGAAAGCACACCCCTAGGTGGCCACTCATATTGCAGATTTGCATGGATTTGATCAGAAGTAATTTTTGAAGTATTTTTCCCCAGGTTCACTTTTCTGTCTGCTCCCCTATTCAGCAGAAGAAGTGGGACTCTGGGATGGGTGAAAGACTATGTGCATGTGACAGAGAGAGAGAGGGAGATGTAATAGTGCTTATGGTAAAGCAAATATTAATCTGTGCATGGGGATGAGTCAGAATTTCTGTGGGAACCATAGCTATGTACGACTAGCTTGTGCATTTCAGTTCTCTCCCCAAAAAGACTCACTCCTTCGTACAACGTGTGACCCCTAAAACTGCTTTAGTGTACAGGATCATTTCTCATTGCAGAAACAAGATTGTGACCCTTGCAGCCGGTGATGTGATCAAATAAAAGCCAGCATTAAATAATAATCAATATGCAGAAGTGACAATACACAGCGAGGATATGATTTTAGAAATTCTTGGTGCATTGTTAAGGACCCAGTTTTGCGCCCGTCAAAATGAATGTTTTGCTCTTTTCTTGACCACCTTTGAAATGATAAAACAAAGCACTAGTCCAGGACTTGATTAAAATCCCTTGTTTTCCTACTGTACTGCCTGTTCCCCTGTGAGATGCAGCCGTGTTTCCACTCTTGGAAATGCAACTACTCCTTCCCTGATCAAACCCCACAGATCCCACCTTCAGTCTTACACCAATGACCAGACACATAAGCCGTCTTTCCCGACAGGAAAAGGTCACTTCATAAAAGTCATGTTGATGAAGAACAAGGCAACATCCCTCCTGATGCCCTCAGTGCACTGGAAATCGCTATCCAGTAGTGTGAAGGACAAGAAGAAAGCGATGCAGTGTCATTTTGGGATGTCGAATTTTCTGAGCTTAATCCCCAGTTAGTGAGTAAAATAGAGGTTCTACTGTATGTGAGCAAGCAGCGGTGAGGAAAAAGCATTTGGGGAAAGGTTTTTGTTTTGTGTTTTGGCATTGGGGTGGGAGGGTAGTTAATCCAAATTTTTTTCCATCAGAAAAGTGAACCTGGGGAAAAATACTTCAAAAATTACTTCTGATCAAATCCATGCAAATCTGCAATATGACTAGCCACCTAGGGGTGTGCTTTCCACAAGAGTAGATGTTACACATAAGGAAGAGGCATTTCCCCTCCCCCCCCCCCGAAGGTTGCAAAAATACCTTCTTTTAGCAGATCCTGGAGACCAAAACCACAGCAGATCGCCAGTAACCAACTCAGTGTGAATGTTCCCTATTCAGTTTTTTCACACAATGTATAGTCAACCTGTGGAACTCCTTGCCAGAGGATGTTGTGAAGGTCAAGACTATAACAGGGTTCAAAAAAGAACTAAAGTTCATGGAGGACAGGTCCATCAATGGCTATTAGCTAGGATGGGCAGGGATGGCGTCCCTAGCCTCTGTTTGCCAGAAGCTGGTAATGGGCGACAGGGGATGGATCACTTGATGATTACCTGTTCTATTCATTCCCTCTGGGGCACCTGGCATTGGCCACTGTTGGAAGATAGGATACTGGGCTAGATGGACCTTTGGTCTGACCCAGTATCAACGTTCTTATGAGCCTTATAGTATGCATGCATTAGCTGTGTATGAAATCTTACTAACCGTCCCCCTCAAAATAAACCCACATGTCCCATCCTGCAGTTCCTGTATAGACAAGAGTCCCATGAGGTTGAATGGGAATTTGCATTAGGACTGCAGGATTCCATATCCGTGAAGTATTTTTTGAGGAGCTCACTGAAGGAATAACAAAAAGAGACTATAAAAGAATGATGGACATAGTTAAATTTATTGCGTTTATCATCATTTTATAACTATGGCATAATACTAGAAAGCAGAAAACATACAAAAAAATCTAAGATGAAATTCAGGCCCGATTGAAGTTAATGAAAGTTTTATCATTGACTTCAATGGAGTCAGAATTTCACCCGTAATATTTAAGGGCCATATTGATTCTGATAACGCTTACTCCATGGGTCATGCCATTGAACTCAAAGGGGTCATTTGTGGAATAACTCAACAAAATTTGCCCCTAAATGAGCAATGGTCGTCAGATCTCATTTGATTCACACATGCAGCTTTGATGAAATCAGCAGGACTAGTAAAGGATTTTAGCGCACACTTCTGCTGTGTGCTTCTTTAAGAGAAGTGAGTGGTCCTGGGAAAGTCGCTTCACCTCTCAGTGCCTCTGTTTCTCCTTGCAACCTTTGTCTGTTTAGAAAGAAACTCTTTGGGGTCAAGACAGACTCTGATTGTGGCCTTGATCTTGCAAAGACTAATGCATGTATTTGTACTGCACCTAGCACAATGGGGTTCCAATCTCAGTTGAGATCTCTAGGCATTACTGTCAATAATAACAACAACATAACAGCAATGGGGCTTGGTACTGTGATTGCTTTCTCCTTAATGGATTCTGAGTGAATTTAACAAGAAATACCCAGGGCTTTATCTGGCACCATACAAGTAGGTGGGATTTTTGCCATTAATTTCTGTGGGATCGGGATCAAACCCCTAAAGAATCAGCCTAATTCAAAATTAGACATGCCCAGTCTCTGTTAGCGTCACACCAATTCTCTGTCTTACATCCTTATGTTAGGTCCTTCAGATCGGGGAGAAAAAGCCAACTAGATCAGTAGAATGGTTTGGGGTTTTTTATTTACTTTAAAAATAGATTTTCCCCTCCATTTTCTCATTTCTCTTTGTTAGAATTCAATACATCAGATCAGATTACTTTCATGTTTGTTTAGTTGTTTTGTCTCATTATTAAATAAACAGCATCATTAATTGAACAGATCACTGGTCCTTTTGATACTGTGAGACACTGCTTACATCGCAGCAGGAGAAAATCTTGGTTCTCTTCACTTTTTTTTTTAATTGACTAGGGGGCACACAATAATGTTGATCATATTTTGAATTGTCTAGAAGTATTTTTATATAAACTAAGGAACCTTCTTTAGCAACCGAAAGTCCATATTTCTTTTCCAAGGTTATGAAGCGTGACATAGGTAGGGGAAAGAAATTGAAAAGATTACTGTAGCTACAAACATGCATCTCAGAGTTATTTTATTTGTAACTGATGCAAGGGAAAGAATCCACTAGGAACTTGAACAGTGTAGCCATCAAATGATTAAAACCTAAAAAATACATGTGGATTGCTGTGTTTGTGTTTAAAAAAAAAAAAACAAAAAACTAAAAACCAAGACCCTGACTATTGATTGTAATATAAGGATATTTTCTTTAAAATAATTCTGTATTGCACATTACGCTGCATTAGTAATTTTGTAACTATTACTATTTTGTTCTTTTAATCTCAAGTACTCCTGTTCTTTTTACAGAAAAAAGGAACTGACATGATCTTAAAATATCCCCTGATTAAGGAAATTGTGTTTCTGAGGTAAGCTCCTTCTCTCTCTCTCTCTCTCTCACACACACACACACACACACACACACTTGCCAATTATAACACATTCAAGAATTTCATTTTGGAGTTTATCAGAGCAATTTTGTCTCAGCGACCCTGCTGTCTAACCCTGTTTGCTGAGTTATGCAGGGTTTGCTGACAAGTTCTACTTGAGTAAATTGTATTTAGACAACAATATATTTCATTCAAGTCTTTTGCAATGACTGGGCCAAGGTCAGTTTTATATTCTACTGAAATCATAAAGTGACACTTGAGATAAACAGAATGTTTACTCTCTCCATGTGAGCCGAAGCTGATATGTAAATTTATCCTTATTCTTTCATCAAATTTGCATTTACCCTCTTAGTCAAACACTACAGGGCTCCAAATCAAACAGCTTTAATGGTGGTCAACTCTTTATGACCGATTGCCATATCAGAGAAAAAGAAACAGCAATTAGATTAAAATGAAAAGAGTAACACAACCTAGCAAGCGTCATCCGGTTTGCAATAATTGGATAAACTTTTCATAGAAGTAAATGTGTTTTGATGCTTGACTGCCTGAAAAGCAATTGTTGTATTCTTCTGTTTTTATTATACTCCCTTTATCTGCTACAAACAGACCATTCTCACCTGTCATTATTTTTTCTTTCTGATCAAACAAGCCAAGTGCCACTAAACAGATTCTTTTTTCCCTTTTAAATCTACATGAAAGAAATGGACATGATCCACAACAAAAAATGATCGATTTTCTTATATCTTTAGCACTCAGGGTATAAGGGCGAGCATGTAATAATGGTCAGATCTGAAAGTAGAAATAAAAATCCAAAGGTAGGTATTCATGTCCAGTTGCTTTTTAATGTAAGATTACCATATGCTAGTAGGCAGTTCAGCAAAGGTCGATTGTTTCCATGAATGACAGGTTTGGTTAGCTCTATGTAGTGCAAATAGGTGCTCAGATACCATGGTGATGGGTGCGGGATAAGAACCTGAATAGAATAGAATTGATCTCAAAGGTGAAGTTCTATTAGGTGTAGAATTCAGCCATATGCCTTCAGGCAGAGAGAGACAATCCCACACAAAGCAGCACAATAGAGATCCACTAACAAAGTGGGAAGATAATTAGTACCTGTGGCACTTCTCCCAGTCTTTATGAAGGAAGAGAATGGTTTCTGTGATATGATATGGATTGTAGGCTACAATGGAAGAGGGTTAAACTGAGACCACACAACTCATTACACACAACTGGATTAAAGATTTCCACCCCAATCTTCAGAGGACAATAAATATTTCATTAGCTCCCCATGCACTGAAACCCTTTAAATAATTGTTTGCTTTTCCTTGTAGCTAATATTTTTTCGGGGGGAAGGGCGGATTCAGTGGGCGAATTAAACGTTAAGCAAGTTCAAAGCAAAGCGAGCAATGAGACAGGCTAGACAATGCAGGGAAAGTTCCATTCTTTAGGGGGCTCCCAGAATCTGCTTCCTATAAGGACTCAAAAATGAAGACTGTTGACCGCGACTCTTGCTAGGTAACTGAAGGTTTGTGACTTGGAATGTCAGACACATTAGTAAACGGCTTGATCCAGCAACACTACCGACATAATTCACACCATTGATACAAAAAGACAAGTGTCTATTCCCAACTTTGGTGCTTGTCTTGTTTTTTTTTTTTTTTTTTTTTAAAGGCAAGAGGGAAGAAAAAAGGCAGAGGACAGAATTTCCTTTTTTTCAGTGTGGCTGTCAAATGGCTATCTAATAGTGGCAGGGCTGTAGGAGAACAGATATCTGCCTCTCTCTGGAGCCTGCAAGTATTTCTGCCATTCATGGAGCCAAAGGATGCCACACACATTCTGTTTGTTCAACATAAGCAAACAGATTGTAAACTGGCTGATAATTTTTGTACTGACAATGTCATTTACAGCTGTCAGCCTTTTGTCTGTCATGTTTGCTTTATTCAAATATGAACCAAGTGGACCTCCCTTCCACCGCTTTCTTCTGCATTAAAATCACATCAATTCCCTTCCATTCTGTCTTATCTAAAATTCATTGGAGGCCAATCACTTGGATGAATGCTTTGGTGTTTCCATGGAGGCAAGAAGTCTAGTGTGGACTTCAGGGGATTAGGAAGTTTCAGATTTAAAGCCTTGAAGTGCACGTTTCTTTCAGTTCTTTCTTTTGATTGCAGAGGGGCGGGGAGGGAACCCCAGGAAATTTCAATATAATTTTATTTTTTGAAAGTGCAAGATCACTAAAGAAATCTGTCCTTTAGAGATAGAGAATGTGTGTGCGCACATACCTTGCTATTGATCATTAGCCTAAGCACAATTTATGACTGTGATTTTACCAGCTAAGCTACTAGAGTGCTGTATTGGCATGCATTCTCTCGCAGCATCTTTAGCAGCAACTTTCCATAGGCTTGTATAATAAATTCTAACCCATCTTCAGTTAGTTTGATTTGGATCCAGCTGCTTCCCAGGGTGCTGCCCGCAGATCTGGAAGCATCTCCCTTTGTTAATAGAGGTCATGGCACTTTGTGTTAAATAATTCACATCAGACTGTCTGTCTGTCTAGAAGCAGCTGCAGATGTTGCCAGTTTGTTTGAACGTCGCAGGCAGAACTTTATAATTTAGGAAATACAATGACATCCACGCACGCAAGTTCATATGCACCTATGTATATTTGCGTGTGTGCATGGGGGGAGGATATATTATTTAATATATGGGCCAGATTCCCACCCGGTGTAAATCAGCAACGCTCCATTGAGTGACACTGATTTATACCAGCAGAGGAGTTAGCCCATGATATTTTTGTGAGCCTATTAACTGTTTTAGGCTTAAATTTTAAAACAATGACTAGTAACTGGATGCATCGCTTGAGACGCCTTCAGGGGCCTTGATTTTCAGAGAACGTCTGCTCGGCAGCCCTTTATGAAGAGCAGACCCCTTGTTAAGCATCTCCAACCGGCCATGCAAAAATGGAGGCAGCCAAAATCACTAATCAGTTTTGCAAATCTTGTTTTTAAGTTTTATCAAGAGAAGAATGTTGTGGCCAGGAAAGAGTTCTAAAACTATTTACTTCAAAAGAAACATGAAAAACAGTGGCTAGGGCCCTGATTAGCCTCTGCTTTGCACTCTGCAGTCATTTACATTAGCGCAGACGAGGTGTAAAACACCACCAGGACTGTTTTGCACTCACTTTGCAGGGGTGGAATGGACTGTGCAGGATTCCATAATGGATAATTGAGGTCTAAATGTCTGTCTCCCTCGATACATATAAAATACACAGTATGAAATCACACAGCGTGCCCCCGCCACCCGATACTTGTGATATGGGGTTGCAGCATACGTGGGCACAAACCTCAGCGAATCTAGAGGCACAAGAGGAACTTGAAATGAGGATTTCAGTAACCGAGATATAGGACCAAATACTTTGCTGATATAAACTGGCCTGCCTGCTTTGGTGTCACTGGAGTGGCACCAATTTACAACAGCAGAGAATTGTGTCCATACCGCCTCTATGTATTTTTGAGCCACCTTTTCAACTCTAACTCTGAAATCCTTTGTCTTCTCGGATCACAACAGGCACATTCATTCTCCTCTACTATGTCAGTGGGGAGCAAACGCAGGTAAAAACAAGACCAAGGGCCTGTCTTTCCACAGCATTGCCCATTGGGTAGTCATGGACATCTTACTCTTGCCAGCCCCAAGAGTTTAAAAAAAATCAGGTTCCAAAAAAAACTCCTGAGATTGGTTTAAAAATCATGAGATTTTTTTTAAAAAACGTGGGTGCTTTTTTTTATTTGCCTTCTGCTTTCTGAAGTTTTAGGGTTACGCTTGGGTCACATTTTCAAGCTTTCCCATGCAGCCCCGAGGGCTAGTCTCTCTCACTCTCTTTTTGAACTGAAAGCTGAGATTCTCACATGCCTCCTACCCCCCAACTCCCGACCGCATTGCGAGAGTTGGCCACAGCGACATCCATCGATGCAAAATGAGCATGAAAGACGACCAGCTGAGAGCGCTGGCCTTTTACACCCACTTTGCCCAGGTGTCGACAACTGCACAGTGGAGAATGATGCCTAAGGAGTGCAGCATGATTGGAGGAGGAGAGGGAGTGTGGGGACAGCACCTCCATTGAATTCTCCACTCTACCCAAACCTGCTGTGCAGCTGTGATCCACAGGTTGGGAACAGGGCAGAGGCTAGCAGCAGCCACTCTACACAGCAAACTCATCTGTACGCCCAGATTTGCAGCAGGAACCCCTCCTGCTAGTAAATATTTCACCCAGCAGCGTTAACTTCCCTTTTGCTTCATCTACCCCACTCAGAGGGCAGGCAGGGCGAGCGTAGGGGGTGGGGAGTTTCAGAAATCAAGTTACTCCTCCCCTAGGCTTTTCAGAGCCAACAGGGCATGCCTGGGGTGAGGCGTTCAATGCACAGTCAGCAATTCATCCCCTTTCTGCCCCTCCCCAGCCCAGATCCAAAGCCTTCAGGCCCCAGCACACTCTGGGTGACGTTCTATGCTGGGCCTCCTAGAGGCGCACTCCAGAACAGGTAGCCCAGGAGAAGGGAGGTTATGAGGGCTTTGAGTCAGCTTTGTGCCCTCCCAATCCTGGGCTGCTCAGGGGGCTGGAGGAGGTGCCCCCGGCCTACCTTTTAGACAGCCCTCGGGGCCTGTCTAAATTACAGCAACCTTCCTATGGCCAGCAGCACTGCCCAGAATCTCTGTGGTGCTGTGTGCTGCAACCATGCCCCACCCGTCCTGTCCCCCAGACTTATACGGGGGGCGGGGGGCCCCTCAGAGATTAGTCTGTGGCCGTCTGCCTGAGTTCCTACACCACGGCACTTCTGTGGTCAGTTCCAGGGCCTGTAGGGACCTTTTACACCATTCTGGCCCTTCTACCCTGTGTAAAAGCACCAGCAGTGAGGTGAAAATCTTACCCGCTGCTTCACTCATTTGATTCTAACTGCTTATTCAGAGCTGATGCGGTTTCTAATGGAGATCTGCATTTTACCCCTTAAAAATAGGATCTAGGACCCCATGTCACTGGACCAGTTTTATTACACGTTTTTGGGATTATACACCGTATACTCCAGCATGTCGCCCTGCAAGAGCCACTGCAAATCTGCTAGAGGGACAGATTCTCCCCTCCCTTACGCTGGCATTGCTTCCCTCAGGCTGATTCCCCTGCTGCAGGAGGGAGTAACTCCCATTGATTTAAATGGGAGTTACTCCGGTCCTGGGAACAGAATCAGTCCCTCTGGTGGTACTGGAGGTACTCTAAATTTAAAGTGTAGCAAATCCGCTCTATTCAGAAAACTTAAAGCAATAGTAACTGATTTTATGACTGTAGTTACATACTGCATACCTGACAGGTTTCAGAGTAGAAGCCGTGTTAGTCTGTATCCGCAAAAAGAACAGGAGTACTTGTGGCACCTTAGAGACTAACAAATTTATTAGAGCATCCGAAGAAGTGGGCTGTAGCCCACGAAAGCTTATGCTCTAATAAATTTGTTAGTCTCTAAGGTGCCACAAGTACTCCTGTTCTTTATACTGCATACCTATCTACAGTCTAGCACAAGGGGAGGGGTCTTTAACACTAACAAGATATAAAACATTTAGACGTGTTTAGGAAGAAAAGGATGTCCCCACCCCCGAGATCAGTCAGTTGCTCCCATTAAAAGTCATTTCCACCAGTTCAACACTCCATCCATAAAATAGGACCTCCTTTAATTCTGGCATAGATTCCCTCTGAATATAACCCTCTGTCACTCAGCTCTGTTCTGTGTAACAACTTCAGCCTGATCAGCAAGTTTATTCTATTGATATGCACAATAGGAAGATCTAAAGGCCCCAGCTGAGATCGGGGCCCCATTGTGTTACACGCTATAGATGCACATAGTAAGAGACCCTCCTTGACTATCCCAGGCAAGGCAGACAAAAAATGGGAGGGGGAACAGAGAGGTGAAGAGATTTGCCCAGTGTTATGCAGACATTCAATGGCTGAGGTGGGAATGAACGTAGGGCTCCTGACTGCTAATCTAGTGCTGTATCCACTAGACCCTGCTGCCTCCAGCAAGCGAAGGCACAATTTCCTTGGGGGTTATCTAATGTCCACCTCAATCCAAACTGGTAACCCACTATCCTTCTCTGCTGCTGTAGATTGAACTGAGAATTGAAATGCTGGCTCTGTCAATTCAAGTAGGTCTTTCCTCTGCCCTGTTAATTTATACAGACCCATTATTCTTCAGTCAATGAAGCCTACATGCACACCCCCCAAACAAGCAAACCGAAGCTCAATAAACTAACCAAGATATTTCTTCTGCAGCCTGGGAAGGAAGTAAAAGAGAAATTGTTGTTGATTCATATTTTAAATGTTTAAGAGTTGTTCAGATTTGAAAGCGATGGGGTGTGTGTGTGTGTGTATCAATTCACCTACAGCAAAAGACAACACAGATCCAGCTCCCATGTCACAGAGTTCATCAGTTGCTGGAACAGGTGGTGCGTGTGTATATGCGTGTGTTTGGGTGGCTACAGCGGCCCGGTGCCACAGCCCTTTTCACTGGCCCTTGCAAATGACACTGGGATCACTTTCATTGAAGATACAGGTGTCCACTGTAATTCTAGAAGTGTAATTAAATACTCAGTTTGCAAGGATGACCAATTCCAATTCCAAGATAGATTAAAAACTAATTCCTTTGGGTATCATGGGCCAAACCCAATAACATCAGTGGGGAATGTTTTCACTGACTTCCCTGGGCCATTAACTTCAATAGGCTTTGGATCAGGTCCAGTTTCTGCCCACCTCTCTGCAGCAGTCCAGTACGAGACCTAACTACCTCCAAAGGGCTTGATCCATTGTCTACTTAGATAATATATCTAAGTTACTATAACCTGTTTTCCCAATCCACAAGTTATTCTAGGACAGAGACAGTATGTGAAGAGTTACAGGCCAGGAAGAGCATAATGGGCCCGATCCTGAACCAAATTATGGCCCCTTCGTTCTGCTCAGTGCCATAAAATTAATCTAAGTGCCCAGTTGATAATGCTCCCGCATAGAGGAAAGCCCAGCTGTGTGCCCAGAGAAGGGGTATGGGTCCTCAGAGAAAGGAATATGATCAGAGTATTGATGTACTCTGGCAATTCCCAGCTGGTGCAAGAGCTCTTAGGGATATAATTTTGATATAGGAGATTGTTTTTAGAGGGGTAGAATTTGGTCTTTGGTGCACAGACATTAGTTACAGTGTGGTCCAAAGACAGCAGACGTGAAGGTCAAATGGGAAAACAAACCATGGTTTGCATGGATATTGATGCATCAATTTTGGCGGTTAATCAAGTTCATTATTTAGTGTGGGTGAACTTCAGAGGCCAGTACCCACTTAAGTCCCATTGAAACCCTCAAAAGTGTGTGCGTGGGGTGGGGGAGCACTCAAGTGGTGCCTTGACCTGGCTCTTGTTCTCTGTACAGAGATGAAGCTCACCCTTCAGGAATGCATTTTGTGTCAAAACCTGCCCCAGTGTTGCACTGACGCAAAGGCCAGGTAAGCCCTGTTACTCTGGGATCGGAGGAAGGTCTGTCTGATCCGGGAGACCTAGGACAGCCCCCACAGCAGTTCTACAGTTTAGCTACATCTGTAACAGTGGGAGAAGATCCAATTTCAATGTGTGTAAATATCTTTTTTTTCTTTTCTTTTATTGCATAAATGCCTCCTTTTACCAGTAGCCTTGGAAAATACATCTAATCCAACTGACCTGCACATACTGATTGGAAAACTAAGTTCACCTCACCTAACTCCAGACTTACATCCCTGAAGTTCACGGATTGCCATGCAACTACTTCAGGTCTGCCCCAGTGTTACTGAGAATAGAATCTGGCCTAGTGACCTCAACTGGATTTCCAGGAGCGTATCAGAGAGCAGGGTTTGGCTCACTGTTTCCACTAAAAACCTGATTCAGAACCCGTTGAAGTCAATGGAAAAACTCCCATTGACTTCAATCGGTTTTAAATTAGGCCCTTAATTTAATAAATAACTGTCCACATGTAAAAGCCTGTTTTCCATTGAAGATTTTTTTCCCCTTAAGGAAATATTTGGCTTCATTTCTCCAGCAATTCAACCGCATATTGGACTAAACTGTTCTGAAAACTGGTTGAAAGTCCTTTCAGCCAATTCATTCTTTAACCTGTGTGAGATGCTCAGATACTACAGCGATAAGTGCCATCAAAATGCTTATAAACCAAAACAAAAGTAAGTAAGTTTTAAAAACTCCCAGCCCCCAGGTCTTGCCAACTGGAAAGGCGAATAGTGTGGCCACATGTCATGCAATACAACACACACAATGTAAACATACCATTCATGTCCATTACTAGGATATTTACGACATATTCTACAGTTGTCATGTCAACACCAAGCAACTGCAACATTAAATCAGGCTGTCAATGGGCCAGAACAGTAGCACTATGCAAAATAATTCCAGTTACTGACATGAAACATTACATAGATCATTTCATGACTTTTTTGGCCGTTCGTTGGCTATTGCTTCTTTGCTGCCTTTGGGCCGGTCCTTTGGAAGAGTCAGAGGCAGGAGCGGAATACAAATGAACCGATAAAGAGTCCCTTTTAGAAAAATGGACGTCGTTACTGTTATCATGTCATTACTTTTATTTCAGTGTGATTTGTTGGGCAGGGCAGAAAGGATTGTGGATTAGGTGACACAGAAAATGCCCTTTTGAGCCATGGAAATAACTCTGGGGTTACGACTGTAAGGTATTTACCATGATCAGCCTCATTTAGACTAATCCCCGGTCCCCAGAATTTCAGCCAAAAGCTATTTTCTCCCCCTCCCCCCAATGCTCAATTTTTGGGATCTACCCAAAATAGAACTGCAACGTCCCCCTCTCCCACCTTGAAGTGAGCCAGACAAGTCAGCTGTGAGTTATGGAACCCTTAGGCAGTTTTTTTTTATTTCTGGAAAATTCATTGTGCCAATTCTTTTGGTCAAGTGTAAATGCCTCTGCTTCCTTCTGAACGTCAGCCCTCAGTCGGTGCTACCACATCGGACTGCTTTGACTCCTTGGAGCTGAATTTTTTGAGAGCTGGATTGTACCTTTAGGCACAACCTACAGCAAGGGGTTTTCCATGAACTGCGTCACCCTAGGAGAAGTCCCATGAGGCGTGATAGGTGAAATCCCTGCTCCAGTGAAGTCAATGGGAACCTGCCTTTTAACTCAATCAGGCCAGAATTTCACCCTGTGACTCAGAGTCATTATCTGCCATAATCCCCTCCCTGCTTCTTCCTTGCAACTGGGGGGACAAGTACTTTACTGCTGGCCTGTATTAGCAATACGTTACTACTGCACTCCTCCAGCAACAATGGCTGTGTTACATTGGCCAATGAGTAAAGAGTTCGAAGCCAAGGTTTGTCCTTTCCCAGCCCTCCCCATCCACCTGCTCCAGAACGGGAGGAAGTGGGCAAGTAATGAACCTTAGGTCCAGGTAGCCAGTTTAGGAGGATAAAGGGGGTTCTTACTCCCTATTACTGCCTTGCCTGGGCATTGAGCCCTAGTTAGAATCTAGCCCAGGGGTGGCCAACCTGAGCCTGAGAAGGAGCCAAAATTTACCAATGTACATTGCCAAAGAGCCACAGTAATACGTCAGCAGCCCCCCCTCAGTTCTCCCCCCTTCCCCCCCGCTTCCAGCACCTCCTGATCAGCTGTTTCATGGCATGCAGGAGGCTCTGGGATGGGGGGAGAGGGAGGAGCAAGGGCACAGCAGGCTCAGGGGAGGGGGGAGGAAGGGGTGAAGTGGGGGCAGGGCCTGTGGCAGAGCCAGGGGTTGAGCAGAGAAAACCCCCCCGGCACATTGGAAAGTTGGCGTCTGCAGTTCCATCGCCGGAGTCGGTTCCTATACAAGGAGCCATATACTGACTTCCAAAGAGCCGCATGTGGCTCCAGAGACAGGCTGGCCACCCCTGATCTAGCCTTCAGCTATTAGAGGTGATATTTCTCCATGTATTCTAACTTCCACGGCTTGTATTGTGGGTATTGGACCAAATGAATCCCTATGATTTCCCAGCAAAGCAATGCAAGTGTGTCCACAGATCTGGTCACCGGCAAGAAAGAAATAGCTGGCGTTCCCATCCCTTACATTACCAGCTGTTGTTTGCAGCTGATTCAGGCTGTGAGTTCCAGTAGCAACATAGGGATCGGAAAACATACTCGTCCGGTGCAGCCTGCGGGTTCCTTGAGGCGAGTGTTTGGGGGTGAGAAGCTTGCAAACTCCTCTGACATGGCCAGCGGAATTTGTAACATCTCTGAGAGGAACAGCCACAGTCTACAACACCTACAGATTGTAACTGTGTGAGCCACTGTAGAGGTGCCAGTCTCTTTTTGAGTGCCTGCAGGAGATGTGCAGCCTTTGCCAAGATCCACAAACTGGTTAAACCTCCCCCGGCCCTGCTTGAAGGCGACGTGTGTTAGGGAATCTCATTGTTAGGAAGCAGAGGGGCTGGTCAATGCTTACGGAGCAGGTATCTGCTCACCGCAGCTCCCTGTCTCAAAAGAACCCGCTGAGGTGCTTCTCAGTGAAAGATTAATATGTGTACACACTGACACCTCTAAGGCAAAACTGTCTGACCCTTTGTCCAGCTCTCCCAAGAGCCAGGCAATATTCATCACTATCCCGGGCTCAGCCACCCTTCACCTTCCCAATTCCCCATCCCATCCAGCTGGACCCCTATTATTATTTATTATTATTACTAGTAGAATTGCAGTAGCAGCTAGGAGACCCCATCATGGATCAGCCCATTGTACTAGGTACTTTACAAACCCAGAACATGCCATCCTCAAACCTCTGCCTTTGACCATCTATTGGGATGGTTGAATTTTGATTTTAATCTTGACAAAAAATGTTTCATCTAAATTTTGACACACACACACACACACACACACACACACACACACACACACACACAGAGGAAGGGGGGGGAATTGCTAATATTTTTTGCAGCATAGTTTATCCGGTTTTCAGTCTTCTCTAGTTTAAAGAGAAAGGAGGAGGTTGGGGCTGTTACATGGCCGGTGGGATAAAAGACTCTTCTGAATTCAGCCAACATGTATTGAAATCTAACATGTTCCAAGTTTATCATGAAGCCCCAAATCAAGTGAAATTTGAAAATTTTAAAGGAACTTTAATTGTGAAAAATCTTACTTTCACTCTACTGCCTAAGGCTACTCATGGGCTTGAAGCGGAGTACAGGATTGTATACTTTGCTCCATCATAGCCATAATCTGCATTTAAGACACTATTAAGGATTAGATGAGCCCTTTTGCAGGAGAGTCTAAATTATCCCACATCTGCCCATTATGGGGTTTCTTGCATCTTCCTCTGGCTACTATCAGAGACAGGACCCTAGATTAGATGGACCGTTGATCTGGTCCGCCAGCTGGTCAGCTCTTGAAATATTCTCATGACTTTTGTGCTCATTGGTGTTTTTCTTAAAGCCCCAGCTGCTGGAATCATGTGACTGCATGAGAATCTCAGCTTTCCTCTAAAAAAGACAACTATGGTTGCTAGTCCTGGTGGTTAAACAGAAAACTTGGAAAATATGACCCCACTGCAATCTAAAGGCTCAGAAACCAAAAGGCAAGTAAAAAGAACCTGAAATGTAGTTTAAAAAAAAAATCCTCATGATTTTTAACCAATCTTGTGATTTTGGGGGGCCTGACTCATGACTGAGAAAGTCATATGGCAAAACACAAAAGTTTCAATGAGTTCTTGTATCAGGGATGTAATGGGGTACACACTACACTCCACTGGATTCAGCCCCTTGGCCCCTCTCCTCCATGAACCACAGGGACACTTCAGTCTGGTGCAACACTCATGTTTATTCATGATCAGTCTCCCACCACCAGTTTACAACTGCTTGGCCTACCACAGGCCTAGCTAGCAACAGACTAGGTCCTACTCCCTCTGAGCCTGACCTCCCCCTCTTAGTCTCTGCCCCCCCAAATTCCTTCCAGCCTTATAGCTCCTGCTAATGAGGCTAGCAGGTGTGGTCTGTTACCAGGCAAACCTAGGGTGGTTCACCTAGTCCCAATTAGGGAGAATGGATTGGGGGGGGCTGAAGTGGCAGGAGCTGATAAAGAGCTTCTTTAGCAGTGCCCTATAGGGGACAACTGTTTGTTCCAAAAAGTAACCAGGGGCCAGTCATTTTAGACTTGATTCTAACCAACAGGGAGGAATTAGTAGCAAATCTGAAGGTGAATGATAATTTGGGGGGTAGTGATCATGAAAGGATAGATTTCATCATTCTAAGGAAAGGAAGGAGTGAGAGCAGCAGAATAAAGATACTGGACTTCAAAAAAAAAAAAAGCAGATGTTAAACTCAGAACTGGTAGCTAAGGTCACATGGCAAGAAAATCTAAGGGGAAAAGGAGTTTAGGAGAACTGGCAGTTCCTCAAGGAGACAGTATTAAAGGTGCAGCTGCAAATTATTCTGATGTAAAGGAAAGATAGGAAGAATAGTAAGAGGCCAATATGGCTCCATCAGGAGCTCTTTCGTTACCTGAAAATCAAAACTGAATCCTACAAAAAGAAGAAACGTGGTTAAATTGATAAGGAGTAGAAAGAACAGTACAGGTATGTAGGGACAAAATCAGACAGGCTAAGGCCCAAAATGAGATACACCTGGCAAGGGACATAAAAGGCAATAAGCAGAGGTTCTCTAAATACATTAGGAGCATGAAGGAAAGAGTAGGTCTTCTACTGAGTAGGGAAGGAAAGCTAATAACTCATGAAATCAAGAAAGCTGAGGTGTTTAATGCCTATTTTGTTTCAGTCTTCACTAAAAAGGTTAATGATAACCAGATACTCAACACAATTAATATTACCAACCAGGGGGAGGAATGCAAGCCATAATAGGGGAAGCACAGGTTACAGAATATGTAGATAAATTTGTTGTATTCAAGGCAGCAGGGCCTAATGAATTTCATCCTAAGGTACTTCAATCTGAGCGCCATTAGCATTATCTCTGAGAATTCCTGCAGAATGGGAGAGGTCCCAGAAAACTGGAGAAGAGCAAACATAATACCTATAGTTTAAAAAAAGGGAAACAAGGAGGACCTGGGGAATTATAGATCAGTCAACCTAACTTCAATACCTGGAAAGATGTGGAACAAATTATTAAATCAATTTGTAAGCACCTGGAGGATAATAGTGTTATAAGAAATAGTCAGCATAGATGGTCAAGAACAAATAATGCCAAACTAACTTAATGTCCTTCTTTGATAGGATTACTAACCTAGTGGATGGGGGGAAACAGTAGACGTGATATACCCCTTGATTTTAGTAAGGCCTTTGACACAGTTCCATGTGACATTCTTATAAGCAAACTAGGGAAATGTGGTCTAGACTAAATTACTATAGGGTGGGTACACAAATGAGTGAAAGACCCATACTCTAAGAGTAGTTACCAATGGTTAGCTGTCAACCTGGAGGGTGTATCTAGTGGGGTCCCACATGGGTCAGTCCTGGGTCTGGTACTAGTCCATACTTTTATTAATGGAGTAAAGAGTATGCTTATAAAATTTGCAGATGACACCAAGCTGAGAGGGGTTGCAAGCACTTTAGAGGACAGGTTTAAAATTCAAAATGATATTGACAAATTGGAGAATTGATCTGAATTCAACAAGATGAAATTCAATAAAGACAAGTGCAAAGTACTTCAATCAGGAAGGAAAATCAAATGCACAGCTACCAAAAAGGGAGTAAACGGCTAGTTGGTAGTACAGCTGAAATGGATCTGGGAGGTTATAGTTGACCACAGACTGACTATCAGAGAGTCATCCATGTGCTGCAGCTACAGAAAAAGCTAATATGATTCTGTATTAACAACCAGGGGGAAGGAATGCAATCCTGTATTAATAGGAGTTCTGTATGTAAGATACAGGAGGTAATTGTCCCGTTCTGCTCAGCACTGGTGAGGTCTCAGCACTGGAGTACTGTGTCCTATTCTGGAACCACAACTTCAGAAGGTTGTGGACAAATTGGAGAAAGTCCAGAGGAGAGCAACAAAAATGATAGGTCAGGTTTTCTAAACCTTTTTAGCAGGAAAGGTTAAAAAAACTGGGCATGTTTAATCCTGAGAAAAGAAGACTGGGGGAGTAATCTTCAAAGATGTTAAGGGCTGTTCTAAAGAGGACAATGATCAATTGTTTTCCATGTCCACTGAAGGCAGGACAAGAAGTAATGAGTTTAATTTGCGGCAAGGGAGATACAGGTTAGATATCAGGGAAATCAGAGTAGTTAAGCTCTGGAATAGGCTTCCCAAAGAGGTCATGGAGCCCCCATCATTGGAAGCTTTTAAAAACAACTTTGACAAACACCTGTCAAGGATGGTCTAGGTTTACTAGGTCCTGCCACCAGACAAGGGGCTGGACTTAGTGACATCTCGAGGTCCCTTCCAGCCCTATATTTCTATGTTGTTTTTTTAATGTGTGGGGTTGGCAATATTACACCCAATATAGCAATTCCTCAATATACAACCTGGCATCTAAAACTGAGCCCATTAGTATCCTTGCCCTCTAATGCTACAGTAGTCTCAAATCAGGCAGCAAAGCTTTGCACATTTTAAAAAAAAAAAACTTTATGGACTGCAGCACAGGGCCGACTACAAAAGAACTGCTTCAAAGGCTGGGAGCCAAATTTTACTCCTTGACACCACTACAAACCTTTATACTCCGCTTTCAGCACACGAGAAGCCTTGGGAAGTAGAGGGAAAGTAAGAACCTTCACTGCTAAAGTTCCTTGTAACCTCAGTGAATGCAACGTTTGCCGGCATGTTTGAGGTCTCTTTTCGTGTAGTTGTATTGGTGTTGCTGAACACAGAACTGGCCCCGGGAGTGCACAGGCAGAGAATACTGTGCAGGAGGTTAAAAATTACAGTGTCGCGAAAATAGCAGCTTTTCCTTCTCCCTGGTCCACCGTGTTATTTTATTTGGGGACGGTCTGCTTTTGCTCAGTAGCAGTGACTCCTGCACGGAGTACTGCAGTAAAGCCCACCTGAGAAGGTCTCGGCCTTTATCTTCAAGGTGCTCAACGGTCTGCATCCAGGATATGTAAAAGCGCCTAAAGCTCTGGAATGAAAACCATGGTTGACAACTCCACTGCTCAGCTGCAACGAGGTTCACCTGTGCGGGAGACCAAGCTTTCTTGGAGGCTGCTCTGAGATTGGGGAACAAACGCCCCCAAGAACTATGGGCCATCACAAACCTCCCCACTTTCCTCTCTCAGAGCAAGGTGCCTTCCTTGAACCTGTCTGCTCTAACATAGTCATACAGAGCCTTGTGTACATTTAACCTCCCTGCCACACAAACAAAACACTGCTATCAGACCCAATACCTCACTGCACACACAATTCTCCCCACGGGGAGCATGTGAGGCAGGAGAGGTGGAAGCTCCCTAAAAGTGGGGGCGGGGGGACACCAGCACCCAAACCGTGACCTTGCCTCCCATGCCTCTGGGTGGTAAAAAGTGATGGGGCCATGGCCCCCTAACTCCCCCTTCCATTCTGCTCCCCCTGGTGTAAGGGAGAACAAACCACCTGGCACAGGTGTGTAGTCAAGTTACTACTGGAAGGAGCTCAGATACAATGGTGATGAGGGCCGAATAAAATAGCTTCAGCATTACAGTTCAATGTGAATTTGCAGCAGTGACACTATTAAAATTGTCTAGGGCGAAAGAGAAGAAAGAGCATTTTCTCCCCAGATCTTAGGGAAGCTCCGTGCACAAGCTTTCTGCAAGACTCTGCTGGTCAGGTTTCAGATCCTGAGTGAAATCCTAGCTCTGCTGAAGCAATAGGAACTTTGCCATTGACTTTAAGGAGCCCAGGAATCCACCCACAGAATGGCCTGCCTCACGCTGCCGCTTGCAAATGATTCATTGCATTGCCCAAGTGTGGAAAGTCCCCTGGTTGGTTGGGTAGCTCCTATTTAAGATGATATTGTAGGCAGGGTGCTTTGGCCTTCAGCTCTTATGGCTATGTCTGGCAGACTGTAAAATGTGAAATGGCCTCAAATTTTTCATGCAGCAGTCAACACATTTTTGCATTTGCTTATTACATCATGGGCAACTAGGGTGACCAGATGTCCCGATTTTATAGGGACAGTCCCAATTTTTGGGTCTTTTTCTTATATGGGCTCCTATTACCCCCCCACCCCCTGTCCCAATTTTTCACATTTGCTGTCTGGTCACCCTATGGGCAACCCAATCAAATTGCTGTGCAAATCATGATGTCCTGACAAATTTCTCATCTTTGATTGCAATTTGCACCATTGACAGAGGTGGTAAACCCAGCAGGAGGGGAGCGGGGGGACAGGCCAGACAGCAAGGTGTAAACCAATTAGCAATCTTGTCATGGTATTTCATGGCATTTCTTTAACACGTTTACTCCAGATGTGGGTTGTTTCAAGTTGATTCAAACAGAGGGAAGGCTGAGACTCAGTTTTGATCTGAGAATTTTCCCCATGCGAAAAGGGAGAGGATCTTGTTGGTTGGTTTCAGTCTTGAGAGACTTTGAATTGGTTCAACAGAGAGTAAATTATGGCAAAATTTGCCTCTTGGCGTTTTAATATTACAAAGAGCTTCCAGTTCACATGAATGGCCGGATTTTGTCCTTGCACAGCTCCCATCAATTTCACTGGCCCCAGAGTCACAGGGACATCTGAGGACAGAAGTTGGCCTTAAACACTTTGGTCAGTTTTGCCTGTCGTGTATACATTGGCTTTCCCCACAATGATAAACAGCTGGCTTCATAGTCCATTACAACTTTTGGTTACCATTTCTGCAGCATGCAAATGATATCGCTGTGTTGCATTAGTATGGGTATTTACTGCTAATTGCTAAGCTGTCGATCATTATTATATTCTAAGGTGACAGGATTTTTATTTGCATAGTTTAAGCTTCAGTGTGTCTAATATTAGCATGTGGCTTTTGGAAAAAAGTTATCCCTTCTTAAAGGTCCATCGTGGAAGTGATAGGAGTAAAATATTTCTGGGGTTTTTTGTATGCATAAACTGACACGCATCTGTGAGGACTTTGAAAAACAGCAAGATCTGACTGTGAAGCTTGCAAACAAGATCAGAATTCAGACAAAATGTCCCACCCCCAGGGTCTCCATAGTATTTTCCTTTGTGTCCTGGCTAAAGGCACAGAGAGGATCACAGACCCCATCCTAGTGTTGTTGACTTTGGAAACAATCAGTAATGTATGAATAATAATGCCACCCTCTGACCATGACTAATTGAATTGCTGCATGCTGCGGAGGCAGTGAGAAAGCTTTGCTAGGGACTAGTCTATCGGTGTTGTTTTTCAAGTAGCAGCGGACAATGATTGATGCCGATATGCTTTCAAACAAGTCTCCTTAAACACCTCATATTGGCACATGTGAATCTGCACTTTGAGTTTCTATTAAACCGGGGCCTCATTTTAATACAAAAAAAATAAAAATAATAAAAAAAAAAGAAATAGACCATTTTGGAGACTGATTTTCATTGATGCTAACGGCCCTTTATGCCGCTCTGTAATTTGTAGCTACACTCTACCAGAGTGGTGTAGAGGAGCACTAGTGTAAATCAGAATCAGGTCCATTTTTTCCAGCATATGACATGAGACATGCAATCGGAAGTGATGATCTAGTGTCAAAACACCATGGCTTTTGTGTTACCGTTGCAGTATTCAGCCTGGCGATGGTCTAGGCTCTCTCGCACTCAATCTAACGTAAATTAGATGCAATCAAGGAGTAATAAAACTGTTAATTCATAACCAAGAAGTAGGATACGGCAGCATTGCAACAGACTGGTACCATAATAAAATCAGTAGGGACAGAAAGTGTAGGGCAGGGTTGGCTGAGGTGGGGAGTGCTTTGGACTGGAGTCTTCAACCACTTGTTGGAATTTGGCCAAGATCAGTCATGGCTGAAAGTCATTAACCGCTGACATCTGATCAGTTAATTTAATTGGTGGTTTCAGGCTACTCCCTGGAAGCCTGGTGCCCACACTAGAAAATGCAAAATTTCCACTTGTCCTTTCTGATTTGGAATGGAAAAGAAAATCTAAATTTTGCACGGAATGGACATTCTAGCTTCTGACCAGCTCTAAAAATGAATAATTAAACCATGTGGAACCCTCCAAAGCACGCTCGCATAGGAAATGTAATGCAAGAGACACAGGGTGGGATTTTCAAAAGGACACAGTCCTGTGCTAACGTTCCTCCGGTTGAAGGCTCAGTGGGAGCAGAGTTAGGTCCAATACGGAGCGCTTTTGAAAATTCCATCCTAGATCATGTGGACAGTTTCCATTCATTTGAGGCTTGATTCAAAGCCCATTGAAGCCAATGGTCGTCTTTTCATGGACTTCAATGAGCATTGGATCCGACCCTGAAGTCCCAAATATGTGATTTTCCTTCAGAGTGCAGATGAGGTAAAGTAGATGACGATTATACGACTCTTCGGCTCTAACTTTTATTGAGAAGCATTAGCAGGGTGAAGAAATAGCGAGCAAGATTCCAAATCCATAGAGATTAACCTTGTGTGACATGTCTTGTGTCAATTGATAGGGATTCGCATGGGAAAAGCAGACAAGTGTTATCCTCCCCTATCAATTTTCCGGTGTAGGTGAAATATCATTTTTAAAATCCATTCCCTGCTGTGGCAGGGTTTTATCTCCTTGCCATCTCCACAGGACCTCATGCTGGTTTGGTTAGTTCTCCAGCTAAACTAGACCACCTAGCTCTGGAAAAATAGGAGTAAAAAAATACCCCAAAGTCCTAGGTCAAAATAACCTTCTTACCTCAAAAAGAACAGGAGTACTTGTGGCACCTTAGAGACTAACAAATTTATTAGAGCATAAGCTTTCGTGGGCTACAGCCCACTTCTTCGTGGCTGTAGTCCACGAAAGCTTATGCTCTAATAAATTTGTTAGTCTCTAAGGTGCCACAAATACTTGTGTTCTTTTTGCGGATACAAACTAACACGGCTGCTACTCTGAAACCTTCTTACCTCAGTCTTTGCGTAGGCCACAGGCTTCCCACAGGTCTGTATCCAGCACCACCTGGGATGATGGGGGAAGTGAACGGGTGCTTCTGCTCTGTCCTTACCAGAAGTTCCATCTTTAGTGACCTAAAAGGAAGCAGGCACTCAGACCAGGTCTCAAATCCACTCTGTAATCAATCTGATGCCTCTTCCTTTACTTCTCTTCACTATTACTATTTATATTACAGTAGCATCTAGAGGCCTTGAACAGGGATCATGGTCCCAAGGTGCTAGGCACACAGTAAGGGACACTTTAAATAGATCAGGCAGACAAAATGAGGATTAATATCCTCATTTTAGAGATGGGGAACTGAGGCACAGAGAGATTGAGTGACTTGCCCAAGGTCACCCGGGCAGTATGTGGCAGAGTCGGGATTTGAACCCAGATCTCCTGAATGTCAGGCCAGTACTTTAACCACAGAATGAGCCTTAATCCTCCAAGCAACAGGCTATTACTAATACAGAAGAAAAGAGCTCAGATTAAGCTATTGTAAAGCAGCAAAGAAGCCATGAAGCCTGGATACCAAAAACAATCATCCTAGAAGAAAGAATATCCCATTACAAAATCATTACTTCCTTACTTTACAGATTTTATTCACATGGAAACATCATTAGAGACAATACTGAGGCTAGGAGAGCCAGGATCGCTGCCTGGCCATAGGGACTAGGTGTGGGAAAGTGGATGGTGGCATCATAAAGGCAGAAGATGACTTCAGAAGAGCAGGGTGGCAGAGGAGTGTCCATACTTCTCAAACTACAAGGACCTAAATATGTGACAAAGGGTAGCATGTGACAAAGACACAATATGAGGAACACAAACCAGTTACTCGTGTATGAAATTTAAAAAGCTTGGGAGAGCCACCATCTTGGCCAATACACCAGGGATTGAATTGGCGACCTATAGAGCTAAAAACACAAGTCTCCACCGCATCCTTTCTGTGTACATTGCTCTCTCTAGCCTCAGGTAAGGCGGACTCTTGAAAGTTTTATAGCCGCATAGCTATGTTGATCAAGAGTTGTGAAAAAACCACAACCCCTAGTGACATACCTCTGCCAACATAATCCCCAGTGTAGACGCAGTTACGTCCATGGAAGCCAACGTCATTCAGGAAAGTGTTCCCACACCAACAGCTAAACCCCTTCTGTTGGTGTAGGCTGCATCTACGCTCCGGGCTATGCCAACATAGCTATCCTGGTATAGTCTCCATAGTGTAGACATACTTTCAGCTTCAGGATTCTTTATTTCTGATGTAAATAATTTTCAACAATACAAGCAGAAGCAGGAGCAGACACCAATTTAGTAGAGGATGGAGGTACCTCTGGGACCAAAGGGAGGGGCATTTGAGACAGCTGGGAATGTTCTAGAACAGGGCAATGCACTGCATAGCCAGCGACTCGCATCAGAAGATTGTGACACTCAGCCGAGTGTAAGTCTTGTGAATGAGCATTATTCTACCTATCAGGCTGGCCTGGGATTTTTTTTTACTAGTTCTCTGAGCGCAGTTCTGGAGTGTTTTTATGATGTTTAGAGCTCTCGCTGGGGGTCCGGCTTAAAAGATTGGATTTACTTCCAGAATGCAGAGCATGACACACTTTGCACCCTTTCCAAGTTGGCACCCTACGCAAGGCCATCAAGGCACATATCCAATGCCGGCGCTGGGTGAGAATGATATTTTATTTGATTAAAAAAGGACAGGAAGTTCATTTAAATTCTGTGTAAATCCTTTCTTTCTAAATACGGCCAAGTGACCCGTTAGTGATTTATTTTCTCTTTCTGTATTTGGATTGTCAGAGTGCAGATGCCAACCACTGGAATCCAGTCCAAAACCCCAAGTACAAGCCCTGTTTATAAGTCAACAAAAGCCTTGTTTATATAAGGAAAGTCAAACGAAAATCCTTCTTACTTTGGACCAACTCTACCGGCCATTCTTCAATGGGGGAAAATGTGCCGTGTCAAAGGAGTTCACTAATCTTCACCTTGAATCTTTTTCAAGCGTTCGCTTCTGGCATTTAAAAACCACCCAAAAAGAGTTGATGCCACCAACTCCTAGCCAGCCCAAAGGGTAATATTACTCATTTAAGAACCCTGACTTCTTCCTTATTATTTATTATTATTATTATTTATTTATATTACTTATTTATTTAAACTAGCATTTAGAGGCACCAACCAAGATGAGTCCCACGGTGCTAAGAGCTGTACGAACTTATCAGATAGTCCCTGCCCTGAGGAGATTACAATAGATAAGACAGACAACTATGGGACTGAGCACAGAAAGATAGATGACAGTTCACACTTTCAGACATAGGGGCTGAGTCCATGGGTGCTCCGGGGCTTAAGCACCCAGTGAATAAAATAGGGGGTTCTCAGCACCCACAGGGCTGGATTAATCTTTTGTTGGCCCCAGTGCCCGGACCCTGGCGCCACCTGCTGCTCCACCCCAAGGCCCCACTCATGCTCTGCCCTGAGGCCCCGCCCCCACTCAGCCTCTTCCCTCGCCCGAAGCCCCGCCTGTGCTCCACCCTGATGCCCTGCCCCTACTGCGCCTCTTCCCCCCAAAGGCCCCGCCCATTGCTCGCACAGTAGGGGAGGGGGGCAGAGAGGAGCGAGCACCCACTGGCAAAAACAAAAGCCAGTGCCCGTGCTTTCAATTGTACTCAGCACCCACTTAGGCACCGAGGTGAAGGGGCCACGTTTTCAGAAGTGGTCTGCACCAGAAGCTCCCAATGCTCTCCTGGACGAGCAGTCCTGTTGAGTCCAACAAGCCAATTTAGGTCTTCATAGGGGAGGTTCCTGCATAGCTTGGGTGTGGACTATTGCATATATCAACACAAGGTAAAAGTTAATGAGTGGGCCAGGGAGCACAAAGGAACCTTACATTGTGTGGCTACCAAAGTACTCTGTTCCAGAGGGGAATGCATAGTCTGGGTGAAATCTTGTCCCATTGAAATCAATGGCAAAACTCCCTTTGACTTCAGTGGAGTAAGGGTTTCACCCTTTACTACCAGGATAGCAGTTCAACTTAAATCTATGCCTCTGGACCTAGGCCTTTGGGGCCTTCGTTTGCAATTAAGCAATTGCAGAGAACAGATGTTAGGCATTCAAAGTACATTCTAACAATTCTATTTATCAAACGATATATCCCCGCCGCCTGTTCAAGAATACTGAGCTCAATTCACTAGCAAGTCCTATAAAAAGAGGTTCTGTAGACGCTCTCTATATGATTCATTAGCAATATGGGGGTTATGTTTTCAAAAACCCCTAAGTGGTTTAGGAGCTTAAGTCCCATTGAATTAGGCACTTTGAAAACTTTACCCATGATGGTATGTACCCATATGCGGCACAGAATAGAACGCCTGATGGGGCTGAGTGGGATAGCAGTTGGACTGACACTCACTTGGGATGACGTGCACAATTCAGCTCAGAGTCCTCCAGGACGATTTCCAAACTCCTGGCGCTGGCCCCTGGCTGCGATGAGCTGCCTCCTGAAGGTGCTCGCTCACCGCTGCCCTGGTGCTCCTGGCTCTGCTGCACCTCCACAACCCAGAGGCAATGCATGAAGTGGTCACGTTCTCTTACCCCACCCCCCACCTTTACATTGTGCCCCCACCACCACCGCCAAGAGTTACATGTCAGCTCTGCTCCCCACCAGTTCCACCAACAGCTGGACAGCGTTTCAATCATATTAGGTGAAAATGATTTGTCGGTTTATGGTTTGCTTTCATAAGGGATGTGAATAATTCCTATCTCGGATCGATGCTGTGCTCTATGATAAGTTAAAGTGCTGGTGTGGAGGGAACGTTTTGGGAGGAATTTTCATGGCGCCACCAATGCCCCAGTTTCAGAGTGTAAAATATGTTTGGAAGGGACATCTTCTAATAACTCCACAGGCAGGCTTGGCTGATGCACGGAAGTCTGCATTGTTATACGGCATGTTCCATTCCAACATGGCCTGAAGAAACTCCGAACAGCAGGGCCCTAACATCATCTGTACTATATGTACACTTGGTCAGGCTGTGTAAACTTTGACATGTGGATGTCAATCTTTCTCATATTTGCAGATGGCTTTATCAGAGCGTGATTAGTTTCTAGAACAAATTTGAGCAAAAGAAAACATTACCTACAGTATGTAAGCCAACAGACCAGCTAGTTTTCAGATTTGTCTATTTACATGGGCACTGGATGTTTTGCTAAGGCTCTCTAAAAGTGATGGTAATTGAACAGTGCCAGTATGTTAGTGGAAGCTGATGAGTTGTAAAGGTTTTATAAACAACCAGGGTGGATTTGGCCATAGCCTTTCTAGTAATGTTTGTTAATCTTACTGAGCAAGTGTGCACCTAACACAATGTAAATACTCCAGAATTTGGAGGTGTCAATAGTGTAACTTTTACTGTTTGTAAAATCATTCTCTGATATCATCAGTAAGTTTACCGAATGTCCCATGGCCAAATATAATAAAAGCTTAAGTAAGCGCTTGCAGAGAAATAAGGGAAAACATGTTTGCTATTTTTATTTCTGCTGCGTGTTTGTTAAAGGATCACAGATGAAATAGGACAATGGCTAATAAATACAGTCATTATCCTTATATGTTTGTAGATATCCCTGTGGCTTTTCCCATTTATTTAACACAGCAAGGTGGGGGGCGTATATTTGCCTAAAATTGATAGCTCACTTAGTTATCTGTATAGCTTTGTAAGAATTACTCCAGAATATAAAAGGCTGTCTTGACAAAGCTAAAATCCTTTATACTCGTGATGAAGTTGTCTCTGTAGTTTTCCTTGCAATTGACAGAGCAGTCTGATCAGCAGTGAAAATGTCCATGCAAAAAGTCCAGCTCTTAGTATAAATATATATAATTGCACATGGAATTAAACTCAGTTACACTTATATATTTAAATATTTACTAGTGAATTTCAGATATTTAAAACAACCTATTAGCCACTAGAGGGCCTAAGAATTGTCTGGAACAATGTATGATTCTGCGACCATGAAAGAAGAACACATTTTAACGCAATGTTTTTGGTCCTTGTATTCTTATTTCTTTTTAAATAAGAATTTGGTCCAAAAAAATGTCTGTACAGAGATTGTTCTGTGAATGCATTTATATAAAGCTTCCTACAACAAGACAGGCATTTGGGGTTAATAAACAGACCCAGTGGTTTGCAGTATTGATGGCAAAAGGAGATGAAATGGCTGTGACATTTAAAGGAGGAATTTGTGAACCACAAATATGAGCATGACTGACACAGCATGGCAGCACATAAAATCAATACAAATAACCTAAACCTTAATACCTTGATCCTGCGGAAGAGCATCGCATTATCAGAGACTATGAAGAGCAGCATCAGTCCAGGATTTGACTCTTTTGTGCTATTGACTATCTTGCGAGGAGGCACAGGGCCAATAACAATTAGGATGTGCTTTATTAGCAGACTTTCCCTTCGGTCAGAAAGATCTTCAGGGGAAAATTTGGTACGTGTAGAATAGTTTCACCCTCTCTGAAGCACAGTGATGAAATATTTTCTCTCTGCAGCACCAACAGTGAGACCAGAAATGTTGTCAAAGCTATTATGTTCCCTTCTTGTAAATTATGCAGCATGCCAGAAATCATTGTTTTCTAAATACCGTGCTTCTGTTTCATTGCTGGCATCAAGAAACACTGATCTCATTAGTCAATTAAATATTTAGGGCCAGATTTTCAAAGAAATTCAGCACCCAAATAATAATAATAATTAATAATAATAAATCTCTCACTTAGACACCTAAATAGTAGGAGCTGCTGGGTGCTTTAAAAAGGACCTTTAATTTAGATGCCTAAAAGAAAACAGAAATCTTTCTTTTGGAAATCTAGCCTCAGTTGTGGGTGCTGAGTCTTTGAAGGTCCAGCCCTAGAGATGCGTTACACTTGTCAGTAGAAATCATGGTTCAGAGAACTGAAAATTGTGATTTAATGAAACTATGATAAGACTATCTATCCATCCATCCATCCGTTCCCCACATCTCTCCTCTATCTGTCTATCCATCCATCCGTTATCCACACCTCTCCTCTATCTTTATATGAAGAAAGAGCATCTTTGCTTTTGCGTTTCTTCAGTGCCTTGCAAAATGGAACCCCGGTTCTGCCTGAAGCCTCCATGTGCTATTGGAGTAATCATCATCAATCATCTTTCATTAGCCACAACGCTGTTTCTCTAAATGAAACACAATGTACACTTAGAGAACATGTTGAACATAAGCTGGTGTCCTAGTGACAGTTTGGAGGAGAAGACTACTAGACGACACTAGCTATAGAGGCAGTACATGAATAAACGACTAGTAATAATAATTACTAGTCATGCCTGCCTATGCTGGGACGTATGGGTTGGTGCCAGAAGAGCCAAGTTTTGGCCTGACAGGTTTTGGGCTACATGCTGTCGGCCTGCAATAGTCTGTCTGTGCAGGCCGTCTGGCTCAGGATTAGCTGCTAAAGTACTCCCAGGGTGCTCACCATTCGCATAGCCCATCCACATTCCAATGTGGTAGCTGCTGGACAGATTGTTGGTTCTCTTGCGACAGACTGGGCAGAGGACACGGCTAATCTCATTTACGGAGCCAGTTTCACTTCACAGGGAGGCTTAGCCAGCATGAACTTTGATTGGTTGCACAAAGAGGCATTGACCACTATTGACCAATCCTAAAGTCCTGACTCAGTTTTTCTAAGTCCTTACAAGGTTAATGCAGCATTAACGTCCACCCCACGCAGTTCTGCCTCTTTGGGAACAGTGCACAGGCAGGGGGAGGCGCCAAAGCAGACTCTTCTGTGCTCTGTGCATTTGGAGGCCCCGCCCTCCTCTCAGCCCCTCCTCTGAATGCAGAAGTCAGCTGAAACACCTGTAGTTAAGGCCATGTCTACACTACCACTTATGTGAGCAAAACTTATGTTGCTCAGAGGTGTGAAAAAACACGCCCCTGAGCGACATAAGTTTCACCGGCACAAGTGCTCGTGTGCACAGCGCTATGTGGGCGGGAGAACTTCTCCCTGCATCGGTACAGCTGTGTCGCATGGCCTTCAACTTGTGGAGCTTCTCGTGGATTTAGCCTTCTGTCAGCCAGTGACCAGGATGGTGGCTTCTCGTATCATTGGTAATTAGCCCTTGTATTAGGGTTTTTAAATATACCTTCATGGTCGTCTCATCTTTGTCATTAGAAAAAGGGATTTCCCATACGCTGCAGCTTCCTTCAAGCTCAAAGTTGCAAATATGGAGCCAATTTTACAGCACCTGATTCTCCTCTCACTTACCCTGATGTAAATCGGTAGTAACTCCACTGAAAGCAATGGTATGCCAGTGTGAAACCTGGGGAAAGGGCTTGTCTATAGAAACGCTTAATTCACAGCAAACTGGGTGTGAATCTACCCCACAGTAGTCTGCTACACACTAGGTCTCTCTGTGTAGCCATTGTCTAGTGCACTTTGATGTGCTCTGCTTTGAAACAGATTAAAGCACATTAGGAACCTTTTAGTACACGGCAGAAGGGCTAGGGTGACCAGACAGCAAATGTGAAAAATGGGGACAGGGTGGGGGTAATAGGAGCCTATATAAGAAAAGGACTCCAAAATCGGGACTGTCCCTATAAAATTGGGACATCTGGTCACCCTAAGAAGGGCCGACATGGAAACCAAGTGCACAGTAGGCTAGTGTGGGGTAAATGTACACCCCAGCTTGCCGAGAGCCAAGGGTATGTCTACACTACAGAAAAAGATCCCTGGGCAGCGAGTCTCAGAGCCTGGAGCTACAGACTCGGGTTTGCGCTGCAGGGCTGAAAATAGCAGTATAGACATTTTTCAGAGTAGCAGCCGTGTTAGTCTGTATCCGCAAAAAGAACAGGAGTACTTGTGGCACCTTAGAGACTAACAAATTTATTAGAGCATAAGCTTTCGTGGACTACAGCCCACTTCTTCGGATGCATATCATATAATATAGACATTCTCGCTTGGGCCCTGAAACTCACCCCCTCGACAGGTTTCAAAGGCTGAGCTCCAGACTGAGCAGGAATGACTACATAGCTATTTTTAGCTCCATAATGCAAGCCCCACAAGCCCCGTCCGTAGATGAGTTTTTTGTTTTTTTTGCAGTGTAGACATTCCCCAAGTGTTCCTACAGCTGGCTCCCTGAAAAGAGGTTTGTTCTTATTCCACAGTCGGGTTATTGCAAGATCTCCTAGCTCTCAAACCCACGGGTGCACAAACTCTGAATACTCCCCTGGGAATTTGGTAGAATAACTCTTAAGAGTGAGTCCTCGGTCCAACCCTGCACTTCCCAAGAGGCTGTAAGATACACAGGAGTCGCCAGCATAAAATGCACTAAAAGTGAAATCCCTTAGCAAATGGCTCTCTCGTATCTGGAAATAAACAATAACCACTACAATGCTTGTATATTAAACGGAGGCACTGAAAAGGTGAAAGCAGCCATCATCATTTGAGTTGTGTTTGTTAATGTGTGTACAGAGGAACTCTGTTTGTTTGTAGGTCCTTAGTAGAAGTGTGTCTAATGTTGACTTTTTGAGTCTAATATTGTTTGAATTTTCTATCATGAGCCTAAGCCATGTTACCAGAGTGCTCTTTTCCTGTGATGTTTGTACATTCATTACCTTTTAAAATGTCTTGAAGTAGTAAACAGTTAAACAGTTCTCCCAGCTATTCTCCTGTTGTAAGTGAGAATGTGATTACAGTCCCAGAGAACAGATTCAGGTTGTGTGTACTGCATGCCCTTTGTAATCAATATTTTGGTCTTTGAAACAATGATTCCCATCCACCATTTAACCATAAAAGACGCTTGATACTGAAATATTTATGACACTGTTTTCTGCTATAGATCCTGATTATTTTCTGGAGTTGATTGGAGGAACTATAACATAATAGGCCTGATTTCTCATTTACCGTGCTTTGGCAGTGCAAATGGGTATACGTTACATAGATGCTAATTTTAAGACCCTTTTATACTGCCAGAATTCTGTAGAGTTCTTCCTCGAACTAAGAATCAGGTCCAAAGGGACAAATTCTCAGTTACACTAAAGCCACTTCACATCACTCAGGCAATATAAAGGGTCCATAAAGTGAGAGTAAATGTAAGGCCTATGTATACTGCAAGAGCTGTGCAAAACAGCCTTAGTGTAAACCGGAATCAAGCCCAAAGTATATAACTGTATTGTCAACTCCTCCAATTTTATCTTGTGTCTTGTGATTTTTGGTGTTTCTTAAGGTCCCAGCTCTTGGAGTCCTGTGATTATGTGAGAATCACAGGTTTTTAGGTTTTTTTAAAATGATTTTCTAGGCCTTATTGCTTCAGAGAAGAGCTTGAAAATGTGACCCAAGTATACTCTAAAGGCTTAAACAGAAGGCAAATAAAAAGAACACAGCTATTTTTTTTAATTAAAAACAAAACCCTCATATTAACAGTTTTATTATTTTGTCAGGCTGTGACTCCTACGTTTTAGATCTTTGGGGCTGGCAATACTGGGAGAAGGACACAGGGAGCGGGGAGAAGAGAGGGTTAAAGCACATTTTTCTTTTCTCCTTGTCTGGTGTAGCATTAAAAATAACAAATATTTTAGGAAAAATGTTAAAGGTGTGCAAAATGCAAAACTACTCAAAAATTTCAGCTGAAATGTTCAAAGCTGCTAAGGGATTTGAACACTCAGTTTTAATAAATTCATTTCATTTAATTAATGTTAAAGGGAAATTGGTTTCCAAAACGTATGCATCTCTGAAAATCTCACCTTCGATTTCTTTCATATTCCATCATGAACTCAGAAATGAGCCCATTTGAACCAAAACAAAAGTAAGTTCCCAGCCAAAAAGAACCCATCTAAGCCCCGTGTTATCTAGGGAAAAGGATATATTCTTTCCTAGAGTCGTCTTGTGGTGTTCAGAAATCACTCTGGGCCCAAAGTGTTTGAAAGAGCTCCTCTTTACTGCTTCTGCATCACACAACATGGGGCAGGACATCTACAGCCCCTTTCCAGACCGCCAGTCTACCAATATATATTTATAGTTTTGATTTCTACCTGGCGTTAGGTGCTTTTACAGTTAAAATATGCAATACAATGCAGAGAGTAAATGTTTTGCCCAAGACCACACCGCAAATCAGTGGCATAGATAGGATTAGAATTCAGGGGATGACCTGTGCTTACTCCACTATTTAACACCTTTCAACAGTGCTAAATTCACTTTGGAATGATGGGGTACTGCCAGTCAAGCATTCCAAAATCGTGAGTCAGGGCCCCAAAATCATGGGATTGGCTTAAAAATCATAAGATTTCTATAAATCTGGGGTTTGTTCATTTGACTTCTGCTTTCTGAGCCGGTAGAGTTCAGGTTGCCAGGCTTTTCTCTGCAACCAAGAGGGCTAGAAGCCTGCTTTTTAAGCAGTGAAAACTGAGATTCTTGTAATCACATGACTCCATGAGCTGGAGCTTTAAGAAAAATACTGAAAACCATGAGACTTGTGATAAAATCACATGAGAGCTGGCAACACTGGAATTACTAACTGAGAATGGTGGATCTTTTGTTGTACAGCACGCATAACTGTCTGGCACAGCGATACTCAGACCTCAGTGGTTCAGGAGCCAAATTAGCATTCAACATTACCCAAAAGAGCCACCATTGTGTGAATTCCTTGTTTCATTTACTATAGCACTATATATTCAACAGCTCTCCATGAGCAAGGAAACAAGTGACCATAGTAAAAGCATCCTGATTGGTTAATAATTAAATCACACAGTGTTTTAATAGCATGCTCTGCAAAGACAAACATTAAAGAGCCACCTGCAGCTCGCAAGCCTCAGTCTGAGTATCCCTAGTCTAGCATGTTATGTTTCATGGGAACTAGCGCTGTGTCAGAGCAAAGAGAAAGCAAATTACATTGGCAAGCCACGGCTGAGAGTTTCATTGAGTATTAGAGGAGAAATTAAATATGGTGAAAAGAGGGGGATAGAAAATCCAGCAGGAGGTTATAACCGGATGAGCAGGATCGGAAAAACAAATTGTTTAATGACTGTACTATGGACTTTCAGTCTCATGGCCTCTCTTCTCCATCCCTTTCCTAGGAAAGCATCTGGCACATGGAACATTGTGCAGATAGATCAGCAATGCCCTAAGCAAACACACACACACTGTGCCTATCCGGCACACAGGTGTTTGATTTTGTACTTGATAGCTAGTCAGTAGCAGCCAGATTGCCTGTGCATAAACTGAGCAGCTGGTGGTAGGATGGTCAGAGACACTAGGACTCTCCTCACAGTCCCCAAAATAACAACTGAGCCCAGAAAGGGATCCCATGCAATCGATTAAGGGCCTGATTCAAAGCCCATTGAAGTGAATAGGAAGATTCCCATTGACTTCAGTAGGCTTTGGATCAGGCCCTGTGGAAATTATTTGAATGAGCGGTTGTACATGTCTCTCTTTAGAATTGTGAATGCTTGATATCTCCTAGCCTTCTCATTTGCCCATATGCCTCACCCCATCCTTTGTTTACTGCCATCCTGTGCTGTGTTCTCAACAGCTGCTTGGGGAAAGGATTTTTGACTTGCAGGAAATTTAGATGAAAATGGGGGGAAAAAACTTCATTTTTGTTGAAATGTTCAGCAGAAAACCGAAAACCTGGGAGAGGCGGGGGCAGAATCACATTTTGGTCCCCGAAGTATTTGTTTTCCCATCCACAAATCTTTTTGTTTGAGGCAGCTTTTGAACAAAAACCATCTGTTTTCATGGCTTTTTTTTTTTTTTTTTAAAGCAAAATCATACTTTGAGGTCTTGATATTTGTATCTGTTTTTTGAGCCTATAGAGTTTATATTTTCAAGCTTTTCTCAAGTATTTTCTTTGAGGAACGCCAACACTTTCTGTGCAAATATTTTTTTAATCAAAAACCCAATTTTACACTGCAAGTTTTCAGGGGACCATTTCGATCAGCCCTAGTTATGTCTAAGCTTGGGTTCACTCCTGCAGTCCTTACCTGCATTCATAGCCCCATTGCAGTCGAGGGAACAGTGTGCTTGCAACTCCTGAGAATAAGGATTGCAAGATCAAATGCCTCATGGGTAAGCACCTCAGGGCACAGATCTGTCATTTCATTTGCTGTAAAGCATCATGTAGTGCCTTTGTGCGATGTGTAAAGCCACGTCTACACGACAAAATTAAGTCGACCTAACTTACGTCTGCATATGGCCACCACAGTAATTAAATCGCTCATGGAGGTCTATGCTTTGCTGCATGTGTCGGCAGTGTGCGTCCTCACCAGGAGTGCTTGTATTGATTGTACTGTCGGTGTGGGGCATTGTGGGAAGGCTCCCGAAAGCCAGTTGACGTAAGCAGTGCAGCGTCTACACGGATGCTGCGTCAACCTAACTACATTGACCTTGACTCTACGCCACCTGTGGAGGGGGAGTTTTTAAGTCGGCGCGTGGTGGGGTGGTTATGTTGGCAGGAGTGAAATTTAAGCGTAGACACTTCCATAGCTAGGTGGCCGTAAGCTACCTTGCATCGATCTATAGTGTAGACCAGGCCTAAGCGTTATGCAGAGCAGTGCAGAGCCTCATAACTAATGAAATGAATCTGAGCTGACAAATCCCCGCCTAGTACAAATGCAGAGTGCAGCAGCTCCTGCTAGCAAAGGCCGTGCAGTTTGCAGCATGGTGAGAGGAATTAGACACAATAACACTAATTGGATGGCTTTCTCTCCTGGGCTAGTCAAAATTAGGGCAGTCCGAACTTCGTGGAGTCTGCGGTTTTGTGAACGTCAACTGTTTTGTTTTTGCTTCGTGAAGCTAGTTTGAGACTCCTGGAATGTAAATCCTTTGGGCTTGCCAGCTCCTCAGCCCAGCTCCACTGAAGTCCATGGAGTTACACCAATCACGGAGCTGGCCCCCGGATGGCTTCGTTTTCCCAAAGTAGGAATCCGTTTTTAAAAAGGTGATAGAAGCATCTTATACACGCCAGAAACAGAACAACCCTCCAAACTAGTTTCACAAGTGGGGGCTGTATGTGGGCCTGAATCAGTGCCCATTAAAGCATGGAGCGGAAGAATGGCCCAATGGTTATGGCACTAGCTTAAGACTTGGGAAACCAAAGCTTAATTCTCTGCTGTGCCACAGATTTTTCCTGTGTGACCTTAAGCAAGTCACTTAGCTTCTTGAGGCCTCAGTTCCCCATCAGTGAAACACTGATAATAGCACTATCCTACCTCACAGGGGCTGTATGAAGATAAGTACATTAAAGACTGGAAGCTGCTCAGATACTAAATTAATGAACATAAGAGCGGCCAGACTGGGTCAGGCCAAAGGTCCATCTAGCCCAGTGTCCTGTCTGCCGACAGTGGCCAGTGCCAGGTGCCCCAGAGGGAATGAACAGAACAGGGAATCACCAAGTCATCCATCCCATCGCCCATTCCCAGCTTTTGGCAAACAGAGGCTAGGGACACCATCCCTGTCCATCCTGGCTAATAGCCTTTGATGGACCTATCCTCCACGAGCTTATCTAGTTCTTTTCTGAACCCTGTTATAGTCTTGGCCTTCGCAGCATCCCCTGGCAAAGAGTTCCACAGGTTGATTGTGCATTGTGTGAAGAAATACTTCTGGGGACCACAGAAGATAGAAAGAATGAAACTTAATCACATGCATGTAGTTAAACACATGCTTTAATGACTAGAGACTGACCGGTGAATTGGGATCTATATGGACAAGCTCAATCTTCAAGTGGTTTTCCTGCATGCTATGGCATTGGGTCAGGCCCTTAATGATGTATATGCTCCTATTTGCAATTTGAATTCATTCTATACTGGTGTTAGAAAAGGTTCAGAGAAGGGCAACTAAAATGATTAGGGGTTTGGAACGGGTCCCATATGAGGAGAGATTAAAGAGGCTAGGACTTTTCAGCTTGGAAAAGAGGAGACGGGGGGGGGGATATGATAGAGGTATATAAATCATGAATGGTGTGGAGAAAGTGAATAAGGAAAAGTTATTTACTTGTTCCCATAATATAAGAACTAGGGCCACCAAATGAAATTAATAGGCAGCAGGTTTAAAACAAATAAAAGGAAGTTCTTCTTCACACAGCGCACAGTCAACCAGTGGAACTCCTTGCCTGAGGAGGTTGTGAAGGCTAGAACTATAACAGGGTTTAAAAGAGAACTGGATAAATTCATGGAGGTAAAGTCCGTTAATGGGTATTAGCTAGGATGGGTAAGGAATGGTGTCCCTAGCCTCTGTTTGTCAGAGGGTGGAAATGGATGGCAGGAGAGAGATCACTTGATCATTACCTGTTAGGTTCACTCCCTCTGGGGCACCTGGCATTGGCCACTGTCGGTAGACAGGATACTGGGCTGGATGGACCTTTGTTCTGACCCAGTATGGCCTTTCTTATGTTCTCTCTCTCTCTCACTCACACACACACACACACACACACACACACACACACACACACACATACTCTCTCTCTCTCTCTCAGACCTAACCTGAACACGCAGCCCCGAACTTTCAAGTCCATCTTTCATATTTGTCATGTTTAAATGGGTTTTAAACGAGGCCCAACCCTGACTGAGTGTGTTAAATACACAGGATGAAACCTTGGCCGCATTGAAGTCAATGACAAAACTCCCATTGACTTCAATTGGGCCAGAATTTCACCTCAGGTCTCCCAAACAGGCTCATTCCCTGGTCGTCCTCTATGTCTGCTTTACTCTGTAGTGCCTCAGCCCTGTAATTGGATCCATACGGGGAGATCCTCTCTCCTGCACAGAGACCCATCAGATGCGGCGGGATTTAAGCCTGATCTTAAAATGAATCATGTGCCGAAGTGCTGCCCTGATTCAGGGCCATGAACTTGTGACATCCTTGAAGGGGGATCTGGGAGATCTTGTCTATCAGCATTGCAATCCACAGAAGGAATAGCTCCTTTTAAGCAGCCCGAGGCAGTGTGCCCATTGAAGGATGGAAATATGGCTATCCTGAAAGTAAATACCAGCTGTTCCTGAGGCTGGCAGGGAGATATTATTTTTATGTATTTTTTTTTCTCTCGTTGCGCTCTGTGACACAACATCAGGATCATAATGGTGTTAACATGTCTCACTGGTCAAGAAAAAATGATGGTCAAGACGACCTCATGAGCAAGAAAGGAGAAGAACTAAGACAATGAGAATCCAGCAAAAATGTTATTGTGTGCCTAAGCAAAAGCCGCTGCCTGTAAATTACTGCTGTGAATAAGAGTCAAAAGCAGGTGCTTAGAAAGCAGCTGTCACATAAAAGCCAATATTTAAAGCCAGTATGTTTACCTTACAATTATATTTACCTTTAACATCTTCTGGGCATTATTAATTTCCTCCATTATCGCCCAGTTTAACATTTTATTTTACATAAAGAGGCATTTACTCCTCACAGGGTCTCTAATTACTAGCTGTCAGACTAACCGAGAATGTTGCAGCAGCAAATAACAGCATGTATTCGGGAGGAGGGGGCATCTCATCAATGAGAAAAATACATTTAAAGAAAGCAGAAATATTTATTTTTCTTGGCAGCCTGGCAGGACAAAAAAATAAGGTTTATTAAAGTGAGGTTTGATACAAGCCACTTTTCTTCGAGTGGAAAGATTGTCTTATAGTTAAAACTCAGCATTAAAAGAAATGAGATCCAATACAAGTTGTGTTTATCTTGTGTGATCTTGTGTAAGTCATTTAATGTCCCTGTGCCTCAGTTCCCCATCTGTAAAATGGGAATAATGCTGCTGCTTTTGTCCAACTTGACTAGTTAGAGCATAAGCTCTTCAGGGCGGAGACTGTCTCTTATTACGTGTATGTGCAGCACCTAACACCATGGGGGTTCTGATCTCAGTGGGGGCCTTGAGATATTATTGTGATACAAATAATAGTCTTGAATGACTGTATAGGCAATTAATATGGAGATAGCACATAAGCCTGTTTTCTTGTCTTCCTACTCTCTTTCCATAGGTTAAAACCACTCCAGTTTTCAGCATTTCTAGGGTTGTGTTAAAATGAAAAACAATTTCTGAGTGGTGCAAGATGTGAATGAATAAAACTCTACACAGTGTAGGATGGCTGCATTGCTCACCAATGGGTACAGCTCTCCGTGAGTTCTACAGGTCACCTCAAACTAATGCCAATAAAATCTTTATCCCACATCTCATGATCATCTCCTCTTTCCATACCTCATATTACAGAAGAACTATTTAAGGAACATTCGAGAGAGTTTTTCAAATGTTTATTCATACCATTTTTCCATCCCTCTGCCTTAAGCGCTGAGTCAGCAAAGCACTTAAGCATGTGCTTAAAGTGAAGCAGGTGAATTGGAAGAGACTTCAGCACATGCTTAAGACTAAGTGCTTTGCTGAATTAGGGTTAGTTACCATGGGTCTGATCCTGTATTTTCTAAAGTCAATATCAAAAAGCAAAGAGCCAGATTTGTCACCACAAAATTATTTGAGGTTTTGGGGGCGGAAGAAATTGTCCCCGATCAGGAAAAAAGCCGACACTGCAAACATTGTCATGGAAGTGAAATCCTGCAATATTTCATTTAGAAAACACCTATGTTCCCACAGCAAGAACATTTTGGAGTTTCCCAGAAGCCCCAGCTCCCTGGTAGCCTGTCAGGGGAGCGGCCGGGTCAGGCAGGTAAGCTGGCAGGATACCAGGTGGGTTTCCCAGTGGTAGAAGCAAATGCTATATGTTTCCTTTGAAAAACAGACAAACTCTTTTGAAAGGTCCCAGAGTAGCAGCCGTGTTAGTCTGTATCCACAAAAAGAACAGGAGTACTTGTGGCACCTTAGAGACTAACAAATTTATTAGAGCATAAGCTTTCGTGGACTACAGCCCACTTCTGCATCCGAAGAAGTGGGTTTTAGCCCATGAAAGCTTATGCTCTAATAAATTTGTTAGTCTCTAAGGTGCCACAAGTACTCCTGTTCTTTTTGAAAGGTCCCAACTCCCATTTCTAGCTCTGCAGGGAAAGGAGAAATTGGGCCTTAACTTCATGACTGGGGTTTTTTACATAGGAAAGCCATCTCCAGTGAAGGACTGCCTAAATCCCTTTTGAAAATGAAACATAGGCTCCTAAATCAGTTAGGTGTTGCAACCCTGAGTGCAGCAATCCCTAAATGCCTTTTAAAAACTGGGCCTTAACCTCTCCGTGATTCATTTCTCCATCTGTACTATGGGCATAACAGCACTGCCCTCCCTGGTAGGGGGGTTGAGAGGATCAATGCATTGAAGATTGAGAGGTTCTCAGATACTAGGATGATGGGGCCATGTAAGTACCGAAGACAGATTGCATTGTGGGATGCTAGTCTTAGACCATAGTCGTGTTTTCCTGGGAACAAATATTTAAAGCAAGTTTGAAAGCGCCTTGCAAGTTACCCTTGCATCTCTTCTTTGATCCCGAGCATCGCCAACACATTTCTGCCCTTCTCATTTCAGTCCTCTTCTTTATTTCCACATGTTGCATTTTCCCTGGTGGCTTCCGCATAAAGCTGATTGTTCAGCTCTTAAGTAGGTTCACTGTTCATCTACAATGAAAGCAGGCTGATAGGTACAACAATTAGTGAAGGCAGCTGACTGAGAGTGAATTTGGGTGAGAGCCATCTCTGCCCTTGCCCGAGGCACGTACACCTGCCACATAAGTCTGCTAAGCACGACTTTAATTGACTGAAAAAGAAAACAAAACAAACCCTGATCCCACATATGCAACTCCTATAAAACAGTAATAGATAAAAGCATCTGTGGAGAAAAAAGAAGGTAAAAGTTTTGACTAATTGAAGGCTAGTTTTACAAAACGAAGTGCCTTTATTAGTTTGTGTCTTTCATATATTGTGCTGTGTTTGGTTAAGCTAAACAAACACCTGTGCTGTGATACAGGAAAGTAGTTTTTTTTAGTGTTGTCTTTAATCTTTTGAGTACTGAATTTATTGGTCTGTTCTTTCCTGGTGTATTATTCAAACCCTTTCAATGGTCTTCCAAAGGAAAAGCAATCCATAGTGGGGAAGATGAGTTAGACACAAGCAGAACAGCTGACTTAAAAAAAGGAATGGGCCCGATCTTCCTCTCCCATACACTGGTGTAAATGAAGAGTAATTTCATTGGAGGCCACTTAAAACTAATGTGAGACCCAGAAAGGACTCTCACAAAGGGACCCAATTCAACACCTCTTAAAGGCAACCAGAGTTTTCCCATTAACATCAGTGGGAGTCGGATCTGGCCCTAGACCCCCAGTTCAGCAATGCACATAAGCATATGCGTTATATTAAGCCAATAAGCAGCCCCATTCATTTTATGCACGTGCTTAAGAACCCTGATGAATCAGGGCCGAGTGGCTCAATTCTGCAAGGTACTGTGTCCTCTGGCCCTGAGCCAGCATTGTATGTAAGCATGTGCTTACTTTTAAGCACATGAGTAATCCCACTGAAATCAATATAGCTCCTCACATGCTTAAACACCTACTAAATTACTTTGCTAGATCAGGCCCTAAGTAAAGACCCAGCAGAATATAATTGCATAGGGTAAGTACAGTATATCTCCATTATATTGCAAGCACTCAGATTAGACTTGTCCTTGCTCTGATAAATTATTCCAGTGACTGAGTTAAAATATAGCTGCAAATCAAGCCTCTTTTGACTCGGACCCTACAGACACAAGAGTCCCCGAGGGTCTCAGTCTTTTTCTGCCCACTTGCCTTTATTTATTGCTAATTTCCCCCCACTGCAATAAACACATCCAAGGTCAAACGATCCCCGTACTGTTCGTGTTTTGCAGACAGCATAAACCATGATCCAGCCGGCTGCATTCTCCTTCCCTGGTTGCCGAAAACCAACAAAAAGTTCTTTATGAACCAGAGGAGGAGACAGAGGGTGTCAGAAGAAGCAAAGGTTGCTGAATGGATTGCATTTCTCTTTCCCTTTTCATGGGCCTCCCTGAATAGATTTGTTACAGGATGGCTGGGATCAGTAATAAACAGGAGGGAGTCGGAATGTTATGATATGGAAATATATTTCAATAGACCGGGGAAGCATTATGGACTCTGACATTCGTGTGTTTTGAAATCAAAAGCAGACAAATCCATTTGTGATTATTATTTACAGAGATAGTTTAGTGCCTGGTGGTGGTGATTTTTTTTTCTAAAGAGATTTTTATCACCATCCAGTACCATACAGATGGAGAGGCATATATGCAGATAATATACCGACACCGAGCACATGTTTTAGGTTGAGGCGTTAGAGCTGCAAACTGGAGCTTCAGAGCAAAATAATATGGGATGCTGTCCAATATCAAAGATCTACTGAATACAACAACAGTTTGTATCCTGGCCGCGTATTCATTTTAAAATTGGATTTCGATGCAGTTAGGAAAGAAATTCTGCTTCTGTGCAATTTTATTTCCTCTTGGGCACTGTGGGGGAATAGAAGGTCTTTGTGTGGAGCTGGATATGTCCTTAGTATTGCTAAAGAAATAATCTGATATTAAAACATTCTTCAAAACAACTTTAAACAATTATCCCCAAACTAATGTACATGAAATAAATTATACCAATGGATTTTTCAACTACTTTGGTGTAGGTGTGAAAATACTTTCTTTGTCGAATAAAGGAAAGGGACTCTGCTAAATTTTAACTGAGATTGGGGTAACACTTTGAAAAATGCCTACGTGATTTAGCAGCCTGAATTGGGCTGACTTTCCTGGGGATTTAGGGTCCCAGCAGCCAGATTCTCAAAGGTGCCCAAAGATGAAGAGGCACATTCTAAGATTTTCAAAAGTGCCCATATGGAGAAGCCATTTTAAAATCCCACTAGGCGCCTCGCCCCATCTTTAGGCAACTAAATACCTTTTTAAAAATCTGGCCCTAGGTGCCTAAGTCACTTGAAAATGAGACTTGGGCTTCTAAATCACAACAGTGCTTCTGAAAATTTTACCTGAGGTCTCAAAATGAAGTTTTAAAAAGTGTCTGCGGGGAAGAGAAGGGTTAGGCATAGAGGGAGGTCATGGAGAGGATCCGTTTAGTGAAATTCCACCTTGCCGGTGGACTCAAAGGTGAAAAGGGGTGAAGATAATTGAGCTCAATCCCCCAGAGCCAATGTTTGTTATAACAGGGTGATGGGAAGACTGCAGGATGGGATGTGTTTACAAATCCTATTGCCAGAAAATTATTTTAAAAAAAAATGTCATTGAAAGCTTTTAAATGTAAGTCCCAATTCAGCAAAGCACTTAAGCATGCACTGAACTTGAAATACATGCTTGGATCTCATTAGAGAGGTTGATGTTTGTTAATACAGCTGCTCTGAGCTGACACTGGTTGAGGCTCTGACCATAGACTAGCTCCCTATCTTCTCTCTCAAGGATTTATACTGCTGCACATCCTATAGTCTCTGAGGCCCGGATCCTCAGAGGTATTTAGGTGCCCAACTCCCATTGTTCCCTTTGAGGAACAGGGCCTGAGCACCGTTCATGTAAAATCAATAACGAAGACCCTAGTGGATTTCATGGTCTCTCTTTTTAAGGTAAAAGCTCTGCTTGGGGTAAGAGGTTTGGGTTTCATTTTTGTAGTCTCCTGTTTTTATTTTTTTTCTGGCTCAGTCTTTACTGACTAGAAGGGGTGTCAGTGTTGTGTCATTCTCATGGCTTTTCTCTGTGTCTGGAAACATGACACACATGCCTTGTGAATGGAAGTGCTTATAGTCTTCTTAATGAGGGGAGATCCAGCCAATGGGATGATGCAGGACCTGACAGTGAGCAAAGAAATTCTAAAACCTGACAAGCAGCCAACGCTAACATAGGGTTTAGTGGCTTAGGTCTCAATTCTGCCTTCAGGGTCACCCCGTCACTCTGACATCAATGGGAGTTGCACACAAAACTCCCAAGGCAGAACTGGGCCCTGGGTTTGCTTTCCAGAAATGACCTGCTGCTAATATGTGAAAGAGGGGTTCGTGCGCCTTATCCCCAGAGGCAAATCCTCAGTGCAAGGCTGAGACTGAGTGTCTGGGCTGGGGGCCAGACAGATACACAGTGGAAAGAAGGGGAGGCATGCTATCACCCAAACCCAGGGAGCTGATCCAACAGGGCTACTTCAGCCTTGTACTCCTTAACGCTGCCTCAGTGTGTGGAGGTGGAGGAGGAGGACTGGAAGATCCGTGCACCTATCCCTGCCTTGATGGACCATGTCCCACTTGAGCACACCCACTGCATGCTGTCATCCAAGAAGTCCGCATGGACCTTCACAGGCTTTGCATAGCCCCTTGGAATCGGACTCCCTCCCTTTCCCATCGGAGCCACTCCTGCATGGAGAGACTTCAATAATGACAGAAGTGGAGACTGGATTTGCTCCTTAGCAAATGTTAGGAGATTTATTAGGCTCATTAATAGTCCTTTGAGCAAACGGTGCAGAAGCTATGCTCCAGCAGCCATGAACAAGAAGGGCCCAACCCTGCAAATCCTTACAAAATTAGCATCAGATTTTCTGGTCTGGCTGAGCAACAGCTGGTGCAAGATTAGAATGGAGGGCAAAAAGTGGTTTTGCACAGCCGTTGCTGTCCTTAGCTCTTGGGGCTGGCAGGAGGACCTGTCTGGTCCCTGGTACAAGTTAGAGCGGCCCCAAATCTGCTCTAACTTCTGTAGCTAGCCAAAAATAGCTGGATCCCAGAGCAGGGCCGGCTCTAGGTTTTTGCCGCCCCAAGCAAAAAAATTTTTGGCTGCCCCCCACCCTAGCCTTGGGCTCCCCCACACAGACCCCTGCCTCCCCAGCCCTGGACTCCCCCCCACCAGTGCTGACTCCACCCACTGCCCCCTCACCTCCAGCCGGTCCAGCACTGGCAGGGTTGGGGTAAGCAGCGGGGGTCCCGGGCCGTGCCTCAGCCCAGGGTCCCTCCAGCCAGGGCTCCCTCCTCCAGGACCGGCCGGGACCCGGGAGGGCAGAGCTGGGGGACTGAGGAGCTGACGCAGGGTAGCCCCAGAAGGAGCGGAGCCCTGGAGAGCGGGACGCAGGCCCTGCACGGCAGCGCCCCGGGCACCGGTCCCCACTATGGCCCCGCTGCTGCTGCTGCTCCTGGTCACCCTGCCGCAGTCCCTGGGTGGCTCAGGCCATTTCGCCCAGCCCCGGCTGTGGTGCTGGGGGTCGGCTGCCCTGTGGCACCTGCAGGCAGCTCCGTGCACCCCGCGCGGCGGTCCCCAGCCCGAGTGTCCCATGCTTGGAGCCCGCTCAACCCAGTCACAAGGTGCGGGTGCTGCTCCCCAACACAAACCGTAGTGGTTCCAGGGACCCCTCCTCCCCCCGCGCTACTATTGGCAGGGCTGGCTCTAGGCTTTTGCCACCCTAAGCAAAAAAAAAAACGATGGCCGGAATGCTGCCCCTGAAAATGTGCTGCCCCAAGCACGTGCTTGGTTTGCTGGTGCCTAGAGCCGGCCCTGTCCCGGAGGCATTTCATGCCACGCCTCCTGTGCTGGGGGATGGGATGGGGAAGACCTACAGCAAGGGGAATGCCCAGTTAATGCGTTAAACTGTGTTTATAGCTTCTTTGAGCCCGCAGAGCAATGCAAAACCACCAAGGCATAAATAGTCCGAGTGATTAATTCGCTTATTCACATGAGTCACTGCTCTTCCCGTGAATAAGGGTTTGCGGGATCAGGCCCTTTATTTGTCAAGGAAACTCAGCAGCTACCTTAACACACAACCCTCCTCTTGCATTATAAACATGCTCCTTACGAGCACACATGTCTCACTAAGACACTGTTTCCTGGCTCCAGGTCTGTCAAAATAAATTTGCTTCCTTAATGAGCTATTAAAGAAAGTTAAGTTTAAAATTCTCACCTTCTGCAAACAAGTCAGTAACTACCAGACTTGACCTCATCAGAAATTCTGCCCACAGCATCAGGCACTTACTGGTTCAAAAATCATAACAAACTGGGTTTTACTAAGATAAAATATTTTAGACGCTCCATTTCATCTTCTGGAATAAAATTAATGTAGCAGGTCAGGAATTTCTTGCATTTTTTTCATCAAAAAATACTAATTTGTCAACATTTTGAAGAAAGGTAAATTTCAACAAATTTCTCAGCTTGACTAATTTTTGATGTGGGAATGGTTCAAACATCCCATTTTTGACATTTTCTAAATGGGGGGGGGGAAAATGGGCTTTCCAGCTTGAAACAACTTTTAATTTAGAAATTTAACCTAACTAAAATATAACTTTTTTTGGAAAATGGTTGACATCCAGATGAAACATTTTGAAATTATCCAAGTGAAATGTTTTGATTGACCTGAAGTGACTTTTTTCTTTCCAAATTTTCCATTTGTGAAAATTTTGAATTTTGGACTTTTTGGGAGGAAATTCTGAAATCTCAAAATGTTTCATGGGACAGCAAAACCATTTCCCACCCAGCTCTAGAAAAGAAGTTCTTTTCCCCGCTTCTGGACCGACTGGGTCATACCCTATTCCAGCACTCTTGTCCCAATCTCTTGCATGTGTAAAAAGACACTGAAAAGGAATTCCCATTGTTTCTTTGTGGGATGCCATTAAGTACGGTAAACGTGCATGGTCTGTGCCCTCCTCAGGAGGTGCTCAGTGTTTACTGAATAAAAAATCCCATAAAAGCCAAAGTGAGATGTCAAATATAACGTCCTCTCAGCACAACCCAGGGCCCAGAGCCAACGCACCTCAGGTTCTGATCTCCCAAGCTGAGGCAGGGTCAGGCTGGGTCATTTCTAGTACTGGAGTCTCCCATCACTCGCCTGTTACTACAAGGAAAACTGAGGGTGTCAATTCATAGAGTCTAATGCCAGAAAGTATAATCTGATTTGACCACCTGCATTTCAAAGCCTGTAGAACTTCCCTGAATTTATTCCTTTTTGAACTCGAGCATTTCTTTTAGAAAAACAGCCAATCTTGATTTTAAAATGGCCAGTGCTGGAGAATCCACCACAACCTTGGTAAGTTGTTCCAATGGTTAATTAGCCTCACTGTCAACACTTTGCACCTTATTTCTAGTCTGAATTTCTCTAGCTTCAACTTTCAGCCAGTTGATCTTGTCAGATCCTTGTCTTGTGTTATCAAATTGCTCTTCCCCATGTAGGTACCTATAAACCGTGATCAAGTCACCCCTTAGCCTTCTCTTTGTGATGCTAAATAGATTCAATTCCCTGAGTCTTTCACTACAAGGCATGTTTGACAATCATTTAATCATGCTTGTGGTTCTTCTTTGAACCCTCTCCAATGTATCAGTATCTTTCTTGAACTGTGAACACGAGCATTAGACAGTGTTCCAGCAGTGGTCGCACCAGTGTCAAATACAGAGGTGTTTACCTCCCTACTTCTCCTGGATATTCCTGTTTATACCTCCAAGGATGACATTAGCCCTTTCGGCCACAGCGTCACATGTCCAGCTCATGTGCAGCTGTTTATCCACCGTGACCACCAAGTCCTTTTCAGTCACTGCTTCCAAGGATAGAGTCCCCCACTCTAGAAGGCTGGCACAGATTCGTTGTTCCTCGAGGTATGACTTTACTTTTGGCCATATTTAAAAGGCCTAGTGTGCCCATCTTTGATTGCTTGTGCCCATCTTACCAAGTGATGCAGGTCGCTTGGTATTGGTGGCCTGTCCTCTTAATTATTTAGCACTCTCCCAATCTTTTATACAGAAGAATGGCCTTGTGGTCAGGCACAGACTTGGAATTCACAAGACTTTGGTTCAGTTCCGGGCTTCCTGTGTGAATTTTTAGACAAGTCCCTTCATTTCTTTGTTCCTCAAGTCTCAAATAGGTGTAGTACTCCTTCTTTTGTCCCCCTGGTTTGTTTAGCATAAGCTAAGTATCACGTACATCCTATTATTTTTGTTATTTCGTCTTCCCACCTCCCATCCTGATCCATTTTTTTAATCCACCTGTTATGTCTCATCTTTTAGACTGCAAGATCTTTGAGGCAAGAACTTCCATTTTCTATATGTGTGCACTGCGCCATGCACAGCGGGGCCCCAAATCGGTTGACCTCTAGGGGCAGTATAATCATAATAATAGAAAGTCCTTTGGGTCAGGGACCATCATTTTGTTCTGTTTGTACTGTGCCTTACAACAGTGAGGTCTTGATCTGTGACTGGGGCTCGTAGACACTGTAGCAACACAAATAAGGATCATCAATCATCATCTTTTCAAGGTGTGGACTGTCTCTCGTGATGTGCCTGTACAACATCTAGCACAACAGAACCTGGAGCTTAGCTGGGATATCCAGGTGCTGCTGTAATGTAATTTGTAAGTAGCTTTGGGGATTTGAAGATGAAATTCTTACCTTGGAGTCAGTGTTCTGTCATAGTGTTGTGAGGACACGGCGCTATGGAAGGTGCGGTGTGATGTAAAACTGAGGTTCTGACCACATTGGGTCATTAAGATCCCCAAGTATTTTTCTTGAGATTAGTTTTAGTCTAGCCAGCTTCCAATGTGAGCAATTATATTCTGCCTACTCGCATTCCTCTGAAATACACTTCCTCACTGCTCGTCCTTAATTGTTCTGCTGTGTGCTTGCTTCCTGCTATCCTGCCAACACATTCCACTCTAGAGATGGCTACATTTCAATGGAGGGTAGTTCCAGAGGTGCTCTATAAATATACAATTTTATGAATATAGATGTTAGGGATAAGTGGCTTTATTTAACCTCCTCTCAAATTCACTCCAACATCAGGGGGTTCAAAAGTTCAACATGAACTCTCACGTGATCAGGCTTGTTTCCTGCTTAGGAGAGACTGTGAAGGAAGGAGTGGAGAAGGGGCAGAAAGAAAAGAAAAATCCAATAAAAATCTGGGTGAGAACAGAGGAGAAGGCAGTGAGGAAAAACAAACAAACAGCTTGTGAGAAAAGGAGCAAAAGAGGACAAGGAAAGAAATCAAACCAAACAGTTTAAAAAAAAAACAGTTTATATACAATATTAGAGGTAACCGAAGACCTCCAAAACTATTCCACCAATATCAGAAAATCAGCAGTCAATAAGTGGCAATGGCATTTCATCATTTTAAATTGTTTGCTGACTCTCTCGTCAGAAAGGGGGTATGTTTTCAATAGGCAGAAATGTGTGCACAAAAAGAAGGCACCGTTCTGAGAATTTCTCCATCAGGGTGAACACTATGTCCCTGCACAAAGCCCTTAGTAAACAGAACAGGGTTTTTTGTTTTATTTTTAATAGTGGCTCTAACGGAGCTCCATCTGTCTACCTTATCAAAGACAAGGTTAAGAGGTGACTTGATCCCACTCTAAAAGTACCTGCCCAAAGAAGGGCTTTTTAATCTACCGGACAATGGCATAGCGGGATCCAATGACTGGAGGCTGAAGTCAGCAAAATTCAGATGGGAAATAAGATGCAAACATTTAACAGTGAGAGTAATTAAGCATTGGAACAGATTACTAAGGGACATGATGGATTCTCTATCATTGAGAGTCTTTGAAGCAAGGCTGGATCCAGTCCCCTGCACTCATGGCAAGACTAAGTATTATCTAGACCATCCCTGACAGGTGTTTGTCTAACCTGCTCTTAAAAGTCTCCAATGATGGAGATTCCACAACCTCCCTGGGCAATTTATTCCAGTGCTTATCCCAGATCCCTGATCCCTGGGGAACCTCACTCAATATGCCCTTCCAGCAGGACCGTGAACCACTGATAATGACTCTCTGGTTTGACCCATTCTAATACTGCTTATCAAATACTGCAACTAACCTACCCTGGTGTTTTACTCTTTTCCTCTGTTTCCTCTTTGGTTTATTGCCAGCTACTTGCTTGGCCGACGCATCTCCTAGATTCCAAGCTTCATTTATTTGGGCTGAGTTTTATCCATTCTGGTATCTTCCGCCTTCTTCTGTTTATGAGACTGGATGGCTTGTAATAAAATGAAAACCTGTTTTGTCATGTGCGATTGTGTTAAAGAGAATTCTGGGTGTATGCCTGTCTGTCTTTTAGACTGAACAAAGCTTTTATGACCCCTCCCCACCATTTAATATACAGCAAGCCTCGCCTATAGCCAGCCCTGTGCTTTAATGTGACCTTGCATCTTTATTATCTCTTAGAATGGATCCTTTATAGACTCCAGATGGAAAGTGTAAAGTTAATAACCCCTGGTAGGCAAATGACCATATGTTTTTCACTTACTCCAGAGATGCAATTTGTAGTGACCTTTTTTCTAAAATGCAAATTAACATATAAATGAAGATACATGGTTCTTCCTGTGGACTTGCAAAAACTGGTTTGTATTAAGGTAAAGGAAATGTTGTTAAAACATGTCATTTATCAAGTATTTGATAGGAGGGTTTTTTCCTCATTTAGGGGATGATCCTGAGAGAGGCTGGGTACCTATAGCTCACGTGGTAGTCAAGGAATTGTAGGGGCTCATTACATCTCAGTATTAGACCCTGAGTAGTGTTGAAAAGGCTCCCAGAGCCTAAGGAACCAAACATTAGAATGATGATATGACGATTAAAAATCACAGGTGCCCCATAGGATCTACCAATGTTTGAGGCTCCAGAGTACCCAAAGTCATGTAAAAAGTCTCTGGTGGAAATGAACATGATCTCCTGAAAAAAGCAACAGAGGGTCCTGTGGCACCTTTAAGACTAACAGAAGTATTGGGAGCATAAGCTTTTGTGGGTAAGAACCTCACTTCTTCAGATGCAAGCCTGCACCCACGAAAGCTTATGCTCCAATACTTCTGTTAGTCTTAAAGGTGCCACAGGACCCTCTGTTGCTTTTTACAGATTCAGACTAACACGGCTACCCCTCTGATACATGATCTCCTGAGTCTCAATCCAGAGCTTTCAGAAAAGCCCATCCTTCCTCAAAACAATAAAAATAGTCCCCCGTGCCCTTTTTTCATATACAAGGAATATTTTATACTTTAAAGGCCAGATCCTTGAGGGCATTCATCAGTTTTTATTCAATCCTTACGTTTCCCTGGAGTAAGAACTGAGAAATGTCCTCTTGCTTGAAGAATTGCGCATTACTTTTTTTAAGCTTATGTGCAGCATTTCTTGTCTTTCATTTTCAAGTGATACGATCCTTTGTGGTTATTAAAATGTGACTTCTGGCCTAAATGTTCCAAAGTGAATCGTGATATTGTGTTCCCAACTCAAAACACCTTTAAAGGGCCTAATTTGCAGACAATGCAGAGTATCTTCTGAAAATTAAGCCCCTTTGAAGGCAGTATGGGCATCCAAAATCACTGGTTGCTTTTGAAAAATGTAGCCCTTTATTCTTGTTTTCAGTCAGAAGGGATTTATCTAGCACCCTCCCAGAGACCTTTTCGTCAACAATAAATGTGAATTTGAATTGGAAGGTGTTAATTACTTTAATCTGAATGACTAAACTGAATGCTTTAGATGATCTAAATCCCCTTATGCCTGAGACCTATCCATGATGGAAGGAATACAATGAGTCAGATGGGAGTCTCACAAAGGATATTTACTTGGAAAAGGCTAAAGTTATTGCACAAGAGCCCAGGCTTTTAATGGTACTCTGTTAACTAGTGTGGGCCAAACCACAAAAAGGTTTGAAGGCTGGATTCAGATAAGCAACCCAAGATTTTGATTCTTATCTGAATTGAGCTGTACCTCCTTGAGCTTTAGAACAGTCTGGTTTCAGACAAGCAAGAACTGGTATTTTGGGTATTTCCTCTTTCAGGTCTCAGCCCACAGCAGGAAGTGCAGAAGGAAGCAGATACCTGAACCATTTCAAATGTTAACTGTTTCAGATGTCTTCACTGCAAAGTGAGCCCAGGTTCTTACCCCTGGGTTGCCCTGAACTTCCATCCCATCCACATACAAAAACCTCTCAATGGCATTTAGTGGGGCTTTCAGACCAGGCTAGCTAGGGCTGTGGGTTAGAAGACGGGTTCCGCTTTCACTCAGATTGGTAAACTGCCAATTTTGGAGTGAGGACACAGTCTAAGTCAATGGAGTGTTGATGTCCTCG
>NC_048300.1:5144430-5159939 GCF_013100865.1 Trachemys scripta elegans | reverse complement strand
CTGTTAGTCTTAAAGGTGCCACAGGACCCTCTGTTGCTTTTTACAGATTCAGACTAACACGGTACTCTTCTGATACTAAATATCTTTGAGGATCTGGACTTAGGTGGCCATGGAGTGAGAGGTAAGATACTGTCATGGATCAGAAACTAGCAAGACAGTGAAGTACAGGAGTAAATTGTCAGTTTACAACATGGCAAAAGATTAATAGTAGGGTACTGCAAGGTTTGGTACTGGTGCTGTTTAATATAGCCATTAGTGACCTGGGAAAGTTAATGAACACTAAGACGGAAAAAATTGTAGAAAATATTTTTTTAGGTTACTCTAGACAAGAGAAGACTGAAGAACTTCAGAGGTAGTTAAAGCTATGTGACTGGACAACATGATAGTGGATGAAATTATATTGACAAATCCAAAGTGCCACACATTTGAACAACACATATACGTTTCTGGGTGCTAAATTAATTGTAACCACCTGAGAAAAAGATCAGGGCATCCCTGTGGATAACTCAGCGAAACTCGGCTCAGTATGTAGTGCTGGTCAAAAGAGAAAACAGGCTACTAGGATGCATAAGAACTAGAATGAAGAGCAACAAAAATATTATAAAATCAATAATACTCATCTAATAGATATTACCCTGTCTGGTTAATAAAGTCAGGTTATCCCATGATGCACCATCATCAAGGACTCCCATGATGCACTGCCTTCCATCTCCAATAGGGGTGAAAGTGGTGCATCATGGGAGATGTAGTCCAACCAGGGAGCCTGGTTGTTAGAGGAGAATGATAGCATAAATACCCAAATTACAACTCCCATGAGCTACTCTGTCAGCATTTCCAAATCAATATATTTCTGATTTTGGCTGAAATATTTTGTCTTTGGTCAAAATTTTGTGTTATTCAAATGTCTATCATTAGCTCACCCAGACCACCAGCCTGATTAGTTAATTATCTTTAATTACAGCTTTCCCTGAGAGAACTAATTGGTATCAGAGTGCAGGCTCACCTGTTAATTCCTGTCACACTCTCCGAATAGAAGAACAAGCGAACATTAGATGAAACTGAAAGGCCGCATGTGTAAAACAGATAAAAGGAAATGCTTTTATTACATAAGATGTGGAATTCATTTTCACAAGGTATCAATGAAGCCAAGCATTTAGTAAGATTCATAAAGAGTCAGACACTTCTATGAATAATAGAACACCTATAATTACATTAGACTGGATATAATTTTAGAAAATAAGGGACATTTAGAGTTGTTCAAACATTTTTTGACAAAAACAGGCTTTTTCAACAAAATGGAAATTTTCACCAAAAAAAATATTGTTTTTGTAGAAAACTGTCAGGTTTTCATTGGAAAAACGAAAAACCCAAACACTGAAAAAGTTTGCTTTTCAGCAACCAAAAACTGAGGGTTTTTTAGGTTTTTATCAACTGGATACAGAAACTATTTTTGGTTTTCAAATTGCAGTGGGAGAGGGTCAGGAAAATGTGACACATTTTGAAGAAAATATTTTATGAAAAAAAACAAAAATTGTCATTTTGGGTGACCTTTTCCATGGGGGAAAAAAACATTTCCCAACCAGCTCTAGATATAAATACTTCTGCTTCAGTGTATAAATTGATCTCTAACTGCTCTATGAGCAACTTGATCCATAATTGTCCACTATAGATGTTTTGTTCACCTTTCTCTGACGCTGCTGATACAGCCCATTGTCAGAAACAGGCTGCAAGAATGGATGGACCAAGGGTCTGATAATTTCTGTGTTTCCTGCTATAATAGAGAACAAGGAGAAGAAATAAAATAGAGCTTTCAAGAACGTAGTAGAGCTGAGGAGCAGAATCCACAGTGAAGACCACCTCTGTGGATAGTAGGAGTACTTGTGGCACCTTAGAAACGAACAAATTTATTTGAGCATAAGCTTTCGTGGGCTAAAACCCACTTCATCGGATGCATAGACTGGAACATATAGTAAGAAGATCTATACACATACAAAAACAACAAGGAGTCTGGTGGCACCTTAAAGGCTAACAGATTTATTTGGGCATAAGCTTTCGTGGGTAAAAACCTCACTTCTTCGGATGCATCCGAAAAAGTGGGCTGTAGTCCACGAAAGCTTATGCTCTAATAAATTTGTTAGTCTCTAAGGTGCCACAAGTACTCCTGTTCTTCTTTAAACTGAGCTGTTTATCAGCAGGAGAAAAAAAACTTTTGTAGTGATAATCAAGATGGCCCGTTTCAGACAGTTGACAAAAAGGTTTGAGGATACTTAACATGGGGAAATAACAATTTGTGTAATAACCCAGCCACTCCCAGTCTCTATTCAAGCCCAAATTAATGGTATCTAGTTTGCATATTAAATCAAGTTCGGCAGTTTCGCGTTGGAGCAGACCTGAACGACTAGTTCAGCAGATAGGGCCCAATCCTGTTCCATTGATGTCACTAGGCGGTTTGTCATTGACTTGATTGTTCCTGATTTTCCTCACCAAGTGTCTGATCCATAACCCACGGATGTCAATGAAAGGACCCTCATGGATTTCAATGGGCTTCGGATCAGGCCCCAAGGGCTTAGAATACCATAATATAAATGCATAGGCTACACAGGTGCCTTTCCATGGTCCGTAAACTATAATACACCATGAGTCCTGGGACATTTGTTAACGGCTTATGCAGATGTAGGCAGAGTTTTGCCAAGTTCTTTAAGTATCATAGTTTCTAACACTCTTGGTAAATATCACTAGAGCGGTATCTTATTCTTTCTAGACTTTCACTTTCTGGAGTTCATTCTCTTATCCCTCGTACTTAATCTGTCTCATTTGGATGATTTACATCCAAATCTCTCCAATTTTGTCCTTTCATTCTCCAGCACGATTTGTGATGTTAGTTCCTGCTAATACAAGGGCATCAGTCTCCTCCATCTCTTCCTATTTAATGATATTTATCCATCATCGCATGGGAGAGAATTGGCTGCCGCTCAGTCTGGCAAAATAAATTGGTACTGATTCAAGCATAATCTTGCTAAATACACAGATTTTAATTTTTCCCCGAAGTGAACTACACTGCAGCTGTAGCCATTGTCCTTCATTCAAAAGCTAGGCGCTGGTTCTGAGCCTCTGTTCTTTTCAGCATTTGTGGAGTCCTTTTATATGATTGAAATAGTCTTCCCATTTTGTACCTTCAAATATTTCACATCAGGCCCCTAGAACATTTCTATTAAAATACTTTAGTAGAGACAAAAGGCATGTCTACACTTCCCGGGGATCAACACTGCAGCGATCAATGCACCGGGGGTCAATTTAGCGGGTCTAGTGAAGACCCGCTAAATTGACCACAGATTGCTCTCCCATTGACTCGGTACTCCACTGGAACAAGAAGCATAAGGTAAGTCAACGGGAGAGTGTCTCCCATCAACCCAGCGTGGTGTAGACACCACAGTAAATCGACCTAAGCTATGTCAACTCCAGCTATGTTATTCACCTAGTTGGAGTTGTGTAACTTAGGTCGACTTACTCCCGTAGTGTAGACAAGGCCAAAGAGACAATAGAGCCCAGACAACAGGGCGCTGGCATGGCATACAGCAGACCTGTGTTCTGTTCCTACTTCTGCTACTGACATGTAGCAGAGCCTTGGGCAAGACCCTTCACGTCTTTGTGCCTGTGTTTCTGCTCCCACCTCTTGTCTCTCTTGCCTACAAGGGAAAGTTCCATCAGTTTAACCTAAGGTGTGAATGTAGACTGGTTTAGTTTAAATTCAAACCCATGTGGATGCACTCATTTCTGCTTACATGTGGTTTATTTCAGTGTAGCTGACACCTGCCTTAAACTGAAATGAGAGTTACAAAAAGGGGGATACAGTTTAAATTCACTCCTTAGGTTAAACCAGAGCGGCTTGCTCCTACACACGAGCCCACGTCCAGGCACAGTCCCACATTATGGGCATGTGTAGCACCTAGTACCGTGGAGCCCTGATCTCAGTTGGGGCCTCTAGGCCTCTCCAGTAGTAGTAGCAGTAGAAGAAATAAATAATACACTGATGTGTTTTAATAGCAAAATGCTACTATCCGAGAAAAATTAATGATACTCTCACCAGTCATATTACTCTCATTGTCAAGAAGTCGCTACGCTGTGGTACATTCATTGCCGTATTGACTTATTTACACGACCTTTTCAGATTTAGCCATATCGGCCTATTCCTAAGAGACGGGTGGTTCCCTGAAAATTGTGTCTGCAGATGGTTTCGGTATAATAACAATAATAAAATGTCAGTTAACATTTTTCCTTGAAAAAATAGAAAATTTCTTCCCTAAAGGAAAATTTGCTGTGAGGGGGGGGGAAATGTTATTTTGGTTGAAAAGCTATTTCTCACTGAAAAATGCTTCGGTGACAAAATTTCAACCAGGTCTACTCCTGAGTCCTTATTTATGCACACGAATAAGTGACCTGGTTTTCAAAAGTGCCTCTAGCTGTTTGTCTTGTACTTTAAATTGCCTGAGGGCCAATGTGGGGCCAAAACCATGATTTTCCCCTAATTCTGGACCATGGCTGTTGGCGTCTCCCTTGGCTCACCCACTGTGCTGGTCATCATCCCCACAGAGAGCCCCCGTGAGGTCAGGGAAAGCTGCGGAGGTGGATGAGTACCTATCCAAGCAGGACTGAGGGATCTATGGATCCCAGGAGGAGGAGGAGTTTTTAATTAGTTCAAAACCCATTGAAATCACTGGGGCTTTTGCATGAGTGAGGCCTTCGAGTAAGAACCTATTAAGGTCTTTAGGATTTGACCCGTTGACTTCAGTGTGAGTGACAGGTGCTCGGCACTTCTCAGGATCTGGACCAGAGTCATTGTAATTGGAACGTTGGAAATGGCTGTCGTTGACAGGGCAGCTGGGCTTCTGGAGAATGGGAGGAGGGAACCTTTGAAAAATAGAAGAGAGTTATGAACAAATGCGTCTGAGACACACCACGAGCCTGCTAATGCTGATGCTACCTATTGCTATGCTAGCCCATGTTGGATGCACTTGTTGTGATGTTCGTCCATGATGAAAATCTATTTTCTTCACAATGGACCTCACCCTAAATCACTCCTCGGACCATGCGATGAGCCAGATACTGGTCCATCACATCCAGTCTCTTCCTAGCTAATATTAGGTGCTTCATTTGGTAGGCAGCTTCCTTCCTGTGTTCATCCCCCCCACCCCCCCCCGTTATACTCAAGAGCTTCAGCTACTCCCTATGCAATTTGGAGAACACTCAACAAAACTGGAAGTGTTACATGACAATGGGGAAGTCCAGATCCCACTTACCTTGGCGTGGACAGCCCTTTGCGGTGTGCTTCCACTTCGTGAGGCCCTGATCCAACGCCCATTGAAGTCAAAAGGAATTTTTCCATTGACTTAATGGTTTTTGGATGAGGCCCCACGGGAGAGTAGACTCAAGAGAAGGGGGTGTGCAAGACTCTGCTCAGTGGGGTTGTGTCAGAAATTCACTGCTATGCAGATCCTCCATTCTTTCACCTCAAGGAGAGGGGGTGGTAGAGCTACAGAGGTTATTCCAGCCATTAGACTGCTGTTCCATAGCTAAATAGTGAGAACTCCTCTTCTCAGAGCTCCCCAGTACCTAGCTGAGTTCCTGAGAGAATCACAGAGAGAATTCTGGCCTAAATAAAGGTAAGATCTGTAGAGCAGAACTGTTAAGTGCCAGAGCTGAGCCGACTTGCCATTGTCTGTGCAACATCAGAAGACGCAATAGGTCCCAGTGAATTATTTTAGCCCATCTTCCTTGAGTTAACTGGTTGACGCAAGCACAAAGTCTAGGCCAGTGTACAAAACTGAATGGCTGCAAGCCCCCTGGTTTATTCCCTCCTTCAAAGGTTGAAGAGAACGCGTTATTTAAATTCAATAGCACAGCTTGGATACAATTTGTTTCTTTTTGTCGTTAATTGCTTGAATATCAACGGGCTGATACAGTGACTATTTGTAGACAGTTATACCGTCCCAAACCCACTTTTTATAACTTTATTTCATTTTCTGATGTTGACTCAAAGCACCTTTATCATCTCACGCTGATAGTCTGTTCTTTATTGCTGCAATGTGTTTAAGCACAGTGCAATAATACACATATATAAATATTTGAACAGGAAAAGAAAGTCTGTCTGATTTGTGCTATGGAAGGAATAAATTAAAACAAATAATACCACTAGAGGGACCTTGACTCTGAACTACAGTGCCAGAGAGGTCACACTGTACAGCAATATAGCCCAGTGTAACTTACAGTAAGTGACAGCAAAAGAAAGAAAGAAAAGAAAAAGCATCCTAATGTCCTTGTCAGGTTTGGAAGAATCCAGATAAGCCCTTTTGTGATTATTTCCTATTTTGGGTGTATTATGAAATGCCATCAAGACCAAAGGAGCGATTGTAGCAGGCTTCCATCTTGCACATGTTTTCGGTGCTGGCGCTCTGTTTGGCTAGGCTCACCGAAATAATTCTACTTGAGAAAAATGGTTTTGTTTTTGGAGTTAAAGACCTGAGCAGTTTTAATTAGTTTACTTGGGTCTTTGCATTTGATCACCAAATGCTGTTGCTGTTTCAAAGAAGAGACTGTCTGTGTGTTCCTTTTATTTTCTTTTAAACGCTGCGTGTGAATAGTTGAAGACGAGAGCAAAAGACATTGGACTTAGAAAGTAAGATCTCCAGGAAGCAAAAATGGAGGCAAACACAGGAGCTAATTTAGCCAGGCATAGCTGGTGGTGTTTGTGGTTGTCCCTGACAGCACTGCTGACTCTAAAGCACCTGTGTTTGCTCACTAGCTTTCCCCAATCTGCTAGAAAATGGCCCAAGCATGTCACATGGCAGCGAGATAGTCCAAGCACCATGGGAATACAAAAGCCTGAGCTTTTAGCAGAGTTAATCATTAATGCGCCTTTTCTTTGTCCCATTCAGGAGTGCTGACAAGTGCTTTGATATTTCATATTTGCCATCAGGTCAGTTGCAGTCATAACCAGGTACTAATGAACGCATTGACTCATAGCTCCCGGTTTCATTGCCCGCATGTGCTCTATCTGTAGGCTGTAGATTTCATTTCACCTGGCTTCAACTTTTTTTTAATCTATTTTTTTCCTTTTCAATTGAGCGTGCATTTCCTTTTCTAAATATTGCATTGATGGGCCAAATCCTCAACTGGTGCAAAATGGGTGTAGCTCTACTGCCCCCAATATTGCTTTGCTGATTTACACAAGCTGTGGTTATGATCCTATTTATCCAGAACTAATGGTCTCTTTTATACTCTCTCTGAGACAAAAGAAAATGTGACGTTACCCAATTCCAAATGATAGCAAACAAATATTGCCAATCTCTATTTTTGCCTTGGGACCCAAGAACAGGGAGATATACAAATAAATATCTGAATATAACTCTGTGTACTTGCTAGCAACTGCCAGTTACTGCTCTGGGGGGTGGGGGGTGCACATACACACATGCATTTTAGAGTTCAGCAAATAATCCCTAGCAAATAACTTATTGGGATGAATTTTGCCTCTTTTTCTATTCTTGGTTTGTCAGCAAAGAGCCTGCAATTTTCTGGAGTGTATTCCTTGTTCAGAATTGTTCACTGAAGGCCAGATTCTTCCCGACTCCTACATGTGTGTGCCCAATGGGGGAAGACACAAGGAGCTTCATGTTTTTTCTTAGTGTGCTGAAGAGCTAGGCAGAATTCCAGCCCCGGCACTCAGGAAAGCCCAGGGCCTGCTCCGTTCTTATTCCCCGGGGCAACACACAGAGCAACCTACTCAATGTGGAGAGGAAAGGCGGTTTAGTGGATGGAGCACTGGGCTGGGAATCAGGAGATCTGCATTGTATTTTCCCCTTCTCCCACTGACCTGCTAGGTAATGGTGGGTAAATCATTTCACCTCTTTGTGACGGTTTCCCTAGAGTGACCGATTTTATAGGGACAGTCCCGATTTTTTGAGTCTTTTTCTTATATAGGCTCCTATTACCCCCCACCCCCTCTCCCCATTTTTCACATTTACTGTCTGGTCACCCTAGGTTCCCCCCACTTTGCTACGTCTGTTTAGACTGTAAGTTCTCTGTGACTGGGACTGAGCCTTAGGATGTGTTTTGTACAGCACCTAGCACAATGCAGTCCTGAACCTCTTACTGCTACTGTAATACAAATTATAAATAATAATGAATAATAAAGAGAGCAAGGAAGGTCAGAGACAAGGCGGGGCTAGCAGCAGCAGCATTTATGCAGAGGCTACACTCCTGGAAACAAAATGTGTCCCGGTGCCCCTCACAGGGTTCTGCAGATCCACACCTCTCCTTACTTTCTGGGCTGTACTTAGTCTGTCAGCCAAGTCAGGACAAGATTGTGTCCTTTGTTTGCTAGCTGTGTTTTTGAGTACCTGGTTTCTGAAATTCAGAATTGGAGCAGTGTTGGTTCAGTTTGATTGGCCTCACCGGCCAAATGATCTTGTTCCTCCTCCCCAATTGAATGAATGTAGGCACAGGTTTCCCATTAAAAAAAAACTTCCCATTTACAAAGTTAAAATTCCTGATTTCTGAGCTTAAGATCTGTTGTTTCCACAGCTATTCCTGTCAGTAAGCTCATTCACTAGAATATACACAGCCAGTGGACACAAAAGGACAAACGCAGTGAAGAGACACAACTGAAATGAATTCAGGGCCAGATTCTCATTCACACTAAGTCTCCTTTAGACTCTCACCCACTGGAAGGCTTCTTTACATTGCCAGAGTGGTGTAAAAGGACTTGGGGTAAATGAGAATTAGGCCCTTTGTTTTTTTATTTGAGTGCATAGTTGCAGAACAATTTAGGTTGGGTTGTCCACTCAAGCTCTGGTGTGTGAGACTAAAGGAGGTTTTAAAATGAGATCATGGTTAGTTTTTCTTCTCTGACATCCTAACAACAGTGGGCAGTTCTGCCCATGTGGGCAGTTCTGCAAGGCTAGGTCTACACTGGGGGGGGGGGAGGGAATTGATTTAAGATATGCAAATTCAGCTAGCTGAATTTGACCTATCCGATCCGACTTATCCCGCTGTGAGGACAGCGGCAAATCGACCGCCGCGGCTCCCCCGTCGACAGCGCTTACTCCTACCTGGGCTGGTGGAGTACGCGCGTCGATTCAGTGATCGATTGTCGCGTCCTGACGAGACACGATAATTCGATCCCCGAGAGATCAATTTCTACCCGCCAATCCAGGCAGGTAGTGAAGACAAGCCCTTAGCAAATAAGATGCAGGTATCCATTGTAGTTTTGTATGGAAAACCCCAGCTGAGCAGCCCAAAAGAGTAGGTAGGTCTCCAGGCTTTAATCAAGGTGCTATGCAAACATGATTTGGGATAGCCTAAATAAGAATCACACTGAAACTTCTAGGTACTTCACCGAGATCCCCAAAAGTGTTTATGTACCTAACTGAAATCAATGGGAGTTATGCACCTAAATACCTTTGCGGATCTGGGCATTGGTCTTTTACGCTGCCTCAATCAAAACTTCATTGTCATCTTTCCCAAGACTAGATCTGCTCCAAAAATGTGGCGCAGAAAGAAATTTGCAAAAATGTTGTCAACACTTTTTTCAATCCGAATTTGAAATGTTGACTGAAAAATTTAAAATTTGAATATTTCATGACATTTTTAACCTGCTATACTCAAGGCATTCTACTGTCTCTGCAGATGACCAAAAAAAATTATTATATTAGCTACCAAAATGCTTAAGAAATGACAAGACCACTAAACCAACGTGAGAAAACAAATAATAAAGGGATGTGTTCTTTTGATAGCAGATGCAATTAAAATAGTATTTGCAGTGCATATAAAGCAGGGGCTTGGACTAGATGACCTCCTGAGGTCCCTTCCAACCCTGATAGTCTATAATTCTATCCCCAGACAGGTTTTTGCCCCAGATCCCTAAATGGCCCTTTCAAGGATTGAGCTCACTACCCTGGGTTTAGCAGGCTGATACTCAAACCACTGAGCTATCCCTCCCCCCATCTCTTTTTGTTCTGGGTTTGTACAGAGCCTAGCACAATGGGGTCCTGGTTCACAACTAGGGCTCCTACATGCTTCAGTAATACAAATAAATAATAATAATAAATAATAAAGCATGTGTACACAGCAATATGGCTTTTTCCACATAAACAGCATGTACAGAAGGTAGCATTTTCCTCTGCAGCTATTTTCAGTTCAGATTTGACATAACCATATTTGAGTGCTACACCGAATCATGGAAATGTAGGGTTGGAAGAGCCCTTGAGAAGTCACCAAGTCCAGCCCATTGTGGGTGAGGCAGGACCAAATAAACCTAGACTATCCCTGACAGGTGCTTGTCCAGCCTGTCCCTAAAAACCTCTAATGATGGAGATTCCACAATCTCCCTTGGAAGCCTATTCCAGTCTCAACTACCCTTACAGTTAGAAAGTTTTTCCTAATATCTAACCTAAATCTCCCTGGCTGCAGATTAAACTCATTACTTCTCGTCCTACCTTCAGTGGACATGGAGGACAATTGCTCACTGTCCTCTTTATAACAGCTCTTAACGTATTTGAAGCCTATTACCAGGTTCCACTCAGTCTTCATAGGCACATGTGACTTCTTCCTTTGTGTGTCTGCAGTTAGAGAAAGTAAGTAAAATAAAAGCAAAACTAAGGAGTGATTAAACAATCCACAAGCTCTTTCGGCCCAGTTCAGCCACCGTTACTCTTGCTGCTAGGCGATATGTTACTGCTCAAGTACTGATCTCAGTGAGACTGCTGGCATAGCAAGGTACAGATAGATTTCAGTGCTACTTCTCCCATAGCAAGGGAGAAGTTTTGTTCCTCCCGTTTTTACCTTAAAAAAAAATAAAATGCTCTCTTGGCACTGAGGACACTATGACTGTGCTCAAAGGATTTCAGGCAGCCAAGCTCATTATTCTAGCTTTGTTAATGACACATGGAGAGCCTGTGTCCACATTCCTTGTACACCCAAAGTAGTGGTGTATGAGGAGTTCATGGTGGGGCCCTTCGCTTGTTATGCCATGTTCCTTTAGATCAAAGAGGAAAATCATTTACGTGTCATTTCAAACCTACCAGTCAAAGAACTCTTTGGATTTTAAAGGTCAGTTGATGGCATCTAAAGCTTTTTGAGGTAAACATTTTCAAAAGCACCTAAGTGATTTAGGAACCTACATCCCATTACACTTACAATGGGACTTAGGTGCTTTTGACAATTTTATGTGAAGTCATCTAGACCTGAGAATCTGTCTCCCAATATATTCTTGACACCAAGGCCATCTGAGAGTAGCCAAGATATTCCTGTTAGAGGTGGGTGGGAATTGGGCTTTCCATGTTGTGGGAAATTCTGCCATTTTTAATGTTTTTTCTCTTCAAAACAGAGAAAAGGCAAAAAATTCAAAAATTTCCCATGAAACAAAATTCCAGGGGGGGTGGGGCGAATCCATTTCCGGTTGGTCAAAATGTTTCATTGAGATCAATTTGAAATATTTTCTTCCAATTTTGACATCTTAACATTTTTTTTAAATAGTCTTACTATAAAAAAATCGTTTTGCAAAGTAATTTCAAAATGAAAAATGGATGTTTTGTTTCGACGTTATCAAAACGCTCCATTTCCGGCTCTTTGAAACAAAAATTCACCGATCTCGGGAGTCCCAAGGTAGCGCCTTAACCACAAGACGATTGTTCCGGCTCAAGCATCAGTTGCATTACTGTCAATTTTAACTTTGGGGCAGCAGGCAGCTATATTGGAATGGGTGCTAGAGAGAGTCCTTTCATTTGGGTTATAATGAATATTGTTTTCTTTTTAAAATAGATGGAAAATATCATGGCAGCACTCAGATCTTTAAGGACTAATTGGTGGCATTTTGCCTCAGTGTGGCATACGGGGGGGGGGGATGTAGAACCACACGACACGGGGAAGCACAGGCCTCACTGGGTACATCTACACAGTAGTGGCAGCAAGTCTCAGAGCCCACGTCAACAGACTTGGCCTCACAAGACTTGCAGTATGGTGCTAAAAATAGCTGGGTAGACATTGTGGGCTCTGAAGCCCACCCCCCTCCCTAGGTGGTCGTAGCCAGAGTCCTGCTGTGACGTGTGTCCAAGCTTGTTCCTTTGCAGTGTGGACGCAGGTCAAGCCATGAACCTGAGTCAGAAAATCTGCCCAGTGCAGCATAAACACGTTAGCACAGCTCAGACCCAGGTCCAGCAATTGTAAACTCAGGTTTACGATGCAGTGTGGACACTCAACTGTAGACTTGGAAACACGGAGTCCACAAGCCCAGATCCTGCAGACCCAGGCTTACAAAGCAGTGGAGACGTACCGACTGAAACCTCACCCTTCTCTGAATCCCTGGTGCACAATCTTTATGCACTGCTGCAAGAGGTAGGGACATGTTGGACCTGTGCTTCCGTGTCCCGTACTGCCAAGCAAAGATGGGCCAGGATTTGGCCCTGAATGAGCTAGGCTCTGTAAACAGGCGTGTGTTTATTTACGTATTTATTTACTTTTAATTAAAAAAATACCCAGACAATTCCTGGGATTTAAAAGTCAGGTCATGGGAGGCATCCAAACCAAATAAGGACAATCAGCTGTTACATGATGAACAGGACAGAGAGTTCTGCCAGGCAGGGAGAAAACAAAACAGGGAGAGCAGTGCACTCGGATTTATCACTTCACAGGGCTGGGATGGAGCTCGGAGCCTGACCCCCTTTGACCATCGGCACACTCCTAAACATAGGACTTTTCCCCTTCCACAATGCTCTGGGGCACAAGACACCACGAAGAGGGCAGAGAAAGGCAGGAAGGAAGTGAGGTCATGTCCCTCCTCCTGCCACATTGGCCACTCACACAGGGGAGGCAATACTGCTCCAGCTAATCAGGTGCAGCAGGTGGAATCTTGCTTCTCTGAGGCAGGCTGTCTCCTCACATTCTCACAGAGGTGGTGCAGCTGCCTCCTATGGGTCGGATCCAGAACCCATTTCAGTCAATGGAAAGAATCTTATTGACTTCGGTGGGCTTTGGATCAGGCCCTAAAAGCCTCAGGTAGACCGATACAGGATTGTTGCATCCAGTTCTGGTGTGTGTCTTTTTTTTAAATGGTGTTGAAAAATTGGAGAGGGTTAAGAGAAGAGCCACAAAAATGATGTGAGGGCTGGAGAGAATGCCTGGCAGTCAGAGACAGAAGACGTTCAATCTGTTTAGCTTGTCAAAAGGAATATGACTTGATGATGGGGTGACTTGATTTTTGGTATACAAGTACCTTCACGAAGAGAAAATATTGGGTACTAAAGGGCTCTTATTCCAGCAGAGAAAGGCATACCAAGAACCCATGGTTGGAACTTAAAGCCAGAAAAATTCACATTAGCAATAAGTAGGGTTGGCAGAATTCCACTTTTATGTTTTATTATTTTGACAGATTATATTGATGTTTATTTTTAAGCAATTTTTATCCATTTAAATGATCCCAGTGGCACAAAAATATGGCGTTTAAGCATTTTTTTTTCTTTTATCAATTTAAATTTTCATAGTTATGGGAAATTATGGGAGGTAGACAATAGGAAGATCAGCCAATAATTATTGAAAGTAGACACTGCCATTCAAAATTTAAACTGCTAAAACACATATTGTCAACATCACATGTCCAAATATACAAAGTAAATATCCTTACATGAATCTCTAATCAGTTCTCAAGCAGCATTTTTCTTACTTTGTACATTTCAATTACTGTCGATGGAAATATATTTTTGTCAGTTTGCGTGTGTATGGTGAAATCAACATTTACCAATAGAAATCTAATCCTTCCGCACCTAGAAATAAAGCACTTATGTTTAACACTGAGGATGATGAACCATTGGAACAAACTACCAGGGGAAGTGGTGGGTTCTCCATCTCTTAACGTCTTCAGATCAAGACTAGATGCCTTCCAGAAGAAAGGAATAGATGCTTTATTCAAACACAAGTTATTGGGTTAAATACAGAGGTAACTGGGTGAATCTCTTATACAGGAGGCCAGACTAGATGGTCTAATGGTCTCTTCTAGCCTTAAAAATCTATTAATCTAAACTGAGTCCTAGATAAATTCACCAGGCTGTAGGTAGATTTTTAGGGCCGATCATTTACCCTTCAGCCTAGAAACAGGGAGCAAGGCTATGAACTAGAAACTAAAACTCATACAAAATACCCTACTTAAATATCTCCCCTCCTTCATCGCTGTAATCAGCTTGACTGTGCACCTCACACAGAGGTGGAGCCAGCCTAAAAGGAAGGTTTATTGTTGAGAAAATAATTCAGGTAATGAGGATGCTGCTGCTCCAATGACTCCCAACACTCACTGCAGGAGTCATTTCTGTTTCTGATGTAAAGCACTAAAAAATTAGGCAATTTGATGCATTTTAAAGCTGAATTTGATTCATTTATTAGCCTATGAATTACTATATAAATATTGATAATAGCTAAACACAGTGCAAACAGAAGTGATCTACCTCTCCCTGAATGCAATGCAAAATGCACATGGTATTATATCTGGCTATGGCATACTGCATGAAGAAGGAAATTTGTCACCTAATTAGCCTTGAAATTTTCAAAGGGGGGAATAAGGGAGTTAGGAACGAAGTTCAATTCAAGTTGGGTACCTAACTGAAAATTCCAGCCTAGAACAATATGTACTCTATTTCTTTTTTTTAATGCAGTCGATAAAATATTTTGTATAATGGTCATGACAGGACTGTACATGTAGTTTAAATATTGTTCTCCAAAGCAAGGCAAATAATTTCTTCTGGATTAAATCTAAAAGGACCTAAATGCTTATGTACAGTGGGGCAGATTCTGCTCTTTACTCACTCTAAGTAGTGCCTTACTCCTCAATTGACTGCATGGGCTCACTCATGGAGTAAGGTACTACTCGGCATAATGGAATCAGAATTGGGCCCAATCGGATTACAGGAAGTTTTTAAAATCAGTGAGTCACCTACTACTGCTTGCTGCAACGTGCACAGAACTCAAAACTGTAGCTGTGCAAAGAGAAGATTTTTTGGGTCACTGGCAAGTCTGAAAAATAGAAAAAAAGTTTCCGGTCAAATCAAAAACAAATTTGTTCAAAATTTTCAGCAATTCAAAGCAAATTTTCAGTGAAATAAAAATTTCATCTGAGGTCCAACAAAATGTTTTGTTTGACCTACAATGACGTTTCATTTGGCTGTCATGCCTTTAAGTTTTTTGGGGGGTAATAAATTAGGGAAGCTTCTAACTGAAAAGTCCTTTGGAAACCAAAAAAAATCAAAGGTTTCAGAGCAGCAGCCGTGTTAGTCTGTATCCGCAAAAAGAAATTTGGTAGTACTCCTGTTCTTGGTCTCTTCCCCCACAGAACTTACTCAACTGACAGAGCAATGGAGAGGATGCCCCCCCTCTTTCAGCAAAATAGTAATGATGAAAATACATGTAGTGATTGATTACACATACAGGCAAATAAAGGATACATGAATATGGGATGAAATGCACACAGGTGC
>NC_048300.1:5122748-5144231 GCF_013100865.1 Trachemys scripta elegans | reverse complement strand
CCACGAAAGCTTATGCTCTAATAAATTTGTTAGTCTCTAAGGTGCCACAAGTACTCCTGTTCTTTTTGCAAAAAAATCAAAACATTTCATTTAGAAAATGTCAAAATAAAATGTTTAAACTTTTTCTGAATTTTTTTGGGGGGGAGGGGGAATTTGACATGAACAATTCAGTGAAACCTGCAAAAATTCACTTTTTTGTTTCAGTGTCACCGAATCAGCATTTTTTGGCCAAAAAAAAGTTGTGGCCAAATATTTCCTCCAGCTCTACTCAAAATGAGGCATATTAAGGTCCAAACCAGCAAAGAATAGGCAAGAACTATGGTTCTTCTGTATTCTCTTCCCTAGAGCCCAGGTGCTGCAAATGGTCCTCTGCCTGTCTGGTTGGAGGCCAGAGCTGGGAATAAGCTGGAGGAGGGGATAGCTGGTGGATAGCGGCTCTGTCTGGTATGTCCTCTAAGGTCCAGGTGGATTTTAGAACAGAATTCTATCCCGATTTTACTGCTGGTTAAAGCAACAGTAACTTCCCCTTTGTGACTGTGATTTCTAGTGGGACTGGGTTCTGGCAGGGCACTGAATAACATGACTTTTGAGGCACCCATCCTGCACTGCGGCAAGTGAGATATATGGAGGCCCATGGAGATGCTCAGCCTCTGTGAAGATATTCCCGGATCTTAGGCCATCTACAAATTTGGGAGATGAAATTTAGCAAGCACTCACCCTTACTCTCTGTGTGGGTTACCAGGACTTTGGATCCAGGTACATTGGGGTAAGCAGCCGTAGGGTGCGTGCTTACTCTATGCCCTCAAGCAGGACAAAGAGGGGAGGGAAATGGAACCTTGGCTCCTCATCCCATCCTCGCTGGTGTCGTAATCTGCTGCTTGATATAAATTCAGAGCACATTACTGCTCCCCTGGAGTGAATGCAGGGGGCACTGGGACTACTCGTGGGACTGGGCGGCTTACACACCACCTCTTGGTCAGGGCTGTGTAGAAAGGTGCCATCGAGCCCAAAGAAAGCCCTGCAGTTACAATATGAAACCAGATTGCACCCCTGGACAGTTGCATAGTACATTGCACATACAGCTGTTACCGCACACCATAAATAGGCCTTTTACTTCTGAAAATGGAAAGACATTGAATGTATTGCTCTGCAATTGACTTAATCCATTTGTGGGAAATAAATGTAGGCCAACCAATCAGCGTGATAATTAAACAAATCTATTCTATACAGTCTCTGATACTGTTTTCTCTTTTCCACAATGGAGCAAACAGAGACTCATAAACCTAACAAAACCAACAACCTACACAGTGAGAGAAGGAAATTTGGGGTGCCAAATACTTATCCGTTATGCCAGTGTAAATTCAGAATTCTTTTGATACCAGTGGAATTACCCTCATGTAATTATGGATTGCAAGACCTAGCTAGCTTTTATAGAGCACTTTCCACGAGTAGATCTCAAGCATTTTGCAGGCAGGTCAGTATCTTTATCCCCATTTTTACAAATGGGAAAACTAAGGCACAGAAAGGGGAAGTGACTTGCCCAGCATCACTCAGCAGGCAAGTGGTAAAGCTCAGAATAGGACCAGTCTGTTGAGTCCCTAGGCCAGAAGAACAGCATTTACCATGTTTGCTTGATGGTTTGGGGGCTCAAGCACTGTCTGGAAGCTGTCTCTCCTTGCTGGAGTTGGTGTAAGTATTTAATATGGAGATATACCCAGCGGTGGCTCCAGGCACCAGCACTCGCCTCATAGACCTGTCTCATAGAACTAGAAGGGACCTTGAAAGGTCATTAAGGGCAAGTCTACACTACCCGCCTGAATCGGCGGGTAGAAATCGATCTCTCGGGGATCAAATTATCACGTCTCGTCGGGACGCGACAATCGATCCCCGAATCGACACTTCTACTCCACCAGCGGAGGTAGGAGTAAACGCCGTCGACGGGGGAGCCGCGGAGGTCGATTTGCCACTGTCCTCACAGCGGGGTAAGTCGGCTTCGATACGTCGAATTCAGCTACTCTATTCGCGTAGCTGAATTCGCGTATCTTAAATCGAACCCCCCCCCCGTAGTGAGGACATAGCCTGAGTCTAGTCCCCTGCCTTCACAGCAGGACCAAGTACCATCCCTGACAGATTTTTGCCCCAGATCCCTAAATGGCCTCCTTAAGGATTGAACTCACAACCCTGGGTTTAGCAGGCCAATGCTCAAACCACTGAGCTATTCCTCCCCGCCTCCCCATACATAACAATAACTAGGATAATCATTCTTATGGGTAGAGCTGGCTGAAAATTTTTTAACAAAAATCTTGATGATCGGAAAATGTGGTTTTGTTCCAATCCTGGTTTGCCACCGAAAAATGGCAATGTTGACAAAATGTTTCGATTTTCCCAAGTGGCATTTAGAAATGAAACCTTTTTGTGTTGAAATGCTGATCCAAATTAAATGTATTGTTTCAAAGGGTCCAGTCCAAACCAGATGTTTTGGTTCAAACTGACATCATTATTCAAGCGCTGATGCATTTTGTTTCAATCAAAAGTGATGAATTTTGTGGACATTTCTAATTCAAAATATTTGGGAACTTTTCGTCCTATGAACATTTTTAATATTTTGACTTTTTCTTGCCAATTTAGGACAAAGAAAACAAATGTCAAAATTTCTTGTGGGAACCAACCAACTCTACTTATGGGCCAGAATTTCTGCAGTGCCCTTTATTTTCAATGGGAGATAAACACATTCGAAAATCTGGTTTCTTGTTGAGGTGCCGAAATAGGAGCAGTGCTCTTGAAAATCCGTTCCTCTGTGTGTGTATATAGAGCACTTCCTGTGTCCAGATTTAGAATTCAGATGTATAATTTCCCGATATGCGAGTACAAATATTATCACCACCTGCTAATCAGGAAGTTTGATGTCTCAATCCTGCCTTTTGCATCCTCACCTGATTGAACTCCCCAGCCTTGCAAGTGTAAAACAGCAGGTGCAAAACTGATGTTCTGGAAAGGGCGGCCTGGAAAAACCACCATTGATAAAACCTGTAGCCTTGTGACTATTCGAGCGACAACGTGGGTACGGTAATATCCTTTATGAAAAGATATTAAAAGATAAAAGCCAATAAAAGATATTGCCTCACCCACCTTGTCTCTGCAATATCCAACCCAGCTACAACTACACGGCCTTCCGACTGTGACCCCCCAGGCTCCAGCCCGAATCAGCTGACCCGGACTCGGTGACTCGCTGCCCCGAGGGGCAGTTGTTTGCTGTGTAGACATACGCGGAGACCTAGCCAGTGCTTCACTGCTCTGCCCTGGGAAAGAGATGTGATTTACACGCTCGGTCGCAGTTACTCCCCCCTCGGGTCCCAAGAGGGTAAAAATGCAGCTACTTCACACACACACACACACACACACACACACACACGCCCAGCCAGTGAGCGGGGGCAGGGCCAATGCTTTAATAATCCCCCACCCATCGCCACCCACTCCCTACCCAGTGGGGAGTATCTCTAGAGCAAGAGCAGCGCTCTGCACCAGATCTCAACCCATGATCTGGGGCGGGGGGGTAAAGTTGCTCCTTTTTAATCCCAAATTTTGCTGAGACAAAAGCCCAATCTACCTCCTAGAGTGAGTGAAAAGAATAGTATGGACTCTTTTGGCTCCCCTGCTGTCTCCGCTGGTTGACTGCCTCGTCCTTGTCACCATCCGAACAGGTTCTCATCCTTGGAGAATATACCTGGTTCCCTGAGCGCCTGTAACAGACCTGCTCGGAGGCTGAGTGATGGCACGAGGCGCTATCCCCCTGCTGCCTCTCGAGTCTGAAGTCCAAGCTCGTGGGTGTGGCTGGTGATAAGAAAATGTCCACCTGTCAGTAGCAGATTGCAAACTGAACTATTATTCTATAGTTTCAGGCCAACGTAAGTTAAGACTTTCCCCAAAAGCCATTGTTCTGGGGTTACTGCAACTCCTCGATGCTACTAAAATACAAGGGCTTATTGAGAAACCTGAGTCCGGCCCAAGTTTAACCCCCCACTCCTCCTTTATGATGAAGTTAATTAATAATTTGCCTTTTTACCTCCCCCCTCCCAATTCAAATAAATTCTAATTTGTGTTCTTAGCAAGTAGAGAACAACAAAGGGCAAATGCAGGTAAAACTCCTATCACAACACCACGAAATTATACGTCCCAGGACAGTCAGTTCAGTAAAGAAGCAGGAGGAAAGCTGGGAGACATCACACTGAAAACAATCATTTAGCCTGGTGGGTTATACAACTCTAGCGAAGTCGAGATTCACTGTTGTGGCGCCTCCTGCTGGTCATTTTGGGAATTAGCTCTTTTCAGCCTTCAGAGCACCCCCGGCTGGCGGGTGTCTCACATGCGTCAGGCCCCGTGTTTCTCCTGGACCCCAGTGCCCCTTTCTTCAGGGTTCTGCCCCCAGCAGTACCCCCTTACTCTGGGTCTCCCCTCCCAGGGGAACCCCCAACCCTCTATCCCCACCTTGCCTCAGTGGCTACTGCCAGTCCTCATTTAGCCCCTCGCTCCACTGGGGCAGACGGCAGTCTGTAATGGCCACTTATCATTGGCAAGGGGGTAGGACCTACTGCCTTTGCCTATCCCCAGGCTACACCTCTGTAGCCCCAGTACCTCTTCGTAGGCCTTCAACAAGGCCCGCAGCCTGGGGGTTTACCAGGCTGGAGCTTCCCAGCTCCCTTTGCCCTTCCCCAGCACTGCTCTGGGGGAGGTACCTTGTTCTCAGGCCCCTAACCCTTCCCACTCCAGGGCTAAAGTGAGACTCCTCAGCTCCAAGTCCTGGCCCACAGCCCTCTTATGAGGGCCAGCTGGGCCCTGATTGAGCTGGCCACAGCTGTGGCTGTTTCCCCAGTCCGCCTAGCTTGGCTGCTTTTAACCCCTGCCTAGCGGAGTGGGCCAGCCTCCCCACTACAACAACATACAGAAGTTGCAAACTATCCAGTTGTCACCCCTCCTTTATACAGTAGAGCTGAGCTATAAGACTCAAGAAGAGGCAGTTATATAAATGTTGATATCTGAGAGCTAGCCAGAGATCAAAGTCTTATTCCTAGAGCTGGTAGCATTTCAAAATGTTGATGAAATTTCAAATTTTGAAATTCACAAAAGAAAGGGGGGGGGGAGGAAGAGATGTCAATGAGACTTCCATGAAAATTTCCCATGTTTTTCCATCAGTGATAGAGCTGCTCAAAATGTCAACACAAATCCGGAAAATTTTCCTTAAAATTCAGTTTTTCTTCCCTTTTTTTCCAACCTGCTCTACTTATCACACACACATGATCACAGGCAAAGGCAAAAAATTAAATGCTCAAGAAAGTACCGCTGCAAGTCCATTTGAAAAAAGGAACTCTGCATCAGTGGTGTGGCTGGAGTTTTATATTTGCTTTTCATGAATATTTGTATGAATGATTTTTAATGGGACAAGAATGGGTTCCAAAAGGGAAAGTCTGAGAGATAGTGTTTGCCCAAAGGCTGTGCTAGAAATATACATGTGACTTTCTTGAATATGCCTTTGATTTCCTTTCTCCTGTTTATAAAAGTTTCAGTCCAGGAAGAGACACAATAGCACAAGACTTTGGCAAATAATCACTTATCAGGAATAACCACTAGCACATTGTCAAACAGAAGAGTTGGAGAACAAGCTAGAGGATGGAATACATTTGCATAAAATGTTAAGCAGACAGCTCTGAATAAAGATCAAGGGTAAAATTTTCAAAGGCACCTAAATCCCATTTTCAAAAATGACTTTGGCCCTTTGGAAAGTGACCCCAAATCTGCAAAAATCAAAGTCCTTTTGCATAATTCACAAACAAAGGAAAACGAAATTCATCTAAAAATTCCTTTCCACTAAGCGTTCACCCAGATTTCCTCACTAGACTCACTGATGCTGTGGAGACGGGAAAACAAAAAATGGGTCTCCTCTCCTGAGGAAGAATGACTTACAAAGGGGATAAACATTTAAACCAATGGCCTGTCACACAATGACGGTGGATCAGTGGCAACCATTTCTGAAAGCCAGCGCTGCCCCAGGTCAAAGGGATACGTCTGGACCCAGATTTTTAGAGGTATTTATCCATTGCTTTGCTTAGCTTTGCAAGGCCTATGTGGTTTAAACACCTAAGTCTCATTTTTCAAAAGTGACTTAGGCTCCCTGAGTCCTATTGACTTTCAGTGACACTTAGATTGCTAAGTGCCTAAGTCACTTTTAAAAATGAGACTTAGCCATATAACTCACTTAGGCCTTGCAGTGCTGAGAGGAGCAGTACCTAAAAACCTGGGCCCTGGTGCCTGCTTTCATATCCTATGGAAGTCAGTGGAATTGTCTGGAATTTTGCCCAGTGGCTCAGTCCCATCACAAATTGTATGTCGTTAGCTGCTTTCAGAATATATTTTTTTTCTTACTATAGATCTGCATTCTGAATAAAGATGACCGATTTCTCACCCACTGACCAGAACTGCTCTGATTTTTATTTTATTTTTTTCAAATTTCAAGGAAATTTCAAAATACAATAAATAAATAAAAGAATAATAATCTAGGGAAATGCTAATGAAACTTTCATGCCAATCTGAAATTTTATCCTGTTTCAGATCGGCTATGGAGCCCGGACAGCCTTTTTCAGATATTCAAAATTTTCCCATGTCAAAATTTTGAAGAAAAGAGGGAGGCAATGTCATATTTTTTCTCCCTTATTTTGGACCAGAACGATTGATCGTTATCCATTGGCAAGGCATATGAGAATGACAGCTTTGAAAAAAGCGAGGAATGTACCAAGTTCAAGGTTCCATTATGCTAGGCTGTGTCCATACACATTGTAGGAAACAGTCTTTGCCCTGGAGAGCGTCTCAATCGAGAAGACAGAAAAAGGAGGGGGGAAGGAAGTATTATTATCTCGATTTTAAAGATGGAAAACAAAGAAATTATGTCTAATATCACAGAGGAGGCCAGTGTCAACCTGGAATTAAACGCAGGTCTGAGTCTAGTCCAATGTCTTAACCATAAGACTCATCTGAAGTGGCTGGAATTGGGATACGTTTCCGGAGGGGTAAATAAATGAACAGACAATATTTGACATTTGCACCATTTATAAAAATTCTATACCTAGGTATTTATATGACATCCATCGTTCTGGCATCACATTTACATTTTTTAAATTTAAATAGAAGTGTGTAATAAATGTACTCCTTGGAGAGTTCACTAAAATGGGGATGCGAGCTCCACCCTGGCCACTTTACATAAGAACAGCCACCCTGGAAAAGAGCTACGGTCCGTCTAATCCATTATCCTCTCTCTGATTGGGGCAGGTGCCTCAAAGGAAGGCACAAAGTCTCCCCAGTCCACCTGTCTGTGCAATATACCCCACTGGGGACACGTTCTTCCAGAGCTGGAGAGCAGCTTACACCCGGAAGCAGGAGTTGGTAACTCCTACAAGTTATGTCCTAGAGAGTGCAAGGAAAGGTGCTCCTCTATCTTTCTTAGAGGCAAATCCTGTCTGTGCCATCCTAGAGGGCCATGAAATCTGCCCAAAGGGGGTAGTGCCTGTGCAAAGAGGTGGCAGTGTGCCACGAGCCCCGGCAGGATCCTCATCTCTCTTACATCACGGAGCGAGGCTCTGGGAAGCAAGCTATGAGGCACATCCATCTGCTACTCCTACCCAGCAAAGAGGGTGGACAGGACAGAAAGAGGTTACCGAGTCTGTTCTGGCAGTCCACTTCCCAGACAGGGGGATGAAGAAATGTCTCTTCTCCCCTTCTCCTCCCCAAGCTCTCTGGAGTTGAATCCACATGCTCAAGCGTAGTGCAGAGAATAAGTTTTGGTGCGGAACAACAAACGGTAGTGAAAAGAGGTGCTCCTAGTAAGCACGCGTAGTGACCGATGGCCTGGTTTCCTGAACTATTGTTCCCTTCTCCTTGCAATACCTCCTCAAGCATAGTTTGAGTCACATTGTTTGTTCTGATGTTTACCTGACAGTAGCCCTTGGCAGCTCCAGCAGAGATCAGGCCACCAGGGTGTTAGGCACTGTACAGCCAAGGATGAGAAGGTATGTCCTACACTGCAATGGAAGCCCAAGGTTCAAACTCGGTCTCAAGCCCAACTTCCCTTCTGTCTACACAAATTGCAAGAACCCAGGGCTCGGACCCACGGTCCCAGAATCCCATAGGGCTGGAGGGTCCAAGCCTAAGTCAAGCTGGGACCCTATTGCTTTGCAGTGTAAACACAGCCTCACTGGCCTCATGTTCTGGGAGTCCTCCAAAAGTATCCCACAATCCCACGAGCCAACTTTCTTTGTCCTCTGGACAGTCAAGTTTGGTGGATAGTCAATTTTCTCACACTGCACTATGAACAAAGGGCAAGAGTGGCCACATTTTTGGGAGGGCACTAGGAAGACAGGGACAGGGTGGTTGGACTCAGGCCGGCATAATACAGTGTAGATGTGAAGCCGCAGGTTGGGACCCAGGGTTCCACAATTCCTAACCTGGGGTTAACAAACTCAGGGTTTGTTACTAACCCTGGGCTTCCATTGCAGTGTAGACAGACCTAGAGAGAGTCGCAGCTGCAAAAATCTTCCAGGGTATCCCAGTTCGGCTCAGCTCAGCAGAGTAGAGCAGAGTCAGAAGGTGAATGGCACTCAAGAAATCTGGGTTCCGCTCCCAGCTTTACTACAGGCTTCCTGCATGACCTTGGGCAAGTCACTTAATCTCTCTGCACGTGACTTCCCAGTGTGCAATATTGCAATTAGAACACCACTCTTCTCTACTGAAGATCGAAAGGCCTTGGGAGCGGGGGCTGTTTCTTGCAGTGTCTACGTGCAGCACACAGCACAATGGAGCCTATTTAATCCAAATAATCGATAATCAGCCAATACCCCTTTCCAGCTACAGTTAGACAAAACAGAAAGATCTACACCTTCTGAAACGATGGGATGCATTCAGCAGTGGTAGCACTGTGGGTCAAAGTTCAAACAGTGTTTGCTTTGCCGGCTTGTGCTAATAATGATTTGAATGCTTTCCACAGAACGCATCACAACACAGCCTGAGCGATAGCTAAGTAGGGAGGAAGCATAGACAGCAAAATTATCCTCACATAATGCATCAGCTTTCCATGAATCAAGGTGTTCTTGATCTGTTTGGAGGGGGAGGGCCAGAGAAAATGTTTGTATTGGTGGATGGGGGAGAAAAAAGAAGCAAATAACCCACCCCTCCGCCACATACACAAGTGAAAATGAATAGGGAGACAAAATCACTAAAGGGAGAGGAACATAAAATGCACCAGTGATCCCGATTCTGGCAGCTTGTGTGAAATGAACGAAGAATCAGTGGGTAACAGAGAGGATGTTTTGCCCAAGGGTTAAGGTGCTAGATGAGTTCAATCCTGCCCTGCCAGAGGCTTCCTGTCTGACCTTGGGAAAGTCACTTAGGGCATGTCTACACTCCAATAAAAGACTCAGGTCCACTGATTCGGGCTCACAGGATCTGAAAGCTCAGGCTCCCGCCCAAGCCTGGACGGCGACACTGTGATTTTGAGCCCCATGAGCCCGAATCAATTGTCCCAGGTTCTGAGATATGGTTGCCACGGGTTTTTTTATGGCAGGGTAGATATATCCTGCAGGAGCTCATTGCAGGATCACTGCCTTTGTATTTAAGTTCTTCTAACCAGCAGGGAGTGTAGCAAATTCACTCAGCTATAAAAGCCCATGTTGTTGTTGTTGACGTGAAACAGAAAGTGGTTGTGGGGATAGCAGGACAAGAAACATTCAGAGAAAAGGTTCGGCAGAGTAAAATTTTGGCCCCATTGAAGTCAATGGGAGTTCTGCCGTTGACTTCAAAGGGGCCAGGGCTTCACCCCTCGCATGTTTGTTCTGCAATGCACTCTGCCTTCATTGGAATTTGGAAGGGAAAATCACAAGGTTCCACCTGAACTCTCCAGCACGGCAGGACAATGAGTTCCATGGGATTCCTAGGCATGTCATTGCACGTAGATCTCTTGTCTGTCACTGTCACTGGGCTAGCAATTAAATGGAAAGGCTTGATTTGTTGGAAGAGGCCACTTTAAAGTGAACCCCATTTGTGCCACAGATCTTTATAGCTGGAACTGGCATGTCCGCTGCGGACTGGATCCAGAAAGAGCGTTAGAGGACGTAAGCCCTGCCCCGGATGGGAGTGAGGTTAAAAGAACGCTCGGTTACAGAGCCGCATGGCTGTGTAGGCAGAGCTGATCAAACGGCAGTCGTAACGCCCATTTGAGAAACACAAGAAGGGGGGGAAGCTGGTATGTCTCATTCATTTCTGCTGTAGTGACCATGAAATAAATCCCCCAATGTGAGAGATGTCATAGTCATTTTCACATGACTCTATTTTCCTCTTTCACGGACTGGGCCTGGAGACCCACCGTCATGGAAAGGCTAATGCCTTTTTGCTACACTCAGAACGGAACCCTTCTCGTGAGCTTTTGCAACATTCCCTTTGGAGGGTGCCCTCCCAGACCTTTCATCTCCCTGCTGGTGACTCTTCTCTCCATCCTGAAAGGTCCTTGAGTAGAAGCCATTACCAGGCCTTCAGATGGCCAAAGCAAATCACTCCACAATACAGCATACGCCCTGGCCAGTCCACAAAGTTTGAGATTTAGTATCACCAGCTGCAAGCATTGCAAAATCCCCCCAAATTATGAGATGAACTTAAAAATCATGAGATATAAAAACTAACAAATATGGGGTTCTTTTTATACTTCTTCTAGTTCCTGAGCCTTTAGGGTTCACCCTTTCCAGCCTTTCCCCAGAACCATGGGGGCAGAAACTTACCTTTTTTTTAATGAAAGTTGAGAGTCTCGTGTCATCACATGACTCCAGGAGCTGGGGTTTTAAGGAAACACTAAATATTAGAACATAAGAACGGCCATACTGGGTCAGACCAAAGGCCCATCTAGCCCCGTATCCTGTCTTCTGACAGTGCCCAATGCCAGATGCCCCAGAGGGAATGAACAGGATAGGTAATCATTTAGTGATCCATCCCCTGTCGTCCATTCCCAGCTTCTGGCAAACAGAGGCTAGGGAATATTGCAAAATTCATGAGAAAAATCAAAAGAGTTGGGGGGAGGGATAGCTCAGTGGTTTGAGCATTGGCCTCCTAAATCCAGGGTTGTGAGTTTAATCCTCAAGGGGGCCATTTAGGGATCTAGGGCAAAAATCTGTCTGGGGATTGGTCCTGCTTTGAGCAGGGGGGTTAGACTAGATGACCTCCTGAGGTCTCTTCCAACCCTATGATTCTATGAAATGAAGATTTCTACCAATGAACTTCCCAGGAGCCCACCCAACAAACATGGTAAATGCTCCAGAAATTTTCTTCACTAGTTATGTGCCTCTGAATTACCACTAATGGTAAAGGACCACACATAATTATGACAGTCAATGGTTTGCCAGTCATTATAAAACCTACATGCCAAATAAACCTTGGGGAATTTATTGTTGTGTTCTATGTGATGGGCTAGAAGGCAATTAGCCTGGAACAAGAGACTAATTTCTTCTAGGGTAACACAAACTGATAACGGTTATATTGCTCCCTAACCTGCTGGTCCTACTAAACTTTTATTGCTTCCTCCACCCATCCCTGTGTGTGCTTCAGCAAACACAGAGCCCGAGCCTTCTAAATAACATATTGTCTGGATACAACACAACCTTGGTCATCGGGCAAGATAATATTTCTGAAATTAAAAGAAGAAATTGATATTATTATGTTTTTAATTTAAAAAAACAAGAGTGCCTAGAGGCTGCAGATTTCTCAGACTACTGGTCACCATGTTGCAATTGCTTTCATTACACTGACTGGCATTTTCAAATTGCTTTCCGACTAGAAACGGGTCCTGGGCTAACTCCGCATTCGGGTCTCCCTTGTGTAATGCCATCATCACTGACGATTAAATTTAAAACCACAGGGCCAGATCCTCAGTTGGCGTTAATCAATTCAGCTCTGTTGAAGTCATTTCTGCGAAGGTTGATTCACCCCCGTTGAGGAACTGGTCCATGCTTTGTTGTCTGGCCATATTTCCTTTTTTTAATAAAATCACACAAATCGGCTAGGGTTTCACAGGTTTTTGGGGAGGCCCGGAGGGGTAGACTGAGGAGCAGCTATTCTTTCCAGCATTCTCCCATTGCACACTGATATTTGATCATTGATATCGCAATTGTTTGTAATGCTGCTCCAAGCATGACCAGCCAGAGACCTCTCATCCCATACCGGACAGCCCGGAGAAGCAGAGCTGTAGTGGGGAATATGGGTCACCAAGAATTCTCTGTGGAGGTACACGGACTTTAGGGTCCCCGGGGTACATGCAGATCTAATTAAATCTGCACATTTAGGGGACTGAGCCCCCTAGCCAGTATTCAGGAGCAGGGGAAGTCCAGTGGGAAAATCATGTTGAGAAGCATAGAATAGCCCATGGTATCTTAATAGTTTAAAAACAAACAAACCCAGTTTGGATTCTGATGCATAGGTTGCTGAAGAGGTGAGTTGGCTCTGGTTTTCTTTAAGCAAAGTATGTCGGATCTGTAGCTGGAGTAAAAGAAGTCAAAGGAGCTGTACTAGCTGAAGTTTTAAAATTGTGAGTCCATATCAATATAAGCCATCTTCTAGGAATGCTGCATGGGATTGACCTTCCTTTCTCTAAGTTTTGGTCCTAAAAGAGTCCCTTTAAAGTATGCCCACTCCTGAACCAACACGGCATTGAAGTGGGACTCTCTTGAAGCAGGAAGTGGGGGGACTTGAAAGGAATGCTGGGGAACTTAAAAGAAATCGCTCACTAGGCTTATGAACTAGGCGGGTTTTGGTGTGATAAATAAATATAAAGGAGAGGCTGTTTGCCAGGTGGTTTTCTCCAAGCTCTCCCAGTTCTAGTTGTGACCACAGACCTCCCAGGCATTGAATAGGGTAATGTCTTTACTGCAGAGTTAGCCTGGGCTCTTACTCAGGTGTTACCCCCTAACCCCCATCCCATCCACACACAAAATCTCTCACCTGCGTTACGTGGTGCTTTTAACCCAGGCTAGCTGGCCCCGCAAGGCAGGTCTGTTAGAGCAGTGGTTCTCAACCAGGGGTCCGGGGCCCGCTAGGGGGCCTTCGAACAGGTTTCAGGGGAGCCGCCAAGCAGGGCCAGCGTTAGACTCGCCGGGGCCCAGGGCCCTGAACCCCACCACCTGGGGCTGAAGCTGAAACCTGAGCCGTGTAGCTTGGGGGGAGGGTCAGTGGTGTGGGGCCACAGGCAATTGGCCTGCTTGCTACCCCTAACGCCAGCCCTGGTTTTTACATGCAGAAACCAGTTATTGTGGCACAGGTGGGCCGTCGAGTTTATATAGCTTATTGTGGGGGCTTCTGAAAGGAAAAGGTTGAGAACCCCTATGTTAGAGCCCAGGTTCCATTTTCACTCAGGCTGGTAACCCGCCCACTTTGCAGTGCGAATGCAGGCTAAATCACTGCCTAGTCCTCCGACGCCCTCCCACAATTCCCCGTGTGCTCAGAAGGGCAGGTAAGTTCTCCCACAATTCACCGGGAAAGAATCACAGGGCAGCGGAGGTTACTGCAGCACAAAGACCCATGGCATGTGCCCCAGATGTTAGAGACGCACACAGGTGAGTGCAAAGCCTCACTGCTATTGCAGTGTGGTTTCTCATACTGAGGTGAGGTTACCCCAAGGGCTCAGTGCCGATCACCCGGGCTAATTCTGCAGTAAAGACCTATTCCAGGAGGGCTGATTTCAATGTATACTAAGTAAGCCCAGGTCTCCCACTTCCCAATCAGCATCCAATCCGTTTGGATAGTACGTCCTGTGTTGCGGTATCGTTAAACGTGCAGGGGCTGAGCGGTGCGGACGACCCCAGCGTTGGGCTGCACACAAATGCAGGGCGTTGGGGTCAGAGGTCCCAGTTTGGGTCTGCTAGCGCCGCAGAGTTCAGATCCAACTCCAAATCTAGCGGAGAATCCAGATGCTGGGCTGTGGGGCTCTAGCTCAATGTGATCAGGAATGAACTTGGGGAATGATCAGACCCCCACTCCGTGTGTGGCTCCCACGGAGGTGCTCCTGCAGACTCCAGGATATCGCAGAGGTGTCTCCTTCTCTTATAGTGCCAAGCTGGGGCCCTACAAGGTTCTCAGAATCAGGGAAGACTATCTGAGGCATGGTTATTGAATACCAGATGCCTTGATTCGTAATCATGGGAAAACACCATTTTCGGTCCATAGTTTTAGCCAGTTCACCGCTGCCTAAGCATGGCAGTAAATGCTTTTGGTTGCTCTTTGTGCTCTTCAGACGGGGACTGTCTCGTAATTTTGTGTTTGCAAAGCGTCCAGCTCACCACGGCTCTGGTCTCAATTTGGGCCTCTAGCTGCTCCTAGAATGATCGTATTTGGAATAGGAAGGAAATGACAGAAGCCTGGCATGCAGACACACCAGTCTGGCATGAATATTCAGATGCCATCTACAGGTGCTGTCGGTTACACGGTATTTGCTTTTCCTGGTTTTATTCTTATACTACGAATGACTCACATGCAGGCATGTAGATAGCAGTTTGGCAAACACAAAATCTGGCTTCCACGTTTAAAAAAACAAACTTTTCCCCAGCATTAAGCTGTTCCAGAAGAGGACTCAAAATGATAAAGGCTGTTTTAAAATTAATCTGGTGATACCAAGGAGATTAATCTTCCTGATAAGCAGATAGCAGAGCAGCTGAATAGGCCCATGGTTCAAACAAAGGTTTCTGTTGAGTAGGAACAGGTAAAAGACGGATGGTTTGTTAAACATTGCCAGCATATTTTCCTAGGTGCCATTCAGCGGTCACAGCTAATGGTAACAAGGGCATTGTGCGGCAGATCCATTTGCTAATTTCAGCCAACTTAAAGCTATTGCTTATCTTTGTTGGTCTTGCTGAGATTAAGGTGGTTTCTGTGTTTTGAATGCACTACACTCCTGCATGAAAAACATTCCTGAAAGTCTCAAGCGGTAGAAAAGCACACACTGTCAAAGATCGTGTAGTAGCAGAATTCAGGCTGCTTATCCGAGGCTTGATCCAAACCCCACTGAGGCCAATGGAAAGACCCCCCCCCTCTCGACACCATTGACTTCAAAGGGCTTTGGGTCAGGCTCCAGCTGTATGAAATGACTTGAATCCTTTCCTTTCTCCTTTTGTTTCCAAGAGCGAACAGTGGCAACACTTTACTTTAATTGCACGTTAATTATCACTGAACTCAAGCGGAGTTATTAAGGAAATGTGGACAGCAGACACTTTAGTAGCCAGGAATTCAGTATGAATTTATGATCAATATTATGACTTCAAATACTAATTTGCCAATCTTGCTTAGGGGAGCAAATGCGGTAATAAGTTATCTTTGGTGAGTTACAATGCGTATGCAGTTCAAACTAGCAGCAGTTTTCCTTGGGAAGAGGGAATTTCTTTGTCTTTTCTTTTTATAGCAGAAGGAAAACCGAGTTTCCCCTTACAGACTTTGGAGCCAAAATGCAATGATTTCACTAGGACGTCAACTCTAGCTACGGCTCTGGGGTAACGTTCCTGCTCCAAAACCGGAAATTCTTCCAGCAAGATTTGGAAAAAGGGGAACTGTCTGAAATGCGCTGGATCATCTTGACCTTGGGCCCACCCACTTAATTGAGCCCTTTTAAGTCCCCCTACACATTTGGGAGGTTTCTACGCCGTGGCTTATCAAAACCCTGGAAGTTATTATTTTCTCAGCAGTAGAAAGTTTTTGAACAAAAAATGGCATCATCGCATTAGTTTACGCCCATTTCGTGTTTTCCAACTTTTCTCCAAAAAGCTAGAGGCTGTGGTATTAATTGTGACTGTTTAGAATCGCTGCTCAAGGTGGCCACTGGGTCTCTGAAATCTCTACAGAGACTTACTATTTTTATTAAAACTGAGATTCTGGACCCCGACCAAGCACCCTCATGCTGCCAGACCAGATGGAAACCCTGCCACAGGCAGATATGAGGTCTTCTGCTCCCATTACAGTTTCACCCTCGCCTGTAATAGTTGAGGATTAAGCTCTGAAGAATGATGTTTTATATCCCTTCTAAAATTCTTTTTTTTTTCTGAAACATTAATTATTATTCTGAATATTCTTGTTCTCCATATAAATGTCCAATCCCTTTTTTAGTCTTATGTTCTTGATATCAGTGACATCCTGTGACAATGAGTTCCAGAGTCTAATCATACATTGTGTGAAAAAAGTATTTCCTTTTATCAGTTATGAATTTGCCAACTTTCTGTTTCATTGAATGGCTCCTTGCTCTTGTGTTATGAGACAGGGAGAACAGAAGCTCCCAATCTACCTCCTTTAGATCATTCATCATTTTCTATACTTCTATCATGCCCTCTCTTATCCATCTCCTTTCTAAAGTAAACAATCCCAACCTTTTCAATCTCTCTTCATATGAGAGCTTTTCCCTGCTCCTAAACAGGTTTGTCACCCTTCTCTGAACATCCTCTAATTCTGCAATAGCCTTTTTGAGATGAGGTGACCAGTACTGGGCACAGTACCCCAGAAGAGGCCACACCATTGATTCATATTATAGCATTATAATATTTTGGTTTTATTCTCTATCCAGTATCTTCTGCATCCTAATTTTCTGAATCATTCCGGGATTGATGAGGTATCTATAATCATGCTGAATCATTCTTTGGGGAAAGGGATAGCCATATGGATATGGTGGATATCCATATGGTGGATAACCATAGTACAGAATCTGTCTCTAGCAGCGCGGTAAGATGTGATTTATTCTGGCTGTAGTGCCATTTTTTTTTTCAAACTTCCCTTTTTATTTTATAAATAATAAAAAAGAGGAACCTTAAAACTGTTCGAGAGACGTACAAAGCATCGGACTTGGCTGAGCCCCTACGGACTGATTCAATATTACTAATAGTACTAGAGAGTTCTGAAATCCCAACTTAATGCGTGCTGGGACATTACTGACAAACCCTGCCTCCCTGGGACAGTTTTGTGGAACACAAAGGTATTTATTTTAAAGGTTGGCTTATATGTTGTAAGCGGGGCAGTGAGGCATTTATCGTCTGATCCAAAGCCCATCAAAACCAGCAGGAGTCACCACTGACTTTTATGAGCTTCGGACCAGGCCCTCCAACAGGTGATCAGACCACTCCTAATCATGCTCGCTTTGGGAGATTTCACTCAGCTGCTGTAAAGGTTGCCTTGTTGGGGATGCCACGTTCTGTCCCGGCTGTCCTGCTTGTTGGGAGACCACGAAGGGAGATAGCAAGGTGGTTTGGGCTCCAAGTCTCTTTCTTTCTTCAGGCGGGAATGGTGCCCTCTCTGCTTTACCAGTGCTGAGTGTGGATGAGGCAAGCGGGAGCTGACCAAGCCTCTGTCCAATCAAGAGAGCTGGGATGCTGGCGGGAAAGAGCGACAGAAGATGGAGGGTATTTGGTTCCCATAGGTCAATATGTTAACTTCCTGTCCATGTGCTCGAAGTCCTGAGCCATGTGCACTTTATGAAGCTAAAACCACATAAAATAGCTCACTTAATAGCCAGCTTTCTTGGGTCAAGTGCATGTAAATCTGGTGCCAGGCACCCAGATGGCAGACCTGGAGACTCAAATGCCCCGTTCCCATGGACTGTAATGAGAACTGGGTGCCCAAATCCCTTAGGGAGCTTTGAAAATACACTACAGCATCGTCTCTATTTACAGAGCGGATCCAGCCGAGAGCACAGTGGACGTTGCCCCACGTTGCCCTTCCAATGTCTCAGCTCTGAACGGAGAGCGACAGGGTTGCTCCCTTTATAACTCCATTCAGTCCCTACGTATAGGCAGCCGTGCTCATTGAGCAACCAGCTTCAGCGGCGGTGTCTGTATCACGTCCATCTGACCACTAGGACCAAACTCATTTCACGACGGCCACTGAATACCTGTCAGGTGGTTTAGGACTTTGGTTACTACTGCTCTGAATTTGAAATTGACACTTCAAGGTGAAAAGCACCAGCTCCCACTACCTTCCAAGGAACCATCCATTTCTTTTTCCAGGGTCTTTTCCCCCCCCCCCCTCCTGTCCGGTTTGGCTTCTTGATCATAGAAAGACCAGGGTGCTCCTGTTGTGAACGCGCTTCCTCCATCCCAGTCTCAGAGACATCTGTGTAAAGGATACAGTCCTGCTTAGAAGCAGAACTGCTTAATGCAGAGAATAGTTTATTTTTAATTTCACCATTTTAATAATAAAACAGGCCGGGTATGGACTGTCTCATTCCAAGAGGTGATGCCTCTGGGGGTTTGTCTACACACAAAAATTGTACCCCTTTACCGATCCTAGTGTAATTACAGTGGTACAAGCCCACCCACCCCTAATGTGGACACAGAGTTATACTGGTATAAAAGTGCTTAAGCTAGTATATCTCATTCCCATATGTGCAGGGGAACAAACTATGCTGGTATAAACCAAATTCATACCGGTGTAACTGCATCCTCGCTAGAGATTGTACTAGCACAGGGGTAGGCAACCTATGGCACGCATGCCAAAGGCGGCACACGAGCTGATTTTCAGTGGGACTCACACTGCCCAGGTCCCAGGGCCGGCTCCAGGCACCAGCGCAGGAAGCAAGTGCTGGGGGCGGCCAACGGAAAGGGGCGGCATGTCTGGGTCTTCGGCAGCCGGTCCCTCAGTCCCTCTCAGAGGGAAGGACCCGCTGCCGAAGAATGCAGCGGCACAGTAGAGCAGCGGCCGAAGTGCCGCCAATCGCGGCTTTTTTTTTTTTTTTTTTTTTCCGCCGCTTGGGGTGGCAAAAAAACTGGAGCCGGCCCTGCCAGGTCCTGGCCACCGGTCCGGGGGCTCTGCATTTTAATTTAATTTCTAAATGAAGCTTCTTAAACATTTTTAAAACCTTATTTACTTTACATACAACGATAGTTTAGTTCTATATTATAGACTTATAGAAAGAGACCTTCTAAAAACGTTAACGTATCACTGGCACGCGAAACCTTAAATCAGAGTGAATAAATGAAGACTCGGTACACCACGTCTGAAAGGTTGCCAACCCCTGTGCTAGTATAACTATATCGGTTAAAAAAAAATCACACACCTAATCAAAATAGTTATATCCGTAAAAATACTGTATAGACCAGGCCTAAGATAATTTTGTAGCACATCAGCCGCAGGGGAAAGTTTGTCTGGCTATTTCCCAAAATCTGTCTGTTCTGCGGATAAATACACAGCCCAGTAATTTGGCAGTTGGTACCTTTTAAAGGCATTAAACTCACTTTAAAAATAAAATGAAATTGCCAAGTATATTGTTCCGGTAAGGGTAACGAAAAGGAGAACGGCTCTTGCCAGGTTAAGCAGCTCCAGTTAAGTAACTCCTTCGGGGTTACAGTTAATACCTATTGTTGTTCCAAGCACCTATGTTCTGATTCAGGAGCACCCAGCTTTGAAGTAGGTTAGGCCGTTTTAAGTGCTTTCCCCACCCCCAAAGCCCAAAGTTCATGATTTAGGCTAGGAACAGATTGTTCAAAAGCAGCAGGGAAACGTTGGCAGGAGTTAACAGAATAAATCAGATTTTAGTACAAATCATTTTACAAGCAGCATTTTCAGTTGTCTTTATTCATGTCTCCTTTAACTGAAAAAACAATTGGAACAAAATGACCAGGGCTTTCCTTGGCCTGTGATACAAACGTTAGCTGTTCAGTATACAGTGGTGGTTAACGTAAAAGAAAGCAGTTTGCTCCTAGGACCACAAGAATGAGAGTTCATTCCAGGAGGGCCACTTCTGACTCCCTTTATGTCAGGAAAGGGTTGAAGCAACCTTTGATCCAGACAGCCCTCTGTCCTGAAATCAACACGGAACAGTGTCCTTTGTTTGTTTGTTACCTGTAACTGGGACTGCATGGAGATGAAATCAGTGCAAAATTTGGCCTACTGGTTGGAATCACCCTATGTTGCTGGGCGGGTGGATCTCCAAAAGACCAACACTGCATTCCTTGTTCATCCCAATCATATCATATCAGCAACACTAGGACATAGCAATATTCACAATAGTTTATTAGAATATAGGAATATTAGCAAACATAACGATATTGCCAATAATCAAGTATCAGAGGGGTAGCCGTGTTAGTCTGAATCTGTAAAAAGCAACAGAGGGTCCTGTGGCACCTTTGAGACTAACAGAAGTAAGTTGTTAGGAAAGGTGGTCCAGTGGGAGGGGAAGGATGGTCCAGTGGTTCGGGGTCTAGCCTATGATTTGAGAGACCAAGGCTTAATTCCCTGCTCTACCACACATTTGGGCAAGTTGCTGTGCCTCAGTTTCCCATCTGTATATGGGGTTAATAGCACTGCTCTACCTCACAGGGGTGTTGTGAGGGTAAATCTATTAAAGATTCTGAAAAAAGAACAGGAGTACTTGTGGCACCTTAGAGACTAACAAATTTATTAGAGCATAAACTTTCGTGGACTACAGCCCACTTCTTTGGATGCATACAGAGTGGAATAAATATTGAGGAGATATATATACACACATACAGAGAGCATGAACAGGTGGGAGTTGTCTTACCAACTCTGAGAGGCCTGGCCTGGTAAGACAACTCCGACCTGTTTATGCTCTCTGTATGTGTATATATATATCTCCTCAATATTTATTCCACTCTGTATGCATCCGAAGAAGTGGGCTGTAGTCCACGAAAGTTTATGCTCTAATAAATTTGTTAGTCTCTAAGGTGCCACAAGTACTCCTGTTCTTTTTGCGGATACAGACTAACACGGCTGCTACTCTGAAACCTAAAGATTCTGAAGCACTCAGATACTATGGGGAGAGGGACCCGGTAAGTACCTAAGATAGATAGATAAAGCACATTAGCAATAGTTTAATAGGACATAAGAATATAAACTATAGTTGAGCTGTGGCAAACATGGGTTTGATCATCATTTTTTAAAATTTCAACCTTTTTTTTTTTTTTTTTTTTAAAGCACAAAATATTGAGTATTTTTAAGTGACCACTAATTCATCTAACAGCTTTCAAATGGTGGGCACATAACTTAAGCCTGCACCATCCAAGTCAATTAAAGCTTTGGCATTGACTTCAATGACAACCCTGGATCAGGCCCATGAATTGTAATCAGATCTTTCTGGGAAACAATGACAGAGGTTAGCTTTGAACTTGGCATTGCTCACAATGAAGTAAAGTCAAAGGTGCATCAGTTGTGAATTACAGGTGTGTGCTGCTAAGGCGCCTTGATCCAATGCCCATTGAAGTCAATGGAAAGACGCCCACTGACTTAACTAGGCTTTGGATCGGGCCCGAGAAGTCAGTGAACCAAAGGTGGCTGCGATGGTAACTGTGTGAGCCGCTGAGCCAGTCAAAAATGAACATGGATTTTTGTGAAAATGTCTGAAATTTAGAAGCTGTTCTTGTTTGGTGGGGGTAAGAATTCTTTTTGTTTTGTTCACAAATATACCCTGCCTTCCCCCCCCCC
>NC_048300.1:4982977-5122694 GCF_013100865.1 Trachemys scripta elegans | reverse complement strand
AAATATACCCTGCCTTCCCCCCCCCCCCCAAAAAAATTATGTTGGATTTCAGCCAATGATTTTTTTATATAATTTTTTTAAAAATAAAATAGCATGGAATGTTTAATCAAAAAATGAAAGCCGTCAACGATTTTGTAGTTTGAAAAAAGGCTGGGTTTTGAGGGTGTGATGGAACACACCCCTGTATTCACACACTACACACTACTGCAATAATCTTGGTAAGGTATTATTTGAAAACTCATAATTTACTGGTCAGTATTCTCCTTGTAAAATGTGTGTGGCAACATTGCATGTAAAGTTGTAAGATTCTCCGTATGGTGTTATTAATACATGTTCCAAACTCCACAGTCATAGAATATCAGAGATGGAAGGGACCTCAGGAGGTCATCTAGTCCAACCCCCTGCTTAAAGCAGGACCAATCCTCAGACAGATTTTTTAGTCCAGTTCCCTAAATAGCCCCCTCAAGGATTGAACTCAGAACCCTGGGTTTAGGAGGCCAATGTGCAAACCACTGAGCTATCCCTCCTCCCTCCTGCCCAGGCAGAAGGCAGGTCTGTCCTAAACAAAAGAAGGAAGGAGTGCTTGCCTTAATTTGCATTTAAGCCATAAATAGAGTCATCAAACAGGAAGGGAAGACAGAGGAAGTTCAAACAGGTGAAAAAAAACAGCAGGGAACATCCTTCCCCATAGACTCTTTGTCTCCTGGGTCTCAACAGGAAATGTTTTTCAAGAGGGGGGCTGAAACTGTTAAAAGCAAGGGCAAACACCCCAAGGCACCGCCTCTCTGCCCCTGAGAAGACAAAAGGAAACCGCTGTTGGACTTTGCGGAAGGGGTCCTGACATGAGGAGTTTGATCAGTAACCTTGCTGGTAGCATGTGGCGAGAAATTTTGCTTACATCTAACATAGTTTTAGTTAGGCACTAGTAAGCATTTTATCTCTCTTTTTCTTGTGACCATTTCTGACTTTTACACCTCAGTACATATACTCACTTAAAATCGCTCTCTTTGTAGCTAATAAACTTGCTTTACTGTTTTATTTAATCCAGTGTGTTTAAACTGAAGTGTTTGCATAAATAGTTAAGGTACTAAACTGGCATAGTATCCACTTAAAGGAATAATGGACTTAATATATTGTACTGCCCAGGGGAGGGCTGGGCAGTACAGGACATACATGTCTGGAGGAGGATCAAGGGCTGAGGGGGAGGGGAGAGGGTGTTGTGGTCACCCTTCAGTATAACCCAGGCTGGTGAGAGCCAGCGTGTAGCTGGGCAGGCTGCAGTTACATATGACACCTAGGGTGTGTCCTGCATGCTAGAAGGCTGTTTGCAAGCAGCCCGGAGGTGGCTACCAGAACAAGGCACCAAAGGCATCCAAGGTTGCAGGGCAGGGGTGACACAGACTCCCACTAGTCTGGATTGTGTCCTGGTCTGTCACAGATGGGAGGGAAAACACTTTTTGTTCCCAAACCATTGTTGCTATTCACTGAATATGTGCTGAAGGACTTTGATACTGGTCTCCTCAAACTTTGGTGGGTGTTAGTGATTATTAGCAACTTGTATAGCATTGTGTACACGCACAGCACTAGGCAAGCGCTGACCAGATAGCGTCCGGTCACAAAGGGCCTGAGATCTACAATTAGTTAGTTCTCATGCTGTCTAGACAGCAGGGTGGCCACCAAACACATTTTGTGCCTCCATGATGTTCTGTCCAGAACCAAATCTAGTGCATAACAAGGTAGAATGCCTGTAAGGGACAGGTGTCTGTTGACATCATCCAAACGTCGTGTTTTACATCTTCCAGGGTGTCTTTTCCATCCTGCCTTCATTGGGTCGAAACTAAGATAATTCTTGCCAGGAAGCTGGTATGTATTCGGAGCAGGTGACCAGACCACTTTAAAGAGAATTGGGCAACCGTTTGAGAGAACGGGACATGTTGCATTAGAAGATGGATCTCTTCATCCAACTTGAATTCGAAACATTTGATATTTTCAGTCACTTGGAGATACTTCATCTGAGTGGCATCCAGCTTCCTTTCAATCTTGACAGTGAGGGAGAGAATACTGGCCACCAAGGCATTGTGTAGGCACAAGACAAAGAGTACGTGGGAGAACGTGGACAAAGGGCCAGATTGTGCTTGTAAGAGAATGGGCAGTGAAGGCAACACAAGCCACACTTCCCCAAGGGGAGCTCAGAAGGGCATTGTGCCCCAGGAGACTCAATTTCTTTCCCAACTTCCCAGCGTGCAATGGGAGTGCAAAGGTTGCACCATCCCTTAAGACCACTCTGCTGGTTGTGTGGGGAGATTCCATGATCTGGGTTCCTAACCCTCCAAGGGGCATGAAGGGAGAGTCCCTGAGCTAGTGACTGGCCTAGTCCTCCACTGGGAAGAGTAGGAAAGGGACAATTTCTTGCACTCTGTCTCCCACTCTGCACCTGCACAATGGTCAAGGACAAGTGAGGATTGTCCATTAGTGACCAGGATGCTGAAGGAGAGCTCTGTGTAGCTCGAAAGCTTCTCTCTCTCACTGTCAGAAGTTGGTCCAACAAAAGATATTACTTCACCCATCTTGTCCCTCTAATATCCTGGGACCAACATGGTTACAACAACATTGCGTAAGTGAGCTATTCATTTCTGACCTAATTGACTAAGATGGGCACTGGGCGAGATTCAGGAAACTTGGGTTCTAATTCCTGGCTCTGCCACTGGCCTGCTGGGTGACCCTGGGCAAGTCACTTCGCCTGCCTATGCCTCAGTTTTACCATCTGTAAAATGGAGATAATGATACTGACCTTTTTTGTAAAGCGCTTAGAGAGGTACTGATAAAAAAGCTGGATAAGAGCCAGGTATCATAATTATTATGCCTAATTTCGTGTTCAAAATCGAACAATTTTTCATTTTCTTAGCATAATTTCTGAAATCAACTTTTCCCACTCTCTGCCCATTTTTGCCACTGAGTGGGTTAGCCCACTTTTTCCTTTTTCCTGTGTCCTAGCTTTTCAGAACTTCTCCAACTTTTGAAAAGTAACAGAATGGCAAAGTTTCTGTGTTTCATTTTTCCATTTGCAATTCTGTAACTTTTTCAAATTTGAGAGAGTTTTGAAAAGTTTTGGGGGGGGGGAGAGAGGAAAAATAGAAAAAAGGCAGAAGTGGGAGGAAACCCCCCAAAGTCCTTAAAACGTCCTTCATTCTGTTGTATTCCGAAAGCAGAAAAACACAAACAGACTTTTTGAAATTTCAGGTTAGCTTTTGAAAAACAAAATGAAGTAAAATTCCAATTTAAAACTAAATGAAAGGCAGGGTTGTTGTTTTTTTTTTCATTTCCAGATGTCCCATCAAAAAAATGAAAAATGTTCATAAAAAACCTTTTCCCATGGAAATTTTCATTGTTGATTAAATCCAATTTTTTGGCAGGAAAATATTTTGAATAAAAAAGTTGAAACAGCTTCGATTTTCAGCCGCACTCCCTAACTGTACAGAGAAGGAGGAATTCATTCAAAGAAAGTCAGTAGCCCTACCCAGCTGCTTGTATCAACCACTTGCAAAAAAAAAAAAAAAAGATTTCCTATCCCAGAGCTCGCAGGCAGGCAGTCAATCCTCCAAGCCTGCCTGGGTTCTTTCATAGATCCCTGTTCATTGGCCTGGTCCTGCACCGCTGATGCAAATGGCAGCTTTACCACTAACTTCAGTGGGAGCAGGACCAGAGCATATTAGATCTAGTTGGAAACCGGGACATACGTTTGTTCTGGTCTAAGATGAGCCTCTAGCAGAGGTCTTGTGTTTCCTACGTATGCAAAGACTCCGGTGGCAGTGACGTGACTTTTTGAAGCTGTCGTATGTGGGATCAGCCATGCTCCTCGGCATATTTTGTATTAGAAGAATGTGGTTAGGCCCAGTGCCACAAAGGTATGTGATCGCCTAATGGTTAGGCACCATGTACCTTTCATGATCCGGGCCTTAGTGTCACACAGTGCTGTTGGTCCCTCATTTTTCAAAGGCTGAAACCCCAGAGAGATGTAGGACCACAGATGATTTTTTTTTTAATAAAATAATTCATTTGAGATCTTATTATCTTTGGGTTCAGAAGTATCCAATATTTTCCAGTATGATTTGTATAAAATAAAATATCATTGCTATGTATACTTTATGGAGTTGGAAGAAAGGAAGTTGGTTGGTTGCAGGGCCGGGCAGGGAAGTGGATTGTACAGTTGTGGGCGTTTATGAAACTCCATACTCATTTTGATCATACCAGAATTCATTTCTAAATTGTTGAAGTGCCTTTTTCAGCTGAAGGGGAAGATTTTTTTTCAATGGGTTTTGGGTTCCTAAATCCTTTAGGTGCTTTTGAAACTCTCCTGCAAATTCACGCTGCAGGAGTGAACTGATGCATCTCCTCAGTCTATGTGCAAAATATAACCCTGATCCTGCAACAGGCTGTAGGCAAGCAGATCTGTGCCCCAGTACAGAGCCCCCTGGAAAAAGCAATACATGGGCACATGAGTCTGCTCTTGCAGACCCAGCCACAAGATTGAGGCTTAATAAATTGTGTTGTTTTTTTTTCAAAGGGATCAGCTAGAGTTAGGAGCCCAACTCCCAAGTACCTAATCCCCCTAGTTGACTTTGGAAATGCCAGCCGTAGTCTGCAGGGCACAGCTAAATACACTGTATCACCTACACTCTGTTGTGCAAGATGAGCTACGTTGTGATATTTGTTGAACCGACAGTCAGTTAATTTACATGTGCAATAATAGAAAAGGAGCAAAGACCTTTCCGACTGTTCTCCCATGCCAGCTAGAGCATGAGGAGAGCCTATGAGCCATCTGTCACCGTGAGGTAGACATGGAGATAGACCGAGAGTGGGAATGCAGACAGCAGCATGTTATCTGGTCATCCAAGGCACACAAAAAAACAGCTTCTTATAATCTGATCCCTCATTGTACCCAGCCCATCCATGAGCACTCCTAGGGAAGTATTTGGGTTACAGTAACCCCAAAGAGCCTGGGCAAGGTTAGGGCCCGTTGTACTGAGCTATGTACAAATACATAGGGAGGGACAGTCAGAACTTCCAGTTAGAATAGACAAGCCAGGCAAAGCAAGCAAGGGGAAGCAGTGAGGGGAAGTGACCTGTCCAAGGTCAGCAGTAGAACCCAGGCTTTCTGACTCCCAGGCCCTGGCCACTAGGCCATCCTGCCTCTCTGAGTTAGTAATAGGACTCTCCACATGCTTCAGTCAGCTAGGAAAAGGGAGCGAAATGACCCTAGAAATGTACGTGGTGGGTGAAGATTTCCAAAATATTTCTCTTTGCACATGTTCCTGTTTAATCTCCAGTAACTGGGCATTGCAATCAGGGCTGACTTTGGCATTTGAGGGAGGGGGGAATATTACACTGACAACCCCTCCCCAAAACGTATTGACTCCTGCCTCACCCAAGCAACTCAAAACTAGAACAGCCCTACTTCTTGTCTGTCATCCTCCCACCCAACTCTGAATTCATGTGAATGAACAACGAAGTCTCCACTTTCATATGGGCTTGTCTACACTTGAAAGTTAATTCGGATTAAGGTAGGGTGTGAATTTAAAGTGCAATAGCTGTTCCTGACTAACTCCATTCTGGACAAAGAGTGCCTTCTTCCCTTTTCGCTTCGTCCACTCTGATTCCGGAATAAGAGTGTGCACACATGGAGTTAGGGCTGCTCGATGTGGGGAAATCATTTCTGAAATAAGCTAGGATGTGAATGTGAAGTACAATAGTTATTCCACATATGGACACGTTTGGGGGAGGGACGGGGGGGGGCAGCTTAATTCCCCTTGAAAGTGGATCAAGCTAAAGTGGACAAAGGCACTCTTGGTGCAGAATAAGAGTGTCCACATGGGGAGTTAGTGCAGAATAGTTAGTCCGGTTTATTTACCGTGTAAACAAGCCTTTCTTCAGGAATAGCTATTCCAGAATAACTCCATCTGTGGCTAAACAGCATATAAATAGCTAGGAGTCCCTGAAGGCCTAAAAGGTCCCTCTTTCCAGGGCCTATCCTGTGTTCCCCTTCAGTTGTACTGGAAATACTTTGGCCTTGACTCAACAGAGGAGTCCTGGGGAGGAGAAGGGGGGGGGGTCTTGTGGTGGAGGCTCAGCTGACCTGAGTTTAATTCCCCACTATAGCAGAACATCCCTTTGTGAGGTCATGGGCGTGTTTCTATGTCTCAGTTCCCTAGGGGTAACATGGGGATGGATACCTACCTCATGGGAGCCGTGAGGCTGAATTTAGTAATGTTTTTGAGGTATTCAGCTCTTATGGTTGTATAAGCAGCAAGTGACATGGGGCACTGGTCACTTGCAGCTTTAAACTAGTGTAAATAGGGGATTCTCTGTCACTTGAAGTCTTTAAACCATGATTTGAGGCCTTCAGTAACTCAGCCAGAGGTTAGGGTCTATTTCAGGAGTGGATGGATGGATGGGTGGGTGGGTGAGGTTCTGTGGCCTGCAGTGTGCTGGAGGTCAGACTAGAGGATCACGGTGGGTCCCTTCTGACCTTAAAGTCTATGAGATGGACAACTGGTGCTAGGGGAGCAGCGAGGCATCAGGGAGACTGACCCCAGCTGTGTTAGACAAACATGTTGCCACCCTGACACCACCCAGTAAGCATCTCCTTGAGCCCGTCCTTCCCACTCACACAGTCAGGTCCATGTGGAGTCGGTAGCTCTAGGCACTGCTAGCAGCCCCTGGCATCCACCGGGGAGCTTGGAATCGGGACAGGGTATTGGAGGGGTGGGAAGCAAGGGTCTGAGGGTGGATGTGCTAGAGAGAATGAATAAACATGGCAAAGGGAGACTGGAAGGAAGAATGAAAGGGGATGGAAAGAGGTAGAAGAAATAAATGAGGAAAAGGAAACCGAAAACGATTGTATAAAGGAAGGAATGGGCAGTCTCGCGTCTCCTCTCCTGCCCCGCCCCAGCTCCCTCTTCACACTTTCCTAACCCCACTAATAACAGCACCTGGCTCTTTCCATCAATAGGGCTCAAAGTGCTTTGCAAAGGAGGATGGCAGCGGCATCCCCCATTTACAGAGGGGGAAACTGAGGCACAGAGCGGGGCAGTAAGGTCACCCAGTACCACAGTTGCAGAAATAGACCCCAGCTCTCCAGAGCCCCAGTCCAGTGCTCTGCCACTAAACCACACTGTCTCCCCAAACCCTCCACCCAGGACAAGGGGACCTGGGTTTCCCCCTTAAAAATCTGGCCACCCTATAAATAATTGAGTTTTCTTTAGTAAATGCAAACCCTGTCTCAGCCGATATTCCTGTCCCTCGCTGCCCTCAATTCTGCATTAAGTTCATTTTCCCACCTCAGCTGGAGAACACTAGACCCAGGGCAGCCTCCTAGCAAGCTGGTGTCTCATTCCCTTGGGAGAACTGAGGGTCCCGACTCCGTCCCAGTGCATTCTGGGCATCTCAGTCCCAGATTGGCAAAGGGCAAGTGCAGTGGCTGTGTGCGGACCAGAGGGCTATTTTGGGGTCCCATGGTGGAAGTGTGAAGGAGCTGGAAGTTCTCCCACACCCCTAGAAGATGCAGAACCTGGAGGATTTAGGGGAAAACAGACTTACAAGCCCACCAAAGACGCAGAAGAAGGGAATAGTCCGGATGACTGCCCCCTATATTGCTAGGAGAGTAGAGGCAGCCAGCCAGGTGCTGCCTGGAGGAGTAGGCCACTTCTTAGGATGACCAGATGTCCTGATTTTATAGAGACAGTCCTGATATTTGGGGCTTTTTCTTATCTAGGCTCTTATTACCCCCCACCTCCTGTCCCGATTTTTCACACTTGCTGTCTGGTCACCCTACCACTGCTCCTCCAACCCTCCTTCCCCACAGGCAATATAAAGATCAGGAAGGGATCTTTGGAGTGGCAGTGTTTGTCTGGCAGCTGGAGGGTGGGCAGAGTTCCAGCACCTCCCTCTGACACGGAAAAAAATGGGAAGGTCCCAATGTATCAAAACATTTTGAAACATCTGAAAGGCTTGGGTCAGTTCAGTTCTAAAAGGGTCACTCCCGCTCTAGTGTGTCTCCTCGAGTGGGAATCACCTCCCCCCACCCAGACATAGCCTAAGACTCCATGTGCCTCAGTTCCCCATCTGTACAATAGGGACAATAGCACGGCCCTACCTCGCAGGGCATTGTGAGGATAAATACATTAAAGATTGTAAGGCACTCAGATACAATAGCAATGGTGGCCAGAGAGAGAGAGAGAGAGAGAGCACAATTCCTTTTCACCCTCCTATAGCTTAAGGATTTTATCCAATTTAAACGTTGAGGATTTAAAATGCCACCTGAGTGAGAGAGACCTGATTAAAACCGTAGCCTGCTCAGATTTCTTAAACACGCAGTTGCATTGCTATATTTACATTAGTGTCTACCTTCATTTAAATTCTGCATAACTATATTTGCTCCCTTAAATTCATTCACCAGGAACAAAGCACAAATTACTTTGCATTAACAGCACTCTCTCTTTGTCTATTGCAAAGTGTTTTGGAAATTAGCTCTGTAAGTAACTGGTGGTAAGTGTCATTCAGTCTCTTTAATGTCTCATTAATTAACGTGTCTTAGCCGCAGAAGGGATGACCAGGAACAGGAATATATGTCCGATCAATATTCCGTGCTCGCCATGCTTGGCCAGCTCTGAGCCAGATTCTTAGTTCCATCCATGTCATTGGAACTTCACTGATTTCCAGAAGCTCGGGACTGGCCTCTAGTTTTTAATTAGTCACTGTTTGTACAGTTATTTCAATGTATCCTAACTCCTTTACTTCATACCATCATTAGCTAGACCTGGTCAGAAGCTTTTCGTCGAAGCCGTTTGCCGTCGGAAAATGCCCTTTCCAAACAGCCAAAAATTGTTTCGCGAAATCGTATCATGGTTGGTGAAATGTTGTTTTATTTTTAATTTGAAAATGGCACAATGTCCTGCTTCAACGTGTTTTTGGAATTCCAAGTTTCAATCCTTCATTATGAAATGAACTTTCCGTTCGAAGTGTATTTTCTGTTAGATCTTAAACATTTTCAAACTAGACTATTGAAATGAAATGTTTTGAATTTATAGAAATGAAATGTTTTGAGTGACCTAAAACAATTTTTTGAGGGAGGAGGGGGGAGGTTGTTTTGTGAAGGAAAAAAAAAGATTTAGTTGCCTCTTTTTTAATCTTGACCTTTTTTCACATGATGGAAAATCCGTTTTGCAGCCAGCTCTATTGTTAACCCCTAATGGAAAGAGATGGCTGAGAACTTGCAGAGGTTTAGTTCCCGAGTGGTTAAAAAAATAAAAAACAACTGCTGAGTCATTAATGGATGTGCAGTGGAAATATGGTGAAATGATCCATGTCAGGACTTACCTATCTGGGAGATCTCCTCTCTCCATGTGCCATACCACCGCAGCTGAGATCAGCGGAGATGCTCAGCCTGGAGCCCCACTGATATAAAGAGGGGGCTGCTGGCGGTTGGAATTCACTCCCTTAGTTGATCTGTAATAGCAGGAAACTTTCAGGGCTGTTCATCTTAACCAGCCCCCACTCCCATAGCGTCATGGCACTTTCCGATCTTTAGTGTATTTAAAGGCAGGGCGGTGCTATTATACCCATTGTACAGATGGGGAGCGGCGAGGCAGAGGGTATATCTACACTGCAGCTGAGAGCAGGTCTCCCAAGCCATGTAGACAGACTCATGCTAGCACGCTAAAAATACTAATGTGGACGTTCCGGCTCAGACTGTCAAGCCCACCGACCCCCTAAGATTCTGAGCCTGACCCAAAATGTCCACACTAGCTCCAGCTCTGCCAGCATGAGTGCGTCTACCTGGTCTGGGAGGATCGTTCCCGGCAGCAGTGTAAACATACCCAGAGATGCTAAGTGACTCGCCCAAAGTCCCAGAGCAAGTCTGTGGTCGAGCAATGGCATGAACTCGGCTTTCAGCTAGTGGACTAACCACTGGAGCAGCCTTCCTCCCTAGGAAGATGCATAGGCTGGGATCTCAGCTTTTGCGTTGCCTGGTTTCCTGCGGCTGGGTTATATTGTATTGTGCTGCTGTGCTTGAGTTGTGTTTGAGCTTTTGTTGTGTTGCATTTTTACATATTGTGAAGGCTGCCTAGAGCACATGGGTGGCTCCCTTCTTTAGTGTTTTGTATAAATAAATGTCTCCTGATGGCCAATGAACCACCTTGCAACTAACGAGATGACCAATGGGCCCAGTGGGACAGAGATCTGAGTTATGGTTAAGCAGATGAGGGGGAGGGATAGCTCAGTGGGTTGAGGATTAGCTCCCCAAATCTAGGGTTATGAGTTCAATTCTTGAGGGGGCCATGTAGGGATCTGAAGCAAAAATCAGTACTTGGTCCTGCTAATGAAGGTAGGGGGCTGGACTCCATGACCTTTCAGGGTCCCTTCTAGCTCTATGAGATAGGTATATCTCCATATATATTTAAAAGATCAGAGTTACAAACATGGACAGTTAGTGACTTGGCAGAGAATCAGTGGCCTAATGGGTGTGTTTTCTTTAGTATTGTGCAAGGCCCCTGCAGCAACTATGGGATTAGGAATATATATAATATAAAAAAAATAATTTTGTTACAATGAGTTTTATTATACCCCTTCCGGTGGGCAAACTTTACAGTAAGGTAGGGGATGACTTGTTTACAAACCCTTCAGATTACTGTCTGGGAATGTCACATCAAAGTTTAAATTTTTCAGCATTTACGTGGCATCAGGACATGCAGCCTATTGAAACAGAAATCTGGTTTTATCAGAGTGTGACAAAGAACCCAATTATTCATACAGGACGCATCATTCTGAAGATAGTGTGGCCTAGTGGCTAGACGAGCTCTATTGCCTCATTTTTCGGTGACCTCGAGCAAGTCACTTCACCACTCCTTGCCTCAGTTTCCCCTTCTGTAAAATGGGGATAATGATTAGCGCTTCCTTTGTAAAGTGTTTTGAGAGCTAAGCTAAAAAGCTAGATATTACTATTAAATAACTCTTTCCACAACTTCATTATTATTATTGGTATCACAGTAGCACCTAGCAGCCCCAACTGAGGTCAGGGCTCCATCGTGCTAGGTGTTGTACATACGCATAATAAGAGACAGCCCCTCACCCCCCAAATCTAAACATGCAAAAGGGGGTCCAGAATCACAGAAAAGTGCAACAAATCACCCAATCTCAGTGGCAGAACCAGGCCCAGAACCCAAGTCACCCCGGCCCCAGACAGTAGCTGCACCACTAGACAACACTGTCTCCCTCCATAAGATGAGTCTGTATGTCTCATGGAAATAATTCCCAATGATAAAAAAGACAGGGATCCCTGAATCTGTGTAGGAGGGAAGCATCTGAAAGGAGCGACGGCCCTCCAAACACGGGACATGTGGGCAGTTGTGATTTGCAATGCTGCCACTGAACTATACTCAGTGAGAATATGGATGTGGGGAAAAAATGTACTCTTTTCTCCTATGCACCATGAAGGTTTGAGTGCTTGGTGAAGGGAGAGTTCTGTGCTCCCAGAAGCATGGGATCACTGGAGATAACAGGTGCTTGTCTTCTTTACAGACACGTGAGGTCAGTTCTTAAGACAGCCTAGAGACAATAGGAGTCATTTTGCTTTTCAGTCTTTCTTCCTGACCACCCAGTAGGGGGGAAAAAGAAATACCCAGAGGTTTCCAAGATTGTGTGAGAGAGAAAGCAGTGTTTAAACAAGGTGTGCTCCTTGACGACCAAGGTTTAATGCGATCTTAGCAGGCTCGTCCTTTCCTTTAGTGTTCGGCATTTTGCCTTTTCACCCTGTAAAAAACCTTTCAAGGAAATCAACCCTGTTACAACAGCATTAAGTCTTGGATCCCTGCTCCCAAAACCAACAGCAGGGGTAGAACGAGTAAAAATACTTACACAACACTGTCAGCGTTTCAGGGAGGTTTGAACTTCCAGCGCAACTGCATGGGGGCGGCTGCCTTTGCCACCTATGTATTTTTAATTATAACATTCTCTGAGCTGCAATGATATCATGAGAGCAAATCAAATTCTGCCCTTATTGGGTTAGATTGGAAAGGATGATCTTCAAAGACAAAGTATATATTATAGACATACGTTATAATGGAGAATAATATTTATTAGATGTTATTTATATTCTAGTAGTTCCTCAAAGCTCAACCATGTGTCTCGGGGGCGGGGGGGGTAATATTTTGGGATCACTTCGGAGCTGGCTGTTGGGTTTCTTCCCATTTGCCGCAAACCGAGTCACATCCGCCTGTCTCGTGCGATGCTACTTTATTTTCTACGGTGACTTTCATAAGTACAGCATCCGCAAATCAGTACTAGTTCGAGAGTTCAATAATCCTAGAGGGAGGGACGCCCGTTAATAGGTTTAGGCAGGGGAGAAAAGCTCTGATTTCCTCTGAGACTCGAGATGAGTCTAAGCAACCCCAAAAGCTGCACTATGGACCAGCAAGAACCGTAGAATAGGCAGAGATTTAATTGCATTTCAAAGATTGCAAGTGAATACAGTTCTGGCTTCCAAGTAAATACTGAACCACATAAACGAGGGAAGGGCGTTTGCAGTAGAAAATACAGTAAATGTGCCATGAGATTTACGTGAATAAGTCTCAGGCCTGACTTAACTGCAGCTCTGCAGCTGTGTTCTTATCTGGCTAGAGGAAGAAGACGAACAACAAAAGGGCCTAAGAAGCCCCAGTTGATGCATGGGAAAGCCATTGGCCGACCATTGTGGCTGCCCTTCTGCTGAGCAAATAGTTCAAACTGTTCATTCCCATCTTCTATTCTCTCCCTGGTACATTGTTTGTGTCCTTGCATTTCATTCTGCAAGGAAGATTGCTCTCTGGGCCTATAAGCAAACAGTCCAGAAAAGAGCCAACTCTGCTCTTCTTTTCCCTGGAGAACTAGCATTTTTATTTCAGCTCCAAGCTGTCAAAGAGCTGGAGAGTTTGTCAGTATCGTGAATTAATTGCTTTAAGCTGGAGCAGCCTATATGTGCCTCCAAATGTCCAGAAGATGTTTATTAATAATGTTTCCTCTGGTTTTGTTCCAAGCTGTTCTTTCCGATGCAGTGGCCTCTATTCACAAGCTAAGCAGCACGCCTGCCTCTGGGTTAGAGTGGCTGAATGAAAGCTGCTTAGGGAGAATTAATAATCGCTCACAAGGTATTGCCAGACTGAGCTATAAACATGTATATGTTTTGCTGCTGCAGGCCTGGTTGTCAGGTCGGAAATTCCACGTTAGGACATGACATGGGGAACAAGTCGAAGAAGATGGATGGCGAGGGGGGGTGACAAGGAGTAAGCCCTTGTTTAAACACAAATATCTTTGATAATTAACAAAAGTGGCAAGGAAATTACCGAAAAAAAACCCCACACAAAAGGTAAATGGATTTGTGTTTAAATATGATATATTTTAAAGAGTTCCCTGGTGTTGAAGTCCCTCTTTAAGGGAATGAAATAATAAAGCAATTTATATACCAATAGAAAGCCGAGCTCCTAAGTGCCATTGTGTAAATTTTCCACTTGACTTTTCATTATCTACCTGAACAAAATCAATCTATATGTATGGGATCAACATACAATTCGAGAGATAAAAGGCGAAATAAATGTGCTTTGCATATCCTGCAGATAAAAGGCCCAGGGCTCCAGTCTCCTCTTCCTCGTCAGGCAGATGCATTTTATAAAATAAATCATCTTGGAAAGGAAAAGGAGCAAGGCAGTGTTGGATCTTAAGTGTTTACTCCTTTGCTTGAAATATTGATCCTGTCAAATGAGCAGTGGTTAATGAGTAACTCCGAAGGAAAAGCCGCTCTTTTGGTTCCCCGGTCACAGGATGGGCCGATCGCTCTCCTTTTCGGCTTGCAATCTGCAGCCCCTTTTATCCTAGCACTGAACTCTTAGTGCTGTCTTCATGGAAACGCATTGCAAAGTTCTAGACACAGGCACAAAGGCACATTGGCCCCATGGGAAGCTTGTGAGATGAAGGGGGACAGGAAATCCAAAGGGAGACATTCTGGCTCGGATTCTGCCTTCCATGGAAGACCCCACAGGGAAAAAGGGGCAGGGCTAGAGATACTTGGGAAATTCGGGAGGTATAGTCCTGGCCTTGCTGAAATCAACGGGAGTTTTGCTATTGACGTCACCCCAGGTGCTTACACTCACGAAGGGCCTGATCCAAGGCCCCTGGGAGCCAGTGGGAGTCTTTCCATCAACTTAAATGGCCTTTGGATCAGGCCCGGCATTCCCCAGGCCTCATGCAGTAGGGAGGTAGTTTTCCCACCCCACAGTGTGGCTGAAGAGAGTGGCCCATCTAATCCCATGGTCATCCAGATCTCCGTGGACAAACCTAAGGACTCAGGGCATGTATGGAGTCTCTTTATTCTCATGGAGGGGAAGTCCAAACCCAGCAGCATTTCTCCCTCTGGATCCAAACTCCCATGGCCTAATCCAACACCCACTTGTGTCGGTAGGAGCGTTCCCCAGCTTCGCATCCAATTTCGTGTCTCTCCCAGATAAGTCTTTTAAGCCAAAGTTTTCGGAAGTGGCCACTCGCTTTTGAATGCCTTGATTTCTCAGCTCCCCTCTAGAAACCTAGAGAACTCAGCTTTCAGAAAGGGCTTTGCATCCGCAATTCGGATTGAAATCAACAGGCGCTGTGGTTGTTCAGCACTTCAGGAAAATCAGACCCAATTAGGGTGACCAGACAGAAAAAATTGGGACAGGGGGTGGGGGGTAATAGGAGCCTATATAAGAAAAAGACCCAAAAATAGGGACTGTCCCTATAAAATCGGGACATCTGGTCACCCTAACCCAATCTGGGCACCAAAAAGAAATGGAGGCCACTTTGGAAAATGTCAGTGTTACACCCTCTGTGAAATGGAGATGATGATAATGACCCATCGTGCAGGAAGGTTGTGAATCTAAGGCCTGGCGTACATTTTTCAGAAGTGCTCAGGTGACGTAGGCTCCTAAATCCCATTTTCAAAAGTGATTTGTGAGCCTAAATCCCATGGGTTTAGGCCCCCAAAGCCCAGGTCTTTGAGGTATTTTGGTGAAATACCTTCACTGAAATCAATCAGAATTTGGCACCTAGATATCTTTGAAGATCTGGACCTAAGTACCCGGGCCAGGTTTGAAAATGGGACTTAGCTGTCCAAGTCACTTAGGCATGGCAACACTGACGCAAACCTAAATACCTTTAAAAATCTGGGCCTCGAGGAGTCTAATTCCCATGGATTTTCCATGAGACCTAGGGTCCGCAGAGCCTGGGCCACTTTTGAACATGGAACTTAGCCATCTAAGTCAGGCACAGTTGGAAAATTCTGCTGCTTTTCTATGCAAAAACATTACACCGACTTCACTTAGGTTTTTAACCCGACTTAGTTTAATCCAGTGCCAACGCATGTGGGGATGCTCTTGTTTCAGTTTGAGTGGCTTATTTCAGTTTAACTTCAACTGTTTCCTAATCAATTTAAACATAACCAAAGTAAACCTGTTTTGAATCTGAAATAAATGTTCACACAGCAGTTTGCACCAGCTCAACCAAATCTGTTTAAAACTGGTGCAAGTTTCATGTGTAAATAAGGCCTTAGCTGTTCTGTTATTTTTCTACACTGCAAAAAACCCCACGGCAGTGAATCTCATTACAAAACTATGTCGACCAGCCACCGCGGTTATTAAATCACTTTTGTGTGTTCACGCTTGGCTTCTTGTGTCAGTGATGCGTGTCCTCACCTGGAGAGATTGTATCGATTGTACTGTCAGTGTGGGGCATTGTGGGATGGCTCCTGAAAGCCAGTAACAGTCGACGTAAGCACGGCAGTGTCTACACTGACATTGCATAGACCTAATTACATCGCCCATGACTCTATGATGCACAGGGAGGTGGTGTTACTAAATTGGCGTAGAGAGACTTACGTTGGTGGCAGCATAGGTGCCAACTCCATGGGTGCTCCAAGGGAAAAAAAATAGTGGGTGTTCAGCACCCACCAGCAGCCCCACCAATCAGCTCCTTCCCAATGCTTCCTGTCTGCTGTGATCAGCTGTTCAGCGGCGTGCAGGAGGCACTGGGGGGGAGGGGAAGGAGCAGAATGAGGTGGGAAGGGGTGGGGGTTGGGCAAAGGGGTGGAGCGGAGGTTGAGCCTCCTTCCCTCCCGCCCCCCACCCCAGGAACTTGTAAAGTCGGCACCTCTAGGTGGCAGCCAAATTTAAGGGAAGACACTTCCACTGCTAGGTCAACACAAGGCAGCTTATGGTGACCTGTAGTGTAGATAGGTCTCAGACCCCAGGTCTCAGGCTCACAAGGCTCGTGCTACGGCACTAAAAATAGCCATGTAGCTATTTCCTCTCGAGCTCTGCGATCAGGGCAGGGAGTGAGTATGTCTACACTGCACACTAAGCCCAGGGTCTCTGCTCACACACAAATCAGTCTGGCTCGGGTCAACAAGCATTCAGGACCCATGTCCTAGGGCCTTGCTATGAGCGTGGATCAGAGCCAGAATCCCGCTGGGACTCAGGTCCAAGCCTGTAATTTTGCAGTGTGAACACAGGTCAAACCATAGATCTGAGTCCGAAAGTCTGCATAGTGGAGTAGGGTTGTGTGAGATCCGGGTCTAGCAATTGTAAACCCAGATTTACACAGACCCACAGACCCGGCCTCAGTGAGCAGTGTTGACATAGCCATAGTGATGCATGCAGGAGAAACGCCTCCAAATATAAAATGAATAAAGAAGTAACTTTGTGCCTTCGGTTACTCCTGTGCATCTCCCCGGTGAAATAAATAATCAGTTGGCTGATTTCCAACGGCAGCAGAAAAAGACAAAATTAGGGTAAAAAAATTGTTCCTGAAAGGTTATAACAATATGTTTTTTTTATATGAGAACTCTATTCCAATTTCACAGATCAACATACATTGCCTTAGTCTCTTGCTGGTGGGATCTCAACCTGGGGGAGTGCCGCCCTCTCTCTTTTATGGCAAGATTGATGGGAGGGGGCCCTATTTTTTTTTTCATTTTCATAACATGTAGTCACAGTATGAAAACACACATTTATGAACCTTAGGGGTAATATAGAGTCTTATTTCTGATCAGCTACCAGGGTACATATGTCTTCCCCGTTGTTGCAGAATCTGATCACCTCATAGTCTTTTAACAAATTTATCCTCTCACACACATCCATGAGGTAGGAAAGTGCTGGTGGGGAACTGAAGCACATAGCGGCAAAGGGCTTGTCTACACAAACTTTTAGTTCATGGCAAGATGGTGAGCAAATCTACCCCGCACTAGCCTGCCACAGACAAATGGTTCCTGTCGAACCTGCTTCTGCATGTTTATAGTTCATGCGCTTTGATCGTGTCCTCATCGAAATGGGACTAGAACTGTTAATGCGCGTGAATAAGGTGCACATGGAATTAGAGCACGGCAGGCTAGTTTCGCACCCCAGCTTGCCATGAACGAAATGTTTGTGTAGACAAGGTAACAGTACTGGTGACTCACTCCCTTGAGGATATGGCAGGAGGAAGGCAACTTTAAATGAGTGGCAGGTCTTCTTAGGAGTGGCACTAGCTCACATTCGAGCTGCTTGGGAGTTTCTGACTGAAGAAGAAATCCTTGAAATAATCCCTTTTTTTAAAAATTTCATACCAAATTTTTTCACCAAAAGAAAAAAATCAAAACCCGGGGGGGGAATATCTTGTGCCGCAGGGGTCAGTGTGAGTTTTGCCATTTATTCTGACAGGAGCAGGATCAAGACATTAAATTCTTACGGTGCTGATCACAGATGCTATATTGGCTCCGGCCTCCTACGGTGTCAGACCTGCCCAGCAGGGTTAGTTGGGCCTTGTGTGGGGGGAAGAGATTTGGCTTCCAGAGGCTGATCTTCCATTCCTCACAAACTCGACCTTCCCGCTGAAGTCAGTGGGAGTTTCAGAGGGACAAGGAATGCAGCCTTGGGGCATCTGGACCCATTTCATCAAGGTACTGAAGCAGATGCCTAACTTTGTACACATCAGTGGGACTACTCATCTATCTAAAACTAGGCAAGTGCTTCCATACTTCGCTGACTCTGGACCTAAATCCCTTGCTCTATCCATGTGAAGATGAACATGCATATCAAATTTTCTCCAGGAATCTCATAATGGTTCAGAATATTCCTCTTAATGAGGTATTTATTTTCCCCCATCAGTGAAAAATGTATGTCTGTAGATACCATATGTGTTTAATCTATCATATATGACCATGGGGGGGAAGAGTTTTCCTCAGTAGGTGACCAAAGGTGGAAATCCCCTCATATTTGGCAGGGGAAGATTTCTTTTTCCATTAAAGAATCTTCAGCAGGTGCAAACCAGCATAGATTCATGAAATCATAGAGAAGCAGTGAGACCCAGTGGATCGGTAAACTGGGATCAAGGAGACTTGGATTCTCCTCCTGCTCTGCTACTCAATCTGCTGTGTTACCTGGAGCAAGTAACTTCACTTCTGTTTCCCTTCCAATCTTTTGTGTGTCTTGTCTATTTAGACTGTGATCTTGCTGGGGAGATGGGAGAGACTGTCTAGCTCAGTGGTTTGTGCATTGGCCTCCTAAACCCAGGGTTGTGAGTTCAGCCCTGGAGGGGGCCACTTAGGGATCTGGGGCAAAATCAGTACTTGGTCCTGCTAGTGAAGGTAGGGGGCTGGACTCAATGACCTTTCAAGGTCCCTTCCAGTTCTAGGAGATGGGATATCTCCATTAATTATTATTATATGTACATACAGCACCTAGCACAATGGGGTCCTGGTTTGAGCTGGGGCTTATAGGCGCTGCTGTGATATAAATAATAAAAACAAAACAAATCAAAACATCAGTTGAGCATCTGGCTCAATGGGCCTCAGTCACACCTGTATCGCTGCAGTTTTACCCTGCTGGACCTTCGTTGAAATCGATGAACTTCCACCAGTGTAAAACTGGAGTAACTCAGTGGTGACTCAGATGCTCTGTTTTTTACCCCATGCCAGACACTTACTGCAGGTGGGACTACACCAATTTACACGCGCTGAGGATGTCCTGGAGCAATGCATTAGTTCACATTTAAACTTGCGGCTATAAAGAGGTATAATATGTTTATATGTCTTTGAATGACACATAGACTAAACTTCAAGGTATTAAAACAAGAGTCACCATAACAAATACAGACATTGAGAGGCAAACTGAGATGGTATTTGGGAATTTAATAAGAAATACATACAGCAGCAATAACATCAGTTAGTTACATATTTTCTACAATGCTTATACCTACCATAGACGACTTCTGGGATTATTAAAATAAGAAATATGAAGATTAATACATACCAATTAATTTATCATTATCCTAAATTGCAATGGGTTTACTCTAACCTTGTTTCATATTTATGTCCTCAGTCTGAAACTGGAATCACAGCCAAAACATCACGTTTATTCTAATTCACTCTATGTAACACATATTTACTCAGGTTTCTTCTTTCCTTCCAGCTGAAGTGAGAGAAATCATTTTTGTTCTGATAATCTTTACATTTAAAAGATGTCTAGAAAGGAAGTGCGTCTCAAGAAGTATCTCTGTAGAGTGCAGTGAATTGCTCTGTTATACATATTGGGCCCAATTCTCATTTACAGGAAGTTCCACTTCCACCACGCTGGCAACGTAAATATGCCTTAAAGCACCGGCTGCGGGAAGGGATAATGTATGCACACGTCAGTAAGGCCATTTCACACTCCCATAGAGGTGTAAAGATATCTTAGTGTCCACAAGAACTTACATCCTGCATGCAGTCAAAATGTATATGAGATTCCATTTTGTATTTAGTCAATTTTCTGGATTGTTAACAGCACGCTTTATTACAGAAAAATCACATTTTAGACCAGTGTAGGCATATTTCTGTAATATCTACACATGCTGTCCTTTCTAGCAGTTTGCAGTAGCATGCCTGGTTTAAAATGCATTACACAATTAGAGATTGTCGCTGCATGTAGTGATCATGTCAAATGTATTTCAAATGCATTTATGAGCAGAACCTTAAAGTTTAGAAATACATTTCATGTCCCAGGGAGACACCCATAATATTACTGCATGAACCCAAGAACACAAAGAGACACATTAAGTACCCTATGTCACGTCAGTTGTCAATTAACTGAACAGTCTGGGCTGAAATTAGTCTGACTGTAATAAAAAAAGCATTTACGAGATTAATGTCTGCAGTACAGAAGAGAGCAGAGATATTAAAAGGAAACATATGTGCACTAAAAACAGTTACTTAATTCAAGTTCCTACTGTTCATTTTGAAATCACACAAAGGATATTAATAAGACTGTCACTTTTCCTAGGTAGCCCTTCCTTTAAATGATGAAAGCAGGAGGCATTTCTACAAACACAAGCTGTTTCTTTTCTTTTCCTAGGCTGAGATACTGGATGATGGGGCAATAAACACATTCATATCTTTGCTGCTGACCACTTATTACTTTTTAGACTGATAAGCCTCTATTTTCAACTAATTTAAGGGCTGGGAATGGCTGTGGTGAAGATATGTCAATACAAGGCTTCCTGGAAACACTAAAGTTGATTCAAACAGCAAACATGGAAGTAGTATTTCTATAAAGTGATACTTTTTCCCCCCCACAGAGAAGGACAAACAGTGATAAAATTCACTAGGGCAGAAAAGAACTTAGCAGTAAGCTATTCTGCTGGGAGCTAGGGGACCCAATCCTTTCTACTATTTGAAGTCAATGGGAGTTTTGTTATTGCCTGGGTGTGTCAGGGTCGGGTCCTCGATGGCAGAATAATTCAACAATGCTGCATTTCCAAGACATCTTACTAAAAATGAACCCCACTGGAGGGATGGAATGGCAAATGTAACCATCCATCATCTGCACTGAGGAAAACGTTCTATATCCCAGGTTGTGTCACATGCTGTCTGGACACGTTTGTGTTGAATAGTTCTGATTGGGCTCATCTACAGTGTCCTCCTTTGTTATCTCTCTCTTCCTTTCCCCTCTAGGGGTTTGCAGGTTTGGGTTGGTGTGTAGCCCCATGCCCGGTATTGCAGCCTGGTGCTGGATCTACGATTGCTATGCATCAATGACAATTGGGGCACCGTTCTCAAATGGAAAACATCATTGGGTTCTAGCCTGATGCCAGCCTGCAGCTCCCAGAACAATGTCTCTTTGGGGGGGTTTCTGGTGCAAATGGCGACACCAAGCAGCCCCGCTCTGTATGAGTCGGTGTAAGGTTCACAATGTAGTTCTGTTTAGGCTGACAGGAAAATTAAATTAAACGAGGCTCTCACTCATTGTCCCCGGTTAACAGGCTGGGGGGAATGGTGGCTCTCCAGGGAATAAGGAGAGAAATCCGAGAGAACGTGGGAATTGAGTGAAAACTATTCCCTGGTGAGTTCCCTGCTGGTCCCTTTACAATTCCACATCCTCGCTCTGCTCTGAGGCCGACTTACTTGCACAGAGAAGAAAAGGGAACTCAGCAGCCATCACTGGGGTGGGGGGCACAGCTCCCAAAACCCAGCCCCTCAGCTGTCTCCTCTCCACTTTGCTGTGAAGGTCCCAAGGATTCCTAGGAGCAAACACAGGTTAGGTGGATTCTATGAATGTCACCGCCACAGATCTAGGGAGACTCCCACCTGGAGGGGTGGGGGGTTGTGCGGGGGTTGGGGTTGGTTTTGGTTTGTTTTGGGGTTTTTGTTGGTTTGTTTGGGGGGGTTGGGGTTGGTTGGTTTGTTTTGGGTTTGGGGGTTTTGGTGGGTTTATTTTGGGGGTGGTTTTGGAGGGGCAGTTGGTTGGTTTGGGGGTTGTGGTTTTTTGTTTTTTGGGGGGGGTGTTTGGTGGGGGGGTGGTTCATTGTTTGTTTTTCGCTTTTTATTGACAAAGCCTTTTGGCAGCTGACGGTCTGTTCTGAGAAGAAAGAAGGGCTTTTTTTGTTTGTTTTGTTTTGCAGGTGGCAATTACCATTAAGCTTTGGAGTGGAAACTAGACTGTCCCAAACTCGGTAGGAGCAGGGGGCTTCTGGAAGGAGACCCAGAAGAGGGGCTCAGCAAATATTTAAAACTTTTACTATGTGACAAAATTGGGGGGGGGGGGGCTGGGGGAGCTGGAGTGGACTATGGGATGGGGGAGGGAGCCGGAAAGGATCCGTTTTCTCCAGTTCTGAGAAATGATCGTATTTTGTTAGTGCCGATTTCCCAAAGAGGTTGGGAGGGAAGAGGAGGGTGCGCATTCAGAGATGTCATCCAAATTAAACCAGTGTCCTTTTATTGAAACAATAAATCATACATGCGCTTTAATCTCTTGGACTGCTCCGCTTACATTCGCTTCACTGTATTCCAAGTGCCGGCTACGCTTTTACACGAGTCTTCATTCCAAAACGGGGTCGCGTTTGCAGAGAAATTCCCTTGTCTTCGGCAGAATGGCTTGTGTCGGGTTTTATCACAATGGGAGGGACCCGATCCCTCACCCAGGGGCCGAGCCTGGAACCACTCCCAGGATTTCAGAGTACATCAAATTGCTGGAATCGGGGGAATTCACACCAGTAACCGGTGTGACTGAGAGGAAAACCAATCCTTCCTTCTCTTCAGCGGGAGGTTAGCCTGAAATAAAACCCCAAAGTCAGGCGCTAATGTAGGGAGTGGTGGGAAGGAAAGACCGGTTTAGTCTGTGGCCAAGTAGTTCTGGAGACATTGTGATATCTGGCTAGATCCTCCAGTGAAGGGTATTAAATAATTCTGTATTAATAAAACGAATGCAAGCTGTGTTGCACCTCTGGCTTTGCTAGATACGATTTCAAAACTGGGCATTTCATTATCCGTGCCAGATTATTGTTTTAGGATGCACCCCTTGGCTCCCTTCCGTCTTTCCCACGATTTTATTTTGCCATCCAAATTTGGCTAACAAAGTTTTTTCCAAACAAAACCCATTGTTTTGGTAACTCCTGTCCTGTGGATTGTTGTCCAATGAACGGCAATGGGGGAAATCCATTGTTGTCCTCCTTCTCCAGCCTCTACCATTGCAGTCAGAGGACCAAATGGGGGATTCCCCCCGCGAACTGGGTGTGCGGCAGGATCCGTGGAGGATCTACCTGAACAAACTTTTGTGTGCGGCAAAAGACACCATCCTTGTAACGTTTTTGTGTGCACTTACCAGCCTAAATCTGACAGCTGTTCCCGAGGCAGGGGGTGGGTTTACTGCACTGTACTGTCAGTATAGCTTTCCCGAGCCAAACTAGAGGGACATGGGGGGGGGGTAACTCTACATGGGGAAAGCTCCCCTCCTGGTGTGATCCTGGGGGTGAGAATCGCGGAGCGTTCTGTGCTTTTCTGGCTAACTTGGGTAACTTTCGCAGGCTCACCCGTTCTCCAAAGTGCCTGTTGACATGAGGGTGAGATTCCTCTGTCATGGGGGGAAAGAAAAGGGGAACAAAAAGTTCGTGTGGGAAAATAGAGAGCGGTTTAAAATAGGTCGGGTCCCCGATCTCCTTTCCATTTCTCTCTAGGAGGCAATTCTCCCAGGTCAGCTGGTGCTTGTGTTTTAATGCGATTTGCATTTGCTAAAAACTTTTTGAACATTCAATTTCATGCTTGGCTACACCGGTAAATACAGTGCCACGTCACCCGCCTTTCGCCCGGCTGTAATGAACAAGCAGAGAGATGCTTATTTAAAATCACGTTTCCAGCGAAAGGCATTACCCGGGTGCTATCAGCAGCCTCCACCTGAAATAGTTTTGCAAGACGGAGCGTATCTGAATTGCATTGTCCTCCGCTCATGCACGGCGGGACACTTATGCGCCGAGCTTTGTACGGGGCTTCCTAAGGAGATTTTGATCCCTTTTTTTTTTAACCGTTACTTTGCCGAACGCTGGGGTTGGAGTTGCGCTAAACGCGCACGAACAGACACACACCCCAAGTACAACTGAGCAAAGATCAAACTCGCTCTTACTGCCTCCAGATTGCATCCAGTCCCGGGCTACTGACTCAGGCGATGAATTCAGGGACTCGGGGCTTCACCCCGTTGAAGTCAATGGTAAAGCGCCCCTGGACTTCAGTGGGGCAGGATCAGTCCCTAAATTACTAATGTCCCGTATCCTGTAACGGGATCTGCTGGAACAATGGGGCCAGCGGGTCCCGGTGCAGGATTCTGGTCTGGATTCTTTCCTTCAACCCCGACCCGCCAGTCTGTCAAGACACATTTGAAGTTCGGCTTAACATTAATGGACTTGATACAAGTGTGTGTGTGTGAGAGAGAGAGAGAGAGAGATACAAAACACGCACGTGTATTGGGATACCTATGCGCACAGATTAGTTTCTTTCTGCGTGTGTATAAGGCCAAAGATGAGGGGCTGCTTAAATGTTTTGATCTCTGTTTAATAGCCCTGGGTGGCAGTTTCCCGCAGTCCTGGATTTGTTTTGGCTGGAGGGGGGGGTTGTTTGGTGTTTTTTTCCACGTGAAGACAGGCGAACGCCCGGCGTTGTACCTGACACATAGAGGCCGCCTCGAAAGCACCTGTGCAAAAAAGTCCCGCACAATGACGCGGCGCGAACAATCCTTCACCTGCCCCGGTGTCATCGCCAGGAGAGGCGAGCGACGGGACGTTCTGTCCGATTAAACAATAACCTGATGGGCTCACTCCCGTTCTTCTCCTCGATCAGTGGGACTCCCCGTGGGAGTAAAGACCTACATTAGGTCAGGTCTGGATGGATTCCTAATTGACATCTGTGCCCGGCCGTTTGTGAACTAAACTCTGCTGACCACTGTCCGTTCCTGCGCAGGGCTAGACTGTGTCAGGTCCGGAATGCTGCCGGGTGAAACCCTATTTTGAATCGCTTTTCTATCCCAAGGCTCGGCGAACCTGGGAGCTGCGCTACCGGGGTCTTTAGAGGGGTTAAATGAAAGTGGGAAGTAGTCAGAAAAGACCCTTAAAGCCAAAGCCAGGAGTTAGGACGTTTCTTGGTTCAGTTTTAACTCCAGAAGCGGTGACAACTGTGACGAATAATGTACTCCTGCTTTCCCCTCCAAGTCTGGCCATAGACAATTATTGGCAGCAGGATCGGGCCCCGTATTTCCCAACAAAACTCCCCAGCAAATCCATCCCTGGCAAAGAGAATTTGTTGGCTGGGAGGAAACAGTGCAACTGTCTTTGAAACTCATTCCCGTCAAAAGAAAGTTTATCCGGAAGAAAAGAGAAGTGACTCCTAAGGAACCCTTCCCCTATGTTCTGTCACAGGTCCCTGCTTTTTGCATTGCGTGAAATAATGACTGAGGGATAAAAACTACTCAATCCCAACTGGCTTTATTCATCACGCGGCGCTGATTATTGCTATTATCGATCATAAGGGAAATAATTCCGGCCATCACGATGTATTCCTCGCAAGAGAAAAGTGGGAGGAGGACCTACTTTCGGATGTGCTAGCAATACATTTCTTTGATTAATGGATAGAAAATCCATCCATCCATCTAAGCTATTAATACTATGGTTTAACTCCCTTCTATATAAAACTAGACTGTAGCCCACATGTCCTCACTCGGATTTAGCTACTTTCTTGATTTCCACCGGTACAAGTATCAGTTTCTGTCCCGGGGAAAAGGTTTCCTCTTCCTCGGGTGATTGTTTCTATTTCTGGCACTCATCCCACTAGCGATCTGGGGGCTCTTTTTTAACACAAAGCTCCTGTCTGATTTCAGGGGTGTCTCTCTCTCTTGCAAAAACGGAGGGCACCCTTATGTCCTCCTCGCTGCTTCCATTCCTTCCGGGATTTTCCCCGCGTGCCCGTCTCTCCCCAAAGCGCGTAAAGCAGAAAATGTTGCCCTCAACTTTCATGCGAATGTCCCTGCTCCATTGTCGATCCTTGCAGTTACGCAGGTGTTGGGGACTTACGATGCGGGATCGTCAGTAAGAAGTCACCGTCTATAAACAACCATCCTTGGGCAAAATGTCAAGCTGGTTCTCTGCGTTTGGGGGGCAGCTAATTAGTAGGGTGGAGAAGGACATCCAGGGCAAAGCATCTAAACCTCCCGAATTTAGCATCGCTCTGCAAAACAGCTGTAGGGACACTTGAGGGGGTCCTAAAAGCAAAAGCCACCGCAACTTCTGTTTCCTCCGCTGTTCACTTCTCTTTCCAAGAATCCGTTTGTGCCGGTCCCCCACCCCTCTCCCTCATCGGATCTACTACTTTGTTCTTGGTCCCTTTTACATGTATTTCAGCAAGCAAACGAGACCCAGGTGCATGCAGGCTGAAAGTGAGCGAGGCCGCGATTCAATGGGGTGGAGAGGGGGACAAGGGCAGGTTAGTTTTCGTTGTTGACAAAGGAAGGGCAGAATCTAAACACCGCTCCAGACAATCAATGGACCCTTGTCTCCGGTTACAGAGCCGAGCTCTCTAAATGAGTCTGGCATGCTGATAACGGCAGGTTAGGCACCTGAGATAAACTCCGTCCAATGGCTTGATGGCGCAGGAGATAGAAAAGGATCTGGGGCTGTGGAGAGGCGCTTTGATTTGCCTATAAAAGAAAAAAGATCGGTGCACAGTCTAATTGACAGGAGCGCAGTTGTCATTGTACCCCGGTGCTTATTTGCGGGACTGATTGTCATTACAGGGCTGGGCGAGGAGCTGTTTGCCCTATAGCTCGTTCCTTTGGCGTGCCTAGGACTTCTGAAGGGCCGGCACAAAAGCTATGCCTAGCGATTCCCCTCCGGACAGTTTCCGCTTCAAAAGCTTTCGGTCATGTTGCGGGTAGTGGGGACAGCTTGGGGTTTCGGGGGTACCTGCTGAACTAGGGGCAGCTCTGAGTTTGGGTTTCCGGGCCAGAAAGGTAACGCGAGCCCTCCTGGGCCAAACAAAACAGTCGAGAGGTGACAGTCCAGCTTGGGGGATCTGATGGGGAACACGCTAAATCAATGGCAATCATGTCTTGATTGCCAAACCTCCAGAAACTATTCGGAAGGGAAGCCCCCTGTTTAGCGACACTGTTCTGATCCGAAGCGATCAATTTTTAAATGGATTCCCCTCTTCTCTGCCGCCCTGGCTGACGTCTTGAATGACACCGGGTCAATGTGTTGGTCTAATGATCTCTTCCTCTTGCAGGAACACCGCCAGCATCTAGCAATGGGAAGCCCCCGGTTCGCTTGCCCTAGCTGGCTAAATAGCTCTCCTGGGCGCTTTAAGGTCCCGGGGAGTTTGTGAAGCTGCAGGAGGAGGTTGAATAGACGCGGCCACCCGCGGGTTTGCGTTTGATTTTGGAAGCTGGGGGCTCCTAGGTATGACCGCCAGATGCACGCGCAAAGTCTCTCCTGGTTTCCAAAGCGATTAATGCCGCAGCCCTTATTTAACGAGTCTTCCAGGTGAGGGTCAGGCAGAGTTCACTGGGAGACACCTCTCCCGTCGCTTATTAAAGCAGCCTACAGATTCCATCATTCCCTGCGCGCACGGATCGACCACATTTTCAGATCTAAGAACCCCCCCACACACACTTCCAGTGCGCTCTCCAAGCCCCGCCAGATGTTCCCCAGCTGCTGCGTTCAGCTGAGTGGGTTTTTTTAGCTTGCCATCTACAATATTTTCAATTCCACATACACACACAAAAAACCCCAACCCTGCACATCAATAAATAAAGGAGAGGAGAGATCTGGAAAATAAGAGCGGTTTATGAGCGAGGGGGAGAGGTTTGTTTTGGTTTTTTAAAGGCTAGTTTTGATGCCTTTCCAAAAAACAGCAGCGGGATAAATAGACTGTATCAATAAATAATAAAAAACAACCTGATTATTCCACCCCCTAGAACTTCCAGCCCGAAGCAAATTGTGGCTTGTCAAAGCCTGGTGTTCTGTCTGGGACTCGGGAATGGTTAGCCACAGCAGAAACAACGGGAGCTTGTGTTTTCAGCGGCCCTCTTCTGTTTTGCATATAGTGGACCTCCAAGTTACAGTCACTGCTAGAAAGTGGATCTATACCTCGTGACAGCACCGCATTATTTCCAACCGACTGACTCAGGAACCAGGTGGCACAGGAATCAAAAGGCGCCCCCAGATTTTTGTCCCTGATGCCGGTGGGGAGGGGAATAGTGTTTAAATATACAGCAATGGAGGTATTTACAAATAAGGTCATTAATGGGGACACGCCATTCGAACCTTCAATAGCATCATCTGAATTCTTCAGGGCTGACCCAGAGGCCGCTGAAGAAAATTTTGACAGTCCTGTCGAGTTCACTGATCTTTGACACAAGCGCTTTTCAGCCCTAGGTCTCAAAGCGCTCGAAAGAAGAAGAGCCAAATCGTTAGCTCCGTTTTATAGATGGGGAAACTGAGGCAACCTGGGGGGGCCACACGGGGGGAGTCGGTGGCTGAGCCGAGAATAGAATTCGGTGTAAGGATTGCTCGTCCTTGCAGGGAGATCTAGGAGACCTTTAACACATAAATACGGGATTCCAGATAAGGTGAGGAAGGACACTATGAAATGCGGTGTGAACAGAAGAACAAAACATGAAAACGAATTTACTCCAGTGTCCTATTCTTGCCAGCTCAAAAACTGAAGCGACCTGCTAAGTCATGAATTTTAAACACAACCGAATACCCGCGGTGTTCACCCTTCTGGTTTCATATCATGCTATTTCCCAAAGCAACAGGGTTTTTCGGGTTGTTTTAATGTAATTGCCATTAGAAGCAGCAACCCTGGTACCATCTCTTTTTCTACTTCCGCAGAAGCCTGCATTGAGATCCAGGGAGATTTCGCCTTTAAAACGGATGGCAGCATGTCCTCGTGTGAGGATTTTAAATGTTAAGTTTCTCTAGTCATATCCCAGTGTAGTCTTTGAGGTGAGATTAATGCTTAACTCAGCAAAACTGTGATTGGAAAAACTCTCCTGTGTTATATGAATTTAGAAATGGTTTTAACTCAGATTGTGTATGCTTATTATCAAGGACGTTAGGTTTAAATCCCTGTATTTTAAAATTACGATTTAAAAAAAAAAACAATTTTTTCCAGTGCCGTAGATTCATTAATATTTTGAACGGATAAATCATCTGTAGCGAACGAAAGACAGACATTCTGCATTTAACTTCTTCTATATTCTCCCTTTGCCATATTAATTGGAAGTTTATTTCCTGAGTTGTCTTACGCTTTTACCGACATTCTAACGAAATGTCTTCTTCAAAAGGAACTCTCCTTATTTCCAGAACAAAATCAAACCTAGCAATGTTTTTGTTGTGCTTATTTCAACTCCCATCCTCCCAAATTGCAAAATGACTTGGAATCCTAGACTCATAAAGTTCACACGTCCGATTCGACGTGCAATCAGGTACCATGTTTCTCCGGATGAATCGTTTTCCGAATGTTCTCCACAACAAACCATTTCCGTTGCGTTGACTAGTTCATGAATATTACCACACCCCCAGGAAAGCAAAATGCAAAGGCGCTCTTGAAAAAAATGCCCCCAATAGAAAAATAGAAATTGCGTACTCCTTTTCCAGAAACCATTTTTAGCTCTATTGGCGAGGAATCTCTCAAGAAAATAACAGGGCAGCAGACTATAAATCATCAAATGGCACGCTGTTTAATATTTACTTATTTGAAGGTTATACACTGCATAGGTAGCAAACTTGGAGGGTTTGCAAAAAGAACAGGAGTCCTTGTGGCACCTTAGAGACTAACAAATTTATTTGAGCATACACTCTCTCCCATACCTGGTTTTAGGCGGTTTACGGATCAATATACCATGGAGGAGAAGCGAGCTTCTCCCCACCGAAATATCGGATTAGGAATATTTCTAGAAGAAAGAGGATAATGTGAACTGACTTTAGCCTGCAATAATCCAAAGCAGAATTACAGCTTGTAAAATAGGTCTCCATCAGTCTCCCAGGAGACCGGCTCAGCCTCTACTTGGGTGTTCCACTCCTTGTTACCCCGACAATAATTAGTCTCATCTTACCCCCACGGTTTTTTTAAGATTATCAATAAATGCATTTTTTGCATAGAATTATAAAAGGCCTGGCGCGGTGGTTTCCCTGACTGTTTAGAGCGCAACACACTTTGCGAAAGTTTGACACAAGAGGTTCACAGCAGAGACCCAGGCAGTTCTCTTTAAAAGTTGGAAGTGTGACTTTCTTATCAAACTGCTGGATATGTCATCTTCTTTGTGCTTTGATGTCTGGTGTCTTTTGAGACCATCTCTGCATGTCATTACCAGGCTCAAACAATTAAAGAGGTGGCTTTTTTTTTTTTTTTGGACGGGAAATAAGAAAAAAAAAAGTGCTGGACACAACTAGATGATTTTTGGCCTCAGATCTTAACTCTGAAGAGTGAAACTCACTATTAAACTGGCTTTTCATTTCTTAAATAGACAAGTTAAATACACGGAGCGCTGCAGATATTTGGGGCCTTAGATGTTCACTGTGGGGTAGTGAAACTCGTGATTAAATTCATAAATAGACACGTTTAAGTACATGGAGCCGTGATTTTAGCGAATTTTATCCTCTGGGATGATTTCGGCCGTAGAGAGCTAACCATGATCGCTAGAGAAAGTCATTATTACACTTTCAACTGATTTTTCAAAGCAGGCGACTTTGAATACTTTGATTACTAGGCAACCACGCTGCAATACAGAACTCGATTTTTGCCTTTAATCTAACGGTAGTGATTAGAGAAATTGACTTTGCATCTTCAGACAAGTTTTAATGTAACCTAGGCCCTTTTGGCTGGATGAGCTGAACGGACTTTAGACTTCACAAAAGCGATTAAGTTTGATTGGACGGGCCCTGTACTCCCCCCCCCCCCCCAAAAAAAAAAAACCATTCCCCCTGATCCTGGAGTATAACCAGTTCGGAAGGCTGGGTGGAAACAGGCGTTAGCTAGCGGGTCAGACAGAGTCCCGGATCTCTGGTGCCGTTTCATCCAGCGGGGATACAGTCTGGGGGAGGTGGGGGCTGGAGAAGGCCTCGGATTTTGTTCGCTGGACTATGCAAACCCGGGAGGGCCTGGCAAGCCGTGTCATTAAACCGAGTTACAAAGTTAAAGGGAAAAGGTTGCACTCGCCTGGGGTTGCCATGGCCCTGCAGACGCGTCACCCTGTGATGTCCCCAGCTAAAGGCATTCGGGGCCTGCGCTGTGACATTTGAAACCCCGCTCCTCTTATTCTTCTCTTCTTGTGAGAAGGGGAGGGGGTGTCGGGCAGGGAGAGGGGCGGGTGAAAAGTGCCTTCTCCCCCTTTGATTGATCAGAGTAACCTTGCACATTGGCAATCCAGTTGGGGGCGGGGGGGGAAGGAAGTCCATTCTTTTTGCTAGAAGAAATGAAAATGTGTGTGTGGGGGGGGTGCACCTGAGGTGTCTTGTCAAGTCCTCTGTGAATTAGGTGCATCCGCGTGCGCCCCACTTTGGAAAGGTTATGCTGGTGGAAACCTGTTTTATTTGGGGGGCGGGGCGCAATGAGTCCATTCTTTCTCACCAGAAAAGGAGGCTGGGGCGGCGGCTTTCTTGAGGCGAGGGGCCTCTCACACTGATCCCACCGCAGGCCCCCACTAACTCAGGCTGTTGGGACTCCGAGTCAGGGAGCAGCCGATGGCCCCCTCGAAACGCCGCCGGTTCTGAGCGCTGTCACCCAGCCGTTCTCTGCGTCTCTTCTCCTACGCGGCGCGAAGCGAGGATGTATTTATTTGTGTAGTATTAATAAAAAAAAAAAAAAACAGGGGCCGAAGTGGGGGAGAGCCTCGACACGATAAAGATCAGGCGCGTAAATTGGCCATTTGGCAGATTAGATCTCTTTAAAACGCTAGCTTTCTTTCCAAAGTACCATTGCATTAAGGGACCGCCTAGCTGTGAACCAATATCACAAAGGCCATTCCCTATTTAATTCAGTCCTGGAGTGGGCTTGACTTGAGGTTAATTCCCCCCCCACACACACACACACACACACACATTCACACACCCCCGCGCGCCCCCCAGCAAAGGATCCCAAGTTCAGTACGTGGATAGACACTCATTTAATGACAACTAATTGAGGAATCCGAGGAGCAGCATTACGCGTGGAACGGGGAGGTTATTAATTATTTAAAAACCATTAGCCTCTCTGTGTGTCCTGCCCAGATCTCATCTCGTTCGGGAAATATAACCTGTCACATCCGTCAGAGCGAGGGGGAATCAGAAGCGACTGGCCCCTTCGCCTCCCTTTTCACGTGGAACTTATTCATTGCCATCTCACGTGGGAGCTGGGTTAGAGAAAAACCCCGGGCTGCCCCCACCGTTTTCAGAACGATACCACACTGGCCTCTTTGTACCGGCGATCTGTTGTGCAGGGTGCCCGAACACCCCGTGTAAGCCGCCTTCAATGTCTCACCCATCTTGCTTCGGCATGAAATGAAATCCGTTTGCCAAAGTCAGATAGCGGCTGCAAAAACCGCTTGCAAACGCGCAGCTCCTGGAACCCGTTCGCAAGGGGATAAAAGAGATCCCCGAATCTTGCTTTTCTCTGCGCCTCGATTTTTAATAATAAATCCTTCCTATTTCCGCTTGGGAGAGAAAAGACACATACTAGCGACCTGGAAACCCTTTTCTGCAAGCTCCAAGCACCCTGGCTCCTAGGGGCACCTCAAACACCGCTTTAAAGAGTGGCGCTTGCGAAGGCTATTTTTAATGTGGTCAATTCTGTTTCTGTGGGATTTATTGGAGGACTCCCCCCTCATACCAGTTAAAATCGATTTTCCTGATATCCTCTGTCAGGATAATTCAATGCATATGGATTTGTATATCCTAAGAATGAGAATACGTTAAACAGTTTTAGAATCTCCTTTGCCTTTTCATCTATGGTAAACTCTATTACATTGATATTCATATCTAGTAAACTCTATTACATATGCACGTATGCCTAACACGAATTCCTTTAAATTCACCACCACGCACTGAAAGTTATCACCGAGTAAACTGAGGGCCGGTGTCGGGTCTGTACAGGCATTTCTCGGTTGTGCCTTGCCTGAAGTTTTCATAAACTGGCAGGCTTCAGGAGTGCCCGTGGAAATGCATGCTCGGATTTTCTCTATACAGCTTTCATCCCGTAAACCTGTGTTTGGGATAACACATCCCAGTGTGTGGGTCGCGGGAGGGAGGATTCGAATAGCTCGGATGGGCATTAACACCAAAGAGCATGTTTTAGATCAATCAGCAGGAAAGAAAGCGAAGTGAATCGATATGAAAACAATTCCGTGTGCTATAAAACTCAGTCGAATGCAACAGAGCCCCGCTTGTCTCGGATGGAGCTGGCTACGGCGTGGTTTGTTTTCCGGGAAAGAACTCGCAAATGAAATGCGAGCAAGACTCGCGGATTTTCAGCGGATTAGTCCCTGTGAAATCAGTTTCTTGTAATGAACTGTCCATAAACTGAGCCGTAGAAAGACCCTGTGTAGGTTCAGGTTTTCCCTGCTTCCTCCTCTCTTGCCCCCCAGTCGGGAGAGTTTCCTTTTAATTGAATTTAAAATTTTAAATTGTAAATTGTAATCAACTACTACTTAATACACAACAATCCTTCCAAGATCATTACGCGTGGGGTATTCCCTGTTTCAGCCTCCTCCACTTCAATCCAAGAAATTAGAGATGGCAAAAGCCCTATTCGATTCCCGAGGATCGCCCCCCTGTTTATCTCGCTGGGTTTAATTGGAGGGGGGGGTAGAAATGGGGAAGCTGGAGATTGGAATTAAAAAAAAAGTGATGGAAATCACCTACCTGCTGCCCCCTGAGCTGCACATGGCGATGACAATCCAGCATTAAGCAGCCTCGAGCAACTGCCACTACTAGTGGCATCGCGGCATTTATTGGAGCTCAAATTGTGCGACTGTTGACTTTAGCACAAAGCAAAGATTTCACTGCCCGCTAGTTTAAAAATGAATATTTTACCAAGATATCGATCAGCTTTATAAAATTCAGTTAAGCACAATGGCTCGAAAGGGAAAAAAAGCGGAAAGGGACCGCACTCTAATATCTGTGTCAATTTGCCGAAGTATGACGTGGTGTTGAAAGTTTACCCTCCTGGAATTTGGATCTAGATTTTTTTTTTTTTTTGGTTGTTTAGTGACTTTTGTTTATTCGCCGATCACGGTTACTTAAACCCAGCAGCAAGAGCTTGGTGTGGTGGAGAAATAAATATATCGAGCGGGGGAGGTTGTTTGTTGGTGGTTGTTTTTTTTTTTTCCACCCTGGGTGTGTGCACGATCCATGGGGAAAGGGAGCGAAGCGAACAAGGCAAGACATAAAGGATCTGCTTCTAAAGCAGGCATCCAAATGACATCCTTTTTATGTATGCGGACAGAACTATATCTTATCTGCTGGGATCAGCGGAGTGAGAGACGCTAAGTAGTTTAAAACTACCATTTAACAATGGGCATGTGATACAGAACATAACAGGTTAGAGCATCGCAGACTCGCGTCATTGTTCCCAAATCAGCCTCATTCCCTGCCTCTATTCTCCTTCCCTACGGGAGCCTTTTATGTGATAATGAAACACATTTTATGCTTTGGTTCACAACGTGTGTGTCCTTGCAGTGCAGAGACGGACAGATTTCTGGCTGGATCCTAGTTTTGTTTTGTTTTTGGAGGGTTTTTTTCCACCCCCGCCCTCTTTCTCTTCCCCTGAACAATGCCGAATTTTAAGAAGGATTTGAATGTTATTTTGGGCCGCAGATCTATTACTCCTTAAACGCGTGGGAAAACAACAAGTGGTTGGGAAACGGGGTGAATTTATTGCGTGAAAAAACATTTCAGCACCGGGATGCGTTTTAATCAAGCACAGGTCTTGCTTTCAGGGCGAAATGTTTGCTGGGTTCAGACCACCAGAAGCTGTTTTTAAAAAATAGCACCTCCTTCTTGGTTTGTAAAATAAAACTTGTAGGTCATTTGATTCTACTCTCTGAAAAACAAGTGACCACAGTGTGTATATTAGATATGATTTATTCCCTACACAATGTCATTTTTATACGGACCTGTAGTGCTGCGTGTCTAGATACAGACGTAACAGTACTCACACAAACACTAATTATATTGTAATCAGATCCACGAATCTCTCATCTATTGGTATGTAACAAATCAACAACTAGACGGAGTTTTTTCAATGCAGCGTCGATTATTTTTCTTGAAACCCTGTCATATTACTTGGTTAAACCTTCCATGTGTATATGGATATTTCTGGATATGAAAATTGCAAATCTACCCTAGGTGAACGTTATTTTTCCCCTAACAAGTAAAATATGTGAAGAAACATATAGACTGTTGGATAGGTAAACTACACAAGTCTGGGAACATTTTTTCCCCCACAAAATATGCCATACATGAAATCCACTGTATTTTCACAGGCGTCATTATAGTGAATATATTTTCACTCTCTCCACTGGTTCGTTCAGGGATCAAAGATTTGAAATTATACACACATACACTGCTCCTGTTAATTGTAGTGTGTGGATATGTATCTAGCAAACTGTTTTCATTATGATCCATAAATATTAACATTTTCATTCTTTCTGTCAGTTCTCTATGTACACAATTAACTGGAAAAATGAAAACCTATTCAGATGTATGTAATTTGCTGAAAACAGCTCTACAATGTTTAATATATATTTTTAACACCCCCCCCTCCTTTTTTATCACCTCAATAGACTCAGACGTGGAATATGTATTAGCGGCACATTCAGGGTCTTCTTCAGTTTCAGTGTGATAAAGGGAAAGTATTTTGTCTCAACAAATTCGGGCCCAATCCTACAGGTATCGAAGTCACGGGTAAAATTCCCAGTGATTTCCGGGGCGGGGAGGGGTTGGGGAGCGAGCCCTGCGTTTATATTGATGGGTGTGGAAATATTTCGCGTTCTAGGGTGCACAGTCCCCCCTTTTCTCCCCAAAGTAGCCCGCAGTGAGTAAACCGAGAGAGGGATTGTAACATTGTGTGTACATGGCCAGGCCTGTTCCAGGAAGGGGACAATGTTCAGGGTCACTCAGAACTTTGGGCTGCGGTCGCTCAGTCAAGGCGAAGAAGTTGATTGTATCTGGGTTAGGTCCCCATGTCCCCTAAACCGCATCTTGCCCAGCCTTCAGGCTCATCCACCTTTCTCCAGCCGCCACTCTAGCTTCTCAGAGCCGTTGGTTTGCCCGGCTATTCGAGCAACTCAAGGGGTTAAGGGAGCTCTCGGCCGCCCTTCGCTCAACTGATCCCTTTCAAGGTTTCTGCAAACTCCAAAGTTCATGACATCAAGGACAGTCTGTGCAGCGTGTCACCTGGCGCCATAGAGACCGACCAGTGTGTTTTACACGGCTCCTGCATTTCAGATGGAATTCCGTGTCTTTGAACAGTCTCAATAACTGGGGGGGGGGGGGTTGTGTCAAGGGGAAATGAGGGAGGGGGTGGCTTTCAGTAATCAGCTGTAAATTCCTGATTTATAAGACTAACATGATCTATAATGGTTGGAAGGAGCCCAAGGTAAATGCGGGTTTATTAGTAATGACGCCTTGTTTTGTTTTCTTGCTTGCTTGTTTGAAGAGCGAAATCCAATATCAAATGTTCCTTTTGGTTAGAACTGGAGTGACTACAGCTTGGGACAAATCCGTGTCACTTGTAAAACTTTTCAGCTAAACATGAAAAATATCTAAGATGCACATATGGGTATAGGACAAGTCATTTACTTCTCTTATGTGTGTATTTTATATATATATATAGCTTATACTTATATACATATCTATCTTTTAATCGATGTGTATTATATATATATATATATATATATATATATATATATATATATATATATATATATATATATTCTTTTCGCAGATGTATGTGTAGAGATATAGCTTATATTTTTCATATGTGTATATATTATATATCTTAAATAACAGACGTTATCTTACATTCTTTTCCATATATATTTTCCCAATATATATGAATGTATACTATACAGAGAGAATAAATATACACAGAGATACAGGACTATGTAGATCTCTTTTTAAATTATTAAATAAATTGAACCAATTTGTTTTCCATTTTCCCTGTCAGTGTTTTCCCCCTCAAGTGGGAAAATTTTGGAAAAATCCGAAGAAAAAGATTCAGGGGGAAAAAACGCCAAGAACACTTTAATATATTTTTGTGAAAATCTGGCTGTTTGGGACCAGAATTCACATTTATAAGCCATAAATAAAGCATACAGAAACGATAAATTAATCAGATCCAAGTAGTTTACTCTCCCGGTAACATCAAACGTTTGCATCAATTACAACAATCTAGCCTGACTTTTTTTTTTCTTTTTGTGAATTTTTCTCCCTTTTTTTTTCTTTTGTGATTTTTTTTCCTCTCTCTTTTTACAACGTGACAAGACTTTTGGTCCTCGGTTTAAAAACTAGCATTGTTTCACACTGAATAAAGTTTTCCGTCACTTTCACACACACGCACAAAAAAAAATAGATATATTTATAACTCCCTGCAACAAAAAGGTTTACCCCACCCTCTGCTGCCCGTGGAATAAAATAACCCCCCCCCCAACAAACCAACCAAATATCCCCGCTTGAAATCGGTGCTTAAAGAGGCCGGGGCAATTCCGGGGCCTGATCCCACAGCCCATTGGACTTCGGATCAGGCTGGGTGGGTGGAAATTTGTCCTTTGAGGATGGGGGTGGGAGGCTTGGAACACAAATAGACACAAGAGATTGAGCCAAGGACATCACCAGCGTGATCCACCATCCAGCCCCCCGGGCCGGCTGGGCTTGGCAGGGGAGCTTTAGGACGAGTTCATGATGGGCCGGGAATACACACCTTGGTAATAAGAGGTGTCTCCGGCCAGCGGGGAGGCTTCTAAGCCACTTTTGTTCGTGACGGGGCCCATGGCCAGGCTGCCGGGCATGGGGGAGCCGTAGCCGGAGTAGTGCATCACCTGCTCGTAGGCCTTGAGGTCCATTTTGTGGTGGTGGGGGTGATGGTGCGGGTGGTGGTGGTGGGGGGGCGGCTGCTGCTCGGAGGAGGACATCAGGTTGTTGATGGAGAAGGGGTGGTTGAAGGCGTAGTGGTGCTCGGGCTTGAGGTGGGCCTCGTGGGCCAGGTGGTGGGGGGCGAGCAGGTGCTGGGCCGGCGACGGGGCCTGCTGCGGGGGGGTCCCTTTGAGCTCGGCCAGGGCCCGCTTGTGCTCGCGGCAGGGCGAGGCGCCGGGGTGGGGGGACTCGGGCCCACCCGCCGAGCTGTCGGAGGAGCCTCCTTCCCCGGGTTGGGGGGGCTGCTGCTGGGGGGGCTGCTTCTTCCCCCCTCCCCCGCCGCCGCCCCCTCCGCCGCCGCCCCCTTCCTTGCTCTTCTCGCACTTGAAGCGCTTCTGGCGGCGTAGGTAGCAGCCGTTCTCGAACATGTTGCCCGAGTCCGGGTGCAGAGTCCAGAAGGAGCCCTTGCCCGGCTTGTCCGGGGAGCGGGGCACCTTGAGGAAGCAGTCGTTGAAGGAGAGCGAGTGGCGGATGGAGTTCTGCCAGCGCTGCTGGTTCTGCCGGTAGAAGGGGAACAGGTCCATGATCCACTGGTAGATCTCGCTCAGCGTCAGCATCTTGTTGGGCGACTGCTGGATGGCCATGGTGATGAGCGAGATGTAGGAGTAGGGGGGCTTGGCGTGGGTGTAGCTCCGCCGGTAGGTCTTGGGGTCCCGCGAGCGGTTGAGGTTGCCTTGCCCGTACATGGGGCTCATGGAGTTCATGTTGGTGTAGGGGGCCAGGGCGTTCATGGAGCCGGCCTGGGCCCCCATGGGACTCATGCTGGGGCTCAGGTGGGCCCCCATGCCGCTGCCCATGCCGGCCATGCCCCCCGGGCCGGGAGACATGCCGGCCAAGGACGGGCTCATCCCGGTGCTGGCGTAGGACATGTTCATGGAGCCGGCCCCGCTCATGTTGGCCGGGCCGCTGCTCATGGCCGACATGCCCATGTAGCTGTTCATGCCCAGGCCCGGGTTCATGCTGCTCACGGAGGAATAGCTCTGCAAGGAGAAGGAGGGAGAGCGGAGGGGGTGGTTAACCTCGGCTGCCACGCAGTGCCCGCCACCCCGAGGCTGCTCTAGCAATGGGGCTGCTGGCTGGGGGGCGCCCCGAAACCGCCCCGCAGCGCCCGGGATGTGTAGGACGCGGCTGCCGGGGCGAGCTGCTCTCTGCTGGGTCCGAAAAAGCAGCAGTCAGCCGGTGGGGGGCAGAGCGCTGCTCCCCCCAATCGCGCCGGGCAGGGGGAGCGGCCGCCAGCGGCTGGGACTCGGTGTGGGGGATGCTCCTGCCCCGGGCTGGCAGGGCCCAGGAGTGTGTGTTAAATCGTGACGAAATGTGCCGGCCGCCAGACCCCTGGATCAGCAAAACGACCCTGCGATCCGGAGGGGCTGGTCTGCAAACGACGTGGGGAGGGAACACGCCGCGGGGCAGGCGGCTGGCTCCGACCCCGGCCACACGAGTCCCATCGCGGGGAGCCCCACCCGAGGCGGCGCAGGACTCCCTGCAGCCCAGCCAGTCGCGTGTCCCTCTCCCACCCTTCTCAAAACCCAGATTTCCAGCCATAAACTTTCCCCCCTTCTGCCTTGCCCCCCCCGCCCCCCTGTTTTCTTCGCCCCCCCCCCCTTCCCGACAGTCCCATGCCAAACACAACTTTGTTAGGAGAGCGCGGCGCGGGCAGGGCAGAGGATTTGGAGGCGCCGCAAGTCAATATTTGATCACAAAGTTAATATTATCTCAAGGCTAACAACGGTGTCGTATAAACCCAGCGCCCTGTTTTCGCCGAAGGAGGGGAGAGCGGGAGGCGGCTGGGGGACGGGAAGGGGGTGTGGGATGGGCAGGGAGGGGGGGACAGAGACACACACACACACACACAAATAGAGGCAGAAGTTGTCCCTACCTCGGGTTCTGCATAGTAGCCGCTCCAGTCCGAGTGCTCGTGCCCTTCCATTTTCACGGCTCCCAGCATACTGGAAGCAGAGTGCATGGCCGTTTAAAATTTAACAGCCACAACAACCGACGACAAGAGAGAACAACCCCAAAAAAAAAAAAATTCCCAGCCCTCCCTCCCCTCTGCCTCACTCCCTCTCTGCCTGAGCCGGGCGGAGGGGGAGGGGGCAGAAGTGGCTGCTGCTGGGTTGGGGTGGCTGCTTCCCCCCCCCCCCCTTGCTCCTGCTGCTGCCTGGGTGGGTTTGTTGTTTTTCTTTCTTTTCTTTTTTTCCTTTGCAGCCCAGAGTCGCCCGGCGGCGCTGGGGAAAGGAGGAGGCGGAGGACAAGCGCTCCCGTCACGGAGTGATATAGAACCGGGCGCCCCCGCGAGCCTCCAATCCCCACATCCTGGGGAGCCTATTTGAATAATCAGCTCACACCTAGGCGGGGGCCTCCTCGCCTTCGTCCTCCCCCGTGCACACACCTGCCCCGAGCGGCACGGGAGGCGGAGGGGGACAAATCCTGACCCAGGGAGAGCGAGCCAGAGAAGGAGAGAGGGTGGCAGCTGGACCCGTCTTTATTGGCCAGTGCCTTGTCATCTGGCTAGTGTCTGGGAGCCCGGCTGGGGGGAGCGGGGTGCTGCCATGTGGGCAGGGACTGCAGGACGGGTGGCTCTGCGCTTGTGACTGCAGCTGGGGAGGGAGAGGGGCCTCCCCCTGCTTGGGTGCCGGTGGACTGCTCGCGGGACTGGGGGCACCGGTTTGCCACCAGCCGGGCTCCGGGCTGGTTTCTCAAGTCCGGATTTATGTATCCGGGGCTCTCTCTGCTGGCTGGAGCTCGCTCGCGGCTGGGAAGGAAATGGGCAAAGCCCTGTCCTGGTTCGAACGAGCTGTTTACACACCTTTAACGCCCCCGGTGCTGTTCCTTGCCGGAGCGCCCTCGCTGCAAGCCAGATCCAAACCAAAGTCACGGGAGAGGGGGGTATTACGCAGCATTTACCTCTGTGTCCAAGCCATGCCCCGGGCTTTCTTGGTTTTTTAGTAAGGTGCTAAATGACTTGGGATCACCCATTTGTCTGTGACAGAACAGGCAGTTCCAAGGTTACCCAGTCACAGCCGAGGTGCCTACAACATTTCGTAACTAAAACAAACAGGGGGAAGGTGAGAGGAGCCAACAGAAATAAACCAGGGAATCACTGGTAAGGACCTGGGATTTTCTACCATTGCCCCTTAGCTGCCTGTAACCCCACCACGTGCCAGTGAAACTGTGGCAGTAACAGCAAGGTCAGAATAATAATAATAATTAATAATTAACAATAATAAAAAAAAAACTTAAGACATCAGGAAACTAGACAGAAAATCCCCAAACTTCGACCTCGAAACTATCTATCTGCATGGGCAGCACACAACAGACTCCAAAGGAAAGGTGATGCTATGTGATCTGCTGTGTACAAACTCTGCCACTCTTTCTCGCTATGGCTGCTAATTGTGTGTTCCTTTCCAATCTAATGATAGATAGAGAGATAGAAATAAGCACCCACTATTTACAAAACCCACACAGCGACCTGCCTGCCGTTCCTGCGTCAGTAGCCGACCAAATGTTGAAACATGTAGTTATTCTAGAGGATACCTTAGCTGTCTGAGATATTAAACGAAGTCAAGTTTATTTAACAGTGTTGGTTCATCAGGGATTTAACGGGTTTTTCTCATGCAATAGAAAACAGCGATTCTGTGAAGTGGAATGAATCTTGACTATTTCGTTGCTAATACCCCGCAGACAGTTCTACTCCATCAGAATTCCGCAGTTATCATTGTAAAGAGAGAAAGTGACTCTAGGCTTGGCTGACAAAATTCTGTCATACGAAACGGGACTACGCCATTGCATCCATTTTTTTCATGTACAACTTTCCATATCTATCTATCTATCTATCTATCTATCCCCATCCACCTCCTCTATCTATCTATCTATCTATCTATCTATCCCCATCCACCTCCTCTATCTATCTATCTATCTATCCCCATCCACCTCCTCTATCTATCTATCTATCTATCTATCTATCTATCTATCTATCTATCTATCTATCTATCTATCTATCTATCTATCCCCATCCACCTCCTCTATCTATCTATCTATCTATCTATCTATCTATCCCCATCCACCTCCTCTATCTATCTATCTATCTATCTATCCCCATCCACCTCATCTATCTATCTATCTATCTATCTATCTATCTATCTATCTATCCCCATCCACCTCATCTATCTATCTATCTATCTATCTATCTATCTATCTATCTATCTATCTATCACTTTCAAAATGAATGGGGCAATGTGGCCCATTTTTTCCAAATAAGATAAACACTTCTAGCTCTGACAATGAAGGTTGGTACTAATATAAAATGTTAATATAGCATGCCCGAGGGGGGGTTCGTTTAATCGCAGACACTCATCAAATGATTCATATAAACAGGGGTATAGACTTTGCTAAATAAGCCACACAGTATATTAAATAGTAATTTTGAAAGGCGTCAGAAAAAATACCAGCCACCCACCCTTCTGATTTAAGCGAGGAAATGAATATTTTGAAAATAAAAAATATTAATGTAAATTTTTGTTCTGCAAAACTAGATGCTTTTCTTCTGGCTTTTTTTAAGTCTATATTTATTTTTCAACTAAAAGATAACAATAAAAAAGCCAAGCTACTGTGTCCCCTGGTGAGCGAGGCCAGATGAGACCTTTGGGGAATAAGTGTGGAGAACCAGGATCTGATTAACACTATTTAAACAAAAATGGATAGACGGATGCTTCTCCTGTATCTTACTTGATGGAAATAGACCGTCTTCCAAGCGTCCGCTCAGGGTCTTACAGATTGAAAAATAGTGGTAGAGCGCCCCCTGTCGTTTGTTCAACGGAGCGCCATATTGACTCTGATTGGGGGCCTGATCCAAAGCCCATTGTAGTAAATGGAAAGACTCCCATGGATTTCACTGGGTTTGGGATTAGGCCCTAAGAGAAGGGTGCAGAACAGCCGCCTTCTTCGCTTTCAAACAATGGCTTGCTGCATGATCCCTTTAGTGCAATCAGATGCTTGTAATGTGCTTTGAGATCATCAGATGAAGGGCAAGCCAAGTATTAGCATTTTCCATCTCATTAAGACTAAACTTTTAAAGAATCCTTTATATGAAACAGCAGCCATATCCCTACAAGACAGCTACTTATAATGAATAATCATAAATAGGTTAATTGGACTCTTTAACTAGCCCCGGCACATGAAAACAACACAATTGTACATTTTAAACGTGCCTGTTCCTGTTAGATTTCTCTTATCTTCTGAACACTTTGTCAGCCACAAGTTATTTGACTTGATGAACTCACTGGGTAAAATTCTATGGCCTTGTGTTGTGCAGGAGTCACAGTAAATGATCAGAATGGTTCATTCTAGCCCTTAAGTCTAAGTCACTCTCTTCAAAGGGGCTGAAACAGCAGCAAGGGTCCCTAAAAGCCACCTGTTCCGGCTAGGGTGGATTCCTCCCGCAGAGGTTTTGAGGAAGACAGGTGCAAAGCCACCTTCTGAGGATACTCTTGCAAGCTTTGGTGTAGAGGGCATGCCAGGGACAGGCCTGGAGGAGGAAGGGGCATGTTGGGCACGTAGCAGCAAAAGATGGAAGAAAGGAAGAAATATTATCCCCATTTTACAGATGGGAAACTGAGGCCTAGTGAGATGTGAGTTATGGGCTCTTCACATAAGTGGCAAATTTGGGGCAACTAAGTGTCTGTTTTCTGGATGGATCAATTTTTTTTTTTTTTTTTTTTTTTTTTTTTTTAATAAACCACATTAGAACATTTCATAAGGCATGCACTTAAGCATTTCCTTCCCCTTCCCCCCTCCCCAGTTTAACAGCATACAATACAACAGACAAAATCATTGTTTAGAAGGGAAAATATAGGGAGAATTACCATAAGTAAAATTCATTAAGAGGCTGTTGCGTATAAATAATTGAGGGTGATCAATCCAAAGTCAAAAGATCATCTATATTTAGCTTAGTGTTTGTAGTTAAGTTAAATCAGTACATACCAGTTAGATCTTTTTTGGTATGGTTCTGGTGGGAGTGTGGGGTTTGTTTTTTTTCCCTCTATGAAAAAAAAAGGGCAACAATACAATGAGGGATTATTATGCAATCTTGTTCTAACTGGTGCCAATAGCACAATAATTCCCACTGAATTCAATAGTAGTGGGGGCAAGTCCTTAAAGAGGATTTTCTAGCACCAATATGATCTCCCAGCACACACCTACACTTGTGCTTAACGCACTGTAGGACTTGCAATTGATCTCAGTGGGACTCCTCACAGTGCATGAAGTTAAACACATATATAAGGCTTTGCTGTCTCAGAGCCTAAATTTATCCTAGGTCTGGCCTGCACCTAAAAGTTAGATCAGCCGAACTACAACACTTAGGGCTGTGAAAAATTTCGCCCCCGGTATAGATGCAGCTAAGTCTTCCCTTGACCAAGCAACCCCCTCTCGGGGAGGTCAATTAACTACGGAGATGGGAAAAGCCTTTTGCTGTTGTAGGACACGTCTACACGGCCATGCTACAGCGGCACAGACACAACTGTGCTGCTGAAGCTGTTGTAGTGGAGACATACCCGTAGCCTCGCACAATCCATTGTATTTTACTATGTTCGGGGTTTTTTTTTTTTCCCCATTCAAATTAGCAGGAAGTTTACACGTATAAGATTTTGATTGTGCACACACACACACTCACCCCAGACTGGAAGACCCAATGGGGTCCTGAAGGCATGCATAGTATCCTTAACCGGTGCTAAGATTTCTGCCCTGAATATTTTAATTTTAGGGCATTTCCCAACTATGGAAGAAGTCCCCATTGCTGTCCCTGCATTCAAGCCATCAGAATTCAACGTTTAACCAGAAGTGCTCTGCATTTTGCATTGTTGGCTTGTACTGTGCAGATGTCCCTAAAATGTTATGTACTCTCCAGAGGTCAAGAGCCAGTCCTGAGATCCCAAGGTTCTGGTGCTCATTTTCACTAAGGCCCCGTTACATGAATTTGCCAGTGTAAAAGTGTAATTTGCACCTTAAAATAGGCGTAAATTGCATTTCCACCAGTTTAAGACCCCTTTACACTGCCAGAGAATGTAACGGGGCATTTGCAAATCGGGTCCTACACCTTTATAAACTGATCTGGGAGAGCTTCTGAGTAAGACATGAGAGTCCAAACCTTTTATATCCTACACTGTGGTGCTTTTCAGAGTGCACATGCTGGAACTTTCAGTCCTAGCAGGTTGACAGACAAGCAGCTGGTGCCTTTCCATTGCCTGTTACTCCATGGATATTTGGTAGTAACTGTACTGTTTCAGAAGTGTCTAGGACCCTCAGTCCTGGACCAGAGCCCCATTGTGCTAGGCGCTGTACAAACACAGAACAAAAAGACTGCCCCTACCCCAAAGAGTTTATTCTCTGTCAAACATTCTCAATGCAATGAAATACGGACGTAGCAAATTCCAAGGGCCCGTCGCCTTTTAAGTACAAGATCCCATTAATTTCAATGGGGAGTTCTGCTTAACAGAGCAATGGCAGAGTTTGTCCTGGAAGCTCTCTCTGTACTTTAAAAGAGTGAGAACTCATTAGCCTGCAGGTGTCTTTAAGCCGCTTGGTCCCCTAGATGCCTGCTAAAGTTAAAACACTGCTTTATCCCAATCAAGGGAAAGGATCTACCAGAAGTGTCACAAGGAAAACAATTGTACCAGGAAATTTCAAACCAAGGCCCCTTTTCTCCTCAAGGAAGCTTGTCCTCCCAGCACCCCCAGGGAACAGCGGAGGTGTTAATCTTTGTTTTCTTTCCACTTTCTGCATACAGTGACGCAGAGATTCACATCACCTGCTTTCCATGAATGCAGCCCCAGGGGGTCATTTGGGAAGTAAAAGAACCCATCATGCCCATCCTATCAACGGTATCCAGAGTCTGATTAATCCTATTATGGTTTTGTTGTTATCAATAAACATTTGAAATAAGGTTTGTGTTTCTCGCTTTGGAAAAACCTCAAATGTCAAAAGGTAGGAGGAAATTATTTCCTTTCCACAGCGAAAGCTTGAACTTGTCCTGAACCAGAGCTTCCTATCATGTGAAGAAAAGAATGGAAAAATAAGGGCCTGATCTGAAGCCAATACTCAGCTGGGAGCCTTTCCATTGGCTGAGAGCACAAGCGATTGGCATTTATTTCATATTGTAGCAGGAAACTTGACATACCAGTCTAATGAAAGGCAGCTTAGGGCTTGTCTACACGCTGCCAGCAAAGAGCACCAGAGGGATGTAATGTGTAAAGCACACGAATGTGCTTCATTCTAGCTGCCCCTTTGTAGACCTGGCTGGCGTGCTCTAAAAGGGACTTAGTTCACATTAGTGTAGACAATGTTAATGTGAATTAAATACCTTTTAGAGTGTGCCAGCAAGGTCTGCACAAGGCAGTCAGAGTGCAACACAATGGAGCACTTTATAAATCACCCCTCTGGCACGCTTTGCCAGCGCCATGTAGACAAGCCCTTCATTTCTCAGGGCCTGATGCAACGCTGACCGAAGTCAAAGGGAGTCTTTCCATTGACGTTAATAGGCGTTGGATCCAGCCCTCAACTGGCAATCTCTTGACCCCACCAGATTGACAGGTGCTGTAACGTAATAGACATTAAAGCTTTTTAAAAAAATCCTAGCTCCAAGTGTTTCCATGGTCTTGTATCTCCATGAGGGAGTCCCCCCTCCCCTGGAGCACTGTTTGAAATGTGAATAAGATACGAGGCAAATTTAAATTATGATGAAATCCGTATTGAGCTCTTCCTGGTTCTAATGGACACAGGGTGAAATTCACCATGGAGAAGGTCTAGGCACCGCTTCAGATACATCTACACAGCAAAAACAAACCCAGGGCAGCAAGTCTCAGAGCCTGAGTCAACTGACTCCGGATTGCAGAGCTGGTGCCGAAGACTAAAAATAGGAGGGCAGACCTTTGGGCTTGGGCTCAGCCTGGGCTCTGAGACCATTCCCCTTCGATGGCCCTAGCGCAAGCCCAAATGACCACATGGCTATTTTTAACTCCACAGCACAAGCCCCGTGAGCCCAAATCTCGTGAGCTGGGCTCTGAGATTCACTTCCACAGGTCTTCTTTGCTGTGTAGATGTACCCTGAGATCTCATGTAAGCCTCATTTTGGGGGCTGAAGTGAGATTTTAATGGCACTAGGTCTGTGCTGCCCCTCAGCACGGGGTGAATTGTTATTAATTTATTTCATATTTTGCATTGTAGTAACACCTAGGAGCCCCAGTCATGGACCAGAGCCCCAATGTGCTAGGTGCTGTACAAACAGAAAACAAAAAGACAAACTTCGATTGTGAACTCTTTGAGGCAGAAGCTAAGACAAGAGACAACAGATGGAGAGAGAGATGAGGGAGTAAAATGAAACAATGGGACAATATTGGTCACGATTGGCAGTGGTCACAACAGCCCAGCCGTTTAATTCTAGCATAGAGAGCATTCCCTCCTTCAAAACCATACGATTGTGAAAAATCACTACCCCACTCATTATTTCTGTATCTATTGTTTAATTAAAATGGCTAAGAAACATTCGTTGAGATTTTTTTTTTCCCCTTTGGGAAGAGTGAGAATGATGCAGCCTTAGAAAAAAAATGGATTGAATTTGGCAAAAGGATTTTGCTTCCTGTTTTTCGAAGGTTAGCCCTTATGTTTGTAATTCTTCTTTCTTCCACCTGTCCAGTGCTTAATTTGTGCCAGGACTTGCCAGACCTGAGCCCCAGTACATCTAGGCTTGGCCATTCATAGTTCCGGCACCTCTTTCATTACAAATTAAGCCCTGCCCCCAGTCTCTCAAGCTAATCCCTTTGTGTTCAATACGTCAATACGTCAGCCTCATAGTCCTGGCTACACATTGTTTTTGTACCATGTTTTTGTGGTTTTTTTTTTTTACCATAATAGTTACTCCTGATACAGTCCCCAGTGTAGACGCGATAAAATCAATCCCCGATCACGCTGTTGTCGACTCCGGAAATCCACCGCGGTGAGAGGTGGAAGCAGAGTTGACGGGGGAGCGGCAGCGGTCGACTCGCCGCCGTCCTCACAGCCAGGTAAGTTGACCTAAAATACGCAACTTCAGCTATGCTATTCGCGTAGCTGAAGTTACGTATCGTAGGTCGACACCCCACCCCCTCCCTGTAGTGTAGACTTAGCCTACCACGGCTACCCTTCTAAACCTCTAAACTGTGCCTACCCAGGAAAGGTGGGTTTTGTTTTGTTTTTTGTTTGTTCATTTTGATTCATTGAGTGGCTTTGTTTGTTTTGTTTTCTTTGTTGTATAACCTAAGGCATGACTGTAAACCAATATTGTTATAAAAATCACATTTTTTGTTAATATCGTTTTTTCAAGCTCTACAGAAGATTTGCTTTAATGGTTGATGTAGGGCTTAGGCATCTGCCCATCCCTAAATAAAATGGTGGTAGGATTTGTCCAGGTGCCAAGCCTAATACATTGCGTTCATTTAGGTTTGTTTTAGAGGGAAAACAAACCTTTTTCTTGCCTTTTTCTTCACAACATACAAAGTAGTTAACTTCCTTCTGCCGGTAATTATAATAATTAATCCAAGACAGCAAACGCTCCCAATTGCACTAGTGCTGAATAATTTCAAAATAAATGTTCCTTGTACCGAGGCATTTACTCTCTCTTCATTGCAATAGAAATAAATGATTTGCCAGTAAGTAGCACGGTATTTTAATAATGAAAGGAAGCAGGGAATGAGGACAAAAGAATCATCATTAAACAAGTAGATGAGGGAGGCATCATTGTATTCTTGTACAGTGGTGTAATCGTTATTGTCAGGATCAATTGAGACGTTCATCTGATAATGTATTAAAATTATGGCTGAATCGACTTATCTGGGGATTTGAGGAAGTAATCAAGTTGGAGTGTGATAAATCTGACTAACAATGGCAGCAATTCTCTCGTATAACAGCACCCTGCTTCACTGGTTTTATATATACACAGGGCTTAAATTCCCATAGAGTATTTCCCAGAGCCCATCACATGCACCCACACACACACAACATGCTATGGAAACTCCAGGGGGGGGTGGAAATATTTACCAGAGCTCCGCTCCGGACAGCTCCGGCTGAATTTAAGCCCTGCATATACACATAACTTTAGATAGCTAGACAGACAGACACATGCCCCACATATCCCCAGCCCTGCCCTATTTCAGGGCTTGCAAGGTGGTCTTCAGGAGACAGCCTGCCACTGCCTTCCTCAGTGCCTGCTCTGGAAGATCGTAGGGTCATAGAATATCATGGCTGGAAGGGACCTCAGGAGGTCATCTAGTCCAACCCTGTGCTCAAAGCAGGACCAATCCCCAGACAGATTTTTGCCCCAGATCCCTAAATGGCCCTCTCAAGGATTGAACTCACAACCCTGGGTTTAGCAGGCCAATGCTCAAACCACTGAGCTATCCCTCCCACATTTCTGCCTCAGCCAGATCCCGCACTTTCAGAGCCCCTTTATGTCACTCCAGCCTATTACCCAACATACAGAGACTGGAGCAATGACGAGAATCTAAGCCCTTGTTTATATTCAAAGTTGTACTAGTTTAGTTTATAAAATTAGGGTACTGAGCCCCAATTTCCAAAGGTAGAATGTTCCCTTTGCTAGCCTATCAGAGCTGAAAGATACCCAACATTTGTAGGTATAGAAAAGCTGGTAGTTTTGATGTGGACTGGCAAAAACCCAGTGCTGCTGGTTTCCTGGGAAATGCATGGTTTGTATATCTCTGTAGATTATGTTGCTACAACACAGAGATTTTGCTACAATGGCACGGCATTGCATGCAAATCGGGGCAGGATTTGGCCCAGAAAGCTGAAATGGAGCTATTTTGGATGCTGTATAAACCTGCCACAATCAGTAATATTCTTGTTATTTTTATGACTCGCTATTCACATTACAATCACACTAAAAAGCCCATAGTGAGAAGGCCCTATGGTGCAAGGCCCTGTACATACCAATAGTAAAAGACAGTCCCTGCCCCAAAGAGCTTCTCATATAAATAGACAAGACAGGTGAAGAAAGTATTATTATCCCCACTGTACAGATAAGGAACTGGGGGAGAGAGAGATTCAATGACTTGACCAAGTCCACCTAGAAAGTTTGTGGCAGAAAGAGACCTGAACCAGTTCTCCCAATTCACAGTCCAGTGCCTTAATCACAACTGTGATCTTCATTTCTGATAGATGACTGCATATTTCAGGACTGTTTTTCAAAGAGATGTTTGTGAAATTCCTGAAATACATGCTTATTTCCGAGAGGTATGTCAGAAAATAACTTTGCCTGGCCACTTACAGTCTCATCGATTCAAACCGGAAACTATTTCAATATGCGACACTTGCGGTGGGTAGAATTTTTCCCATATCTGTAGAATTACCCTGGCAAGAAGAAAGGTCCCTGACAGTGGCGCCATAAGGGAATTACTACAATTAGGTTGTATAATATTTACTTAACTATTTGAAGAACTCCACAGCCAAGTCTCTCCTAATTAGATTCAACATTTAATGGGGCTTCATAAATTTGTGAAAATATTTTCTGAGGCTTTAACAAGGCCGAGAAAGCAAGAGTCTGGCGTACGCAAAAATTTTGTAATTTAAATACTTTATCAAGAGAGCAAGGAGAGCTAATCTCCTGAATACATGTGGCGTTCCTGCTGGTTGCCACACCTCACCTGGGTTGCCCCTGCAATAACCACAGAGAACACGGGCCATACTTTCCCATTCACGTTAAGGGTTTATATGATGGTTCTCATGAGCCTGAGCGGGGTTGGAAAGGGTGGGCATCTGACACAACTGCTGGTGCCAGGAGGTGTTATGATTGATTGACGCTCCCTCGATTGGAGGATGATCTCTACCCATGGATTTATGGGGCCTGAGATGACTCCCATAAATATCCCATCCACTAGATGCCCCAGCCTTCCAAGCTCCTCGGTATTGGGAGGCAGATTACACCTATAGGTAGCTATATCCCTGTACTCCCTCCCTACTACCACCCCCCAGGGAACCTATACAGAAGAGGCATAAAGATGGGCCTAGCAATTCTTTGGTCTCACACCCCTCTCTCTAGATCTCGGGTGCTTTGTAGTGGATGCCCAACGATGTACATTTTCTTATATAGCAGGTGGTGTCTCCAGGGCCGGCTGCAGGCACCAGCGTTCCAAGCCTGTGCTTGGGGCGGCACTTTTCAAGGGGCGACACTCTGTTTTTTTTGTTGTTGTTTTTTGCTTAGGGTGGCCAAAAACCTGGAGCCGGCCCTGGGTGTCTCCCAGACGAGCTGAAGACTCAGTGTTAATGTAAAGATCAATCAGCTTCATTGGAAATAGCTACTCCAGCTGGATTGTCAGGTAGGAAACTTCCAAAGTCATGTCTGACCATGTGCTAGGCCTTGTGCGCATTGGAGGCGGGGGAGGAGCGGAGGATCCTGGCCCCACTGAAGTCAATAGGCGTTCTATACCATTCACGCCAATGGGACCAGGATTTCATCCCCGGTCTTAAGATATGGATGACATTTTGGAGTGTGGTTTGTAAATCAGCTGCTGTTTGAAAATCCTTGCCAGGAACAACAGGGAGCAGGCACTGCCAGCAGTTATCTTCAAGGCACGGGGCAACTTTCATTCTTCCGCTGCCTACTACGGCTCTGATAATGTCACTGACTAGATCTGGGGGCAGAAGTGTGCTTGCCTCCCACAAAGTTAGCTGCAGGATTGGGGCCTAAAGGGAAGATAAGAGCCAAGGGCAATGTCACTGATTAATCAGCAAGGCAGGAGGAAACATCACATACTCCCTTAAAAGGTGGTTCTACTCTGAAAAGTGACAGTCCAAATGGGTCAGTTTCATGTTTATTGTTTCTCAGTGATGCCAGATCAAGTAGGTGCTGCTCACAAGACAAAGTTGTCTTGCTAAGTGCCAGAGATCTGCATACTCAGCATGGGATATAAAAGGCTAGTTTTCTTCCCCCTTCCCCCCCCCCCGCCACTTTTCATGCTTCATTGCCAGTAATGAAGAATCTGCAGGTCAAATTAAGCCCTCAGTTGTACAGGTGTCTTTGTGGAGCATCATTTGAAAACAATGGAGTTGCAAAAGATAGGATTAGACTGGAGTCATCTCTAGACAGGGGATGATGTATAACAGGGGTGGCCAACCTGTGGCTCCGGAGCCCCATGTGGCTCTTCAGAAGTTAATATGCGGCTTCTTGTCTAGGCACCGACTCCGGGGCTGGAGCTACAGGCGCCAACTTTCCAGCATGCCACATTGAAGCCCTAATGCTTAGATTCTCCAAGGTATTTAGGCACCTAACTCCCATTGATATCAATGGGACTTTGGTGCCTAAATACCTTTGAAAGGAAGGATGGCTCAGTGGTTAGACCTGAGTTCAATTACCTGCTCTGCCACAGGTTTCCTGCATCACCTTGGGCAAGTCTCTTTAGGGTATGTGTACCCTGCAGCTGGAGGTGGAATTCCCAGCAGGATAGCACGTTCGGGATAGCAGGCCAGTTGTAAGACTACAATCCTAGCCGAGATGCTAGGTTCGTTCTCTGGTCACAGGCGGTTCGCCTGTGCCATCACCACTGCTGTTTTTAGTCTCTTTTGGAGAGAAAAGGCCCCGGTTTGACAAAACACACTTTTAGTGTGAAAAGTGTTGACCGGCTCTAATAAACAGAATGATAAACAGCCATGTATCAACCAGGGGAGAAATGCCTAGTGAGACCCTGCAGTGATCAGAGCTACGCCCCAGCTTCTTACCATCTTCAAAAATGCTCACAACATGGGGATAAACAGCGTGTTAATTGTTTCCCCTGGACTCATTAGATGCAGTGCCTGAGATTCTGTGCAGTGCCACTCAGAGGTGCTCTCACAGCCCAGGGAGGAGTGGGGGTCAAGGTGGCTTTATGCCACCTTTGTGCCATCCTAATCCGGGGCTGGACCAGCCCCTGGCGTAGTTAGGAGAGCCCTGAAGGCCTGTCTAAGATACAGCAGTCTCCCCAGGTGCAGTGCTGTCTGGAACCCCATTCAGTGTTACATGTGTCAGTCCCTCCCCACCCCATCTCTCCCAGCCCCAGCACACCCCCTAGGCCGCAGCATGATATGTCTCTCTTCTGCAGTGTCTGCACTGGTGAAATCCTTCCCCTTTACACCACTCCAGCTCTTTTACATGGTGAAGGAGTCACTCTTTGACTTCAGTGGAGGCACCACAATTTACACCAACTAAGGAGCTGACCCATAATGCTTATGCCTGGGGAGTGTAGCCAGTCGTCGGCTCATGTGACAGGTGGGATCCCATTGGCTGCCCCCCGTTTCTGTTATAAGCACTGGCAGAGGAGCAGGACAGGGTGCTGCCTACGCAGACTCACCCCATCGCCCTCTGCAGAGCAGGAGCACAGTGGTCCTGGAAGCCGTAGGACTGCAGTAGAGAGCTCCACTCCCTGGGGACGGAATTCCAGGGTTTGCCCATTGTTGTCACTGGCTCCTACAAGAGGATTTACAATTAAGATCTGGAAAAGCCACTTGGATCTTGTGCTTCATACGAATGGACTGTTTCCTGGGCTATTGCAATAGAAGAGCAATACCAACATGATGAGCTGACCTGTCAGCTGGTTTCAATGGGCACGGATCCTTTGAAGTCCGTGGATCTATCACACCAGCGGAGGACCTGGCCCATTCTTCTCTCCATTTGGCTCTGTTATGAGCACCATCATTCAGCTGGTGGCTGAGAACAGGTGCCGACTGTGATTTAGGAAGCCAGTACAGAATAAAGGCCCCTCTGAGAAGTCTATAAGCAAAACAACTGTTGTGACTTATGAAAAATTATGAAAAGGCTCTACAACAAAATAAATACGCTGCATCTGTTGGTTGTTTACTGTGGCTCACCTGATCTCCTTCTATAAGTACTCTCAACTACCACATTTAGTTAGGTAAACAAGATGTACAGGCGGCTGGGATGAGGTCCGGAACAAAAGATTTGGTATTAAAAATATTAAGTTAACATATTCATCAAAGTGGCTGTGTCATGCGGCCATTTTATATATATTAAAGAATTTAAAAGTGTTAAAATTAAGGGGCCATCTCCTCATCTGGTGGGACGTAGGACGCGCCATTGACTTCAAACCCCTTACTAAGACAGATAAAAAGCATCCGCAGAAGATGCCGAGAGAGGCACTTGGTGTTTCCAAGTTTAGTTGCGTAACAAAGTCTCCACAAACTTGTTTAGAGTCCTGGAATGGGCTACAGACACTTTTGGTTTTCAGCAAACAAAACCAGACAGATGTCGGGGGGTTAGGAAAATGCTTTTGGTGAAACCAACGTTTTTTTCACCGGGCCACTAAATTTTTTGTTTGCAGTTGCTAAAAACAGAAACGTGTTCCAAAAATGTTTTGTTTTCAGTTCCCAGAAACTGAAACATGTTGGGGGTTTTCAATGAATATCTAAAAAATGTCATTGACAATGGCCTTTTAGACAAAAGAGCCATTTTTCACGTAAAAAAATCATTTGGCTGGATAATTTCCAAGTAGCTCTAACTCAGACATACCTTAATCTCCACCTGGGTCGTGGCAGGAGTCAGGGGTGCATTCTTTACCTTTCACTGAAGCAGTAATTCTCCAACTGTTCCATGCTGTGAACAATTTCTTGAGTCAGCTATTTTTTCATGAACACTTTCCATGTCAGTTGCCAGATCCCACACTCCTTCCCTGCTGCAACCAGAGTGCATGGCTACAGGCAAATGTAGTACCAAGACAGTATTAGGGGCGATTCAGTGAAAATAACCTCACTGTCATGGAAGGTGAACTGGCCGATTGGTTACCTCCCCCTACTTTTGAATCTGTGCTACTTTGTCCTCTTCCATCTTTTTGTGCCAAATCTCCTTTTGTTGCCTGCATTTCCCCCGTGCTCTGATTTTTCCATGTTATTTAACAGCTAAGTTCTGTCCTTCAGTGGGTTTGCCACCCTCCCAGTGTTGGCGGCCTCCTCAGATTTGACCCTGCTTGAATTTACCCTGAAAACAAATCAGACACTGGGTACATTTACACTGGAGATGTAATTTCCACCCTGGATGCAGAGGCAACGCGGGGTCACGTGCCCACCCCCCCCGACTTGCCGTTTGGCTTGTACTGAGCATGCTCACACAGACTGAGCATGCTCAGTAGCACTGCTGAAGCCGGTTGCCCTCACTCTGCCTCTGCCCACAATCAGCAGACCCAGGTCGTCTCTGCTAGCCACCCAAGTACAATCCAGCCTGGAACCCAAGATACTTACTCGGCAGCCCACCACCTGCGCCACGGCAGCTACGGTGATATTTTTCAGTTGACGCTAGAGTGTGTGTACATCTACCTAGACTGGACGTTACCTCTCCAGCTGGATAGCCGATGTACATGAAGACAGATATGGAGCTGCACAGGGTGCAGGGAGGTACATGGTGGTAGGACACAAAATGACTCTGGCTCTGCAAGCTCTCAAAGATGCCTGGAATGGGCGATTGACAGAAACTGCCCCAATGGGACAAAAGCTGCTCCTCACACCCCTTAGAAGTGCTATTGTCCCCAATGGCTCATGCACCGTGGTTTGAGAACTACTGCTTTGAAGCACCAGATGTAGGCCAATGCCGGAAAGTGGAGAGCATACTTGATTCAACTCGATTGTTCCACTGTGATGTGGCAAATCTTGCGTTCTTATGCACGCAAGTATCTCATTCCATTGCATGCCAAGCGGGCTCTTCCAACATTTGAAACATGAGCACCATATGAGAGGATGTTGATTAAACTTGGAATATTTCAGAACCCATTTTCACCATACTGCATTACTATAGGAAATTTACCAGTTGTGCCTCTCTAAGAAGAGCTTTGTTACTGGGAATCTTTTTCCATGGAACATTTCAAATGAACTGAAAATTGTGGTGGTTTTCTGAGAAATCCTTCTCCCCCTCCCCCCGCCCCCAACCAAATATGAAATGTTTACTCACAAAAAGTGAAAAAATTCAACAACACCATTTTTTCCCCCAAAAAATGTTTGGCTGAGAAATGGCTTTTCCAATGAGACAAAGTATTAGTGATAGAAAAAATCAAAAATAATTTGTCAAAAATATTTTTGATGAAACATGTTTGAGTCAGGGAAACGTAGTTAAGGTGTGATTTTAGTTGTGCTCCATTTGAAAAATGCTGCGATATGAGCAATGAAATTACCATACAGAAAATGTAAAACCCGGAGGAAATGAGAGGAACCTGGAAGCCAGGTTACTGCAAGAAAAATGCATTTCAGTGCTCACCAAGGTCAATGGGCATTGGATCAGTCATAGATTCCAAGACCAGAAGGGACCACTGGGATCACCTACCCTGACCTTCTGTACAACACAGGCCGGAGAACTTCCCAAAAATGATTCGTAGAGCAGCTCTAAATCCCTAACTGTGTGCCGCTTAGCATCACTGTCCACCTATAAGTGCATCGCTGCGCAAACATGAGTGTTGTTCCTAATGTGTGGTATACTGTAAATGAATTAACAAGCAGAGCTGGCCGGAAAACAGGATTTCCATCCTGTGAAAAATTTTGAGATTTCCAACATTTGTTTTGTCCCAAATTGCGACGACAAATCAACATTTTGAAACGTCCCGCAAAAAGAAATTGGAAAATAATAATAATTTCAGGTCAATCAAAATGGTCCATTTTGTTAAAATCAAAATGTTTTGCTCTGGGTTTGACTTTTTAAATTTTAGAATATATTATAATGAAAATAAATTTCCAAATGAAAAGTTGCTTCGAAATGAAAAATTGAAATGTTCTGTTCCGATGATGCTCTTTTCCAATGCTTTACAAATGCTTCCCCCCACCCAATATTTGCAAAACAACATGTCATCTAAAGCTACACAGTCATGCTAAAATTTTGGATGTTGACAACATGGGATTTTCCAGTGGAAAAAATGTACAGTTGGAAAAATTTTCATCAGTTCTATTCACAAACTTTGTTTTATGCCATTTTCTTGAGCGGTCAATTTCAGTACCCCGCCTGCAAGGGGCCAGGTGTTCAGCCCTCCCAGTTCTCAGTGACGTCGATGGAAGCTGGTAGCACTCAGCTCCACCCAGGAAATGCTCAACCTCTTGCAGAATCCAGACCTGTTTTTCTGGAGTTACACCTTTTGGGCCAAATTCATCCTTGATGTAACTCCACTGGAGGGATGAATTTAACCTTCCTCTGAACCAAGAACTAGACTAAATGGGCCTGATCCTCAGCAGGATTAACTCCATAAAGCTATGGTGCACCGTGCTTTACCCCAGAGGAGGAGCGGGGCCTGTGGTGTACAGAAGCTTTTCCAGCAAACTATAGAGGGGCAAGTGTAGCTTCCCTTCCTCTGCTAGGCACCTCTCCCGGGCAGGTTGTACATTATTATTTATGATGATTACTATGTGGGCCAGGACTCTGAGTTTTCACTAGAAGATGTAAAGTAGATTTGCCTCTTTAAAGATGTTTTTGTGTAAGGCTGCATCCCTTTAGTCACAAAATACAAGCTGGGCTCCGAATGAACTCAGGGGGAGGGAGTGCAGAGCTAGTTGGACACACAACAAGTTACTACCGTTTTGCCTCTTAGCTCCCGGCTCTGCTGGGTCCTGAACTATGCTTCTGCTGTGGAACTCCTGAACGCAGATTTTAGTGTCCCGGGCACACTGGAAGATGTCTGTCCTGCTACAGCCCAACTTAAGTCACACAATAAACAGTGACTGGGTATTATGCAGCCTCTAATGGTTTCCATATAGATCTGGCTCTACCACACAGGAAGAACAGGCCGTCCCTTGGCTAGCAAACTAAGAAATACGGGCATGAGATGAGCTCAGGGAATCTGATTGCATGTTGAACGGAGCCATTAAACGGCCAAAGAGGAACAAAACTTACCAGAGCTCTTTAAAGCCCTTCCATCTTGTCTGCACAGTTCTTTAGAGTAGGTGTCTCCTAAACATTGGAACAAGAAGGGTATAGAGCCAGGCTGTCAGTGATCTGTGTGGAATATACTATGAGACCTTTTACTTGGTACGCGATGGAAAATATTTGCTGCCCACAGCCGGTGGTGACAGCAAACATTCCTAAGCAGGCTTGGCGTTCGGACGCATCCTTACGGGCCACAGGTGTGACAACTCTAGCTGGTTATAGGTTTGCAGCCTGTCACGGTGTGTTTACCTGCAAATGAATCTGAAAGGCCCCGGGGCTTGGGACTGTGGACAAGGGGGTGGAATAAAAAGGAAGGAGCTATTTTAAAGCAAAGGACTGTACATCTTGTCCACTGGCTCCCATTCACATGGGCAAACAGCACCTACCTAAGCAGTAAGGATTTCTTCAAATAAAAAGTCTTTACACTTAAAGGTTTCAGAATGAAGAGAGACAAAAGCAGCTCACATGTGCCTGCCATAAACAAGGCAAACATTTTAAGGTGGTCCGGGCTTTCTCATTCTTACTCTGCCCACCCAGTCTCAGAAGTTAACAAAACACACACAGAAAAGGACTTTTAAGGGCTAGATGCTCAGCTGGTGTGAATTGGAATAGCCCAAGGAAGGGGAACCCGCTGAACTGCTGAGAGTTTGACCAAGCTTCAGTTTGAGTTAAGGAGCGTGAATGCTGAAATAGGAAAAACTATTCCCGTGACCCCGTGTGAATCAAAACCAGGTCGTTTAGCATAAAGCTGCATTTTGCATCATGCAATACAAGCCTCCTTGACTCCTGCCCTCAGAGCCGTTTAAATATTACTTTGGGGGCTTCAGCTGACTCAAGTTCCCTCGAACGTCACCGTGAGCCCCGCAGGAGGACAGCAATAAATCTGAGCTATTTTACCAGGGAGCATATTGGGGGAAAGGCTCCTTTGCCAACATTCTACTCTCAGCTGACTAGCTTGCCCTCGTGGTTATATCAGTCCATAGATTTGCATTTCTCCATTTCAGGGCTTTTGTTTTCTAATGCTGAGGTTTTCCTTATGCAAACTGCCTGGCTCTGACGAATCGTTTTTTCTTTTGAGGTTTTTCCTAATAGAGAATGTTGGAGCTGGTTGGACTCCATGTTGCTAATAATATTTTGTTACACAGTTAGCCCCATTTTCGGTTTCTGAATCATTTGCAACCCAAGCCCTGTCTTCTGCGAGCATGTTCATTGTTCATAACTATTTGCCAGATCGTTTTGACAAATACTTTTCAGCCAGTGGGTGGTTCGTGAACCAGTCACTTTAAGCTATTCATCAAGAAGGCCCCAATCCTGCAAAGACTTACCCACCTACTTAACTTCATACACTTCATGTGCCCGTGTAAACGCTCATAGCTCCACAGAAGTCAATGGCGCTACAACCGGGACAAGCCTATCCCCAAAATAATGCCGTTGCCATGCAGGAGACAATGAGATCCTGGGGACCAATCCGAGACTGTGGAATAAACTCTCCCAGGAAGTAAGGACCAAATCTCACCACCTTCTGCCCCAACTGCAAGGGGCATTTATTTGACCTTGCCGTCTCTGGCATAAACAGAGCAACATGTGGGAGAGAGAGAGAGAGAGAGAATAAAAACAATTCCAAAACAAAAGCCTGTGGAGAGGATGAGAGAACAAATATAACAGATGTTAGTCATGTCACTTAATGCACTTCTAGATGGTGCTCAGATACGTATGGTGATGAGCCTGGCACAAGAACCGATATAGAATAAAATCAAAAGAAAGAAAGGAAACACACATGGGCATCATTTTTACTTAGCTGGTAAACGCTTTGGGGCAGGGATTGTTTTTTCATTCTGTGTCTGCACAATGCCTAATGCAATAGGTCTATGTCTGGGGCTTTTAATCACTTGACGATGACCTGTTCTGTTCATTCCCTCTGGGGCACCTGGCATTGGCCACTTTCAGAAGACAGGATACTGGGCTTGGATGGACCTTTGGTCTGACCCAGTCTGGCCGTTCTTATGTAAAGTGCTATGGAACAAACAACAACAATGATTTTTCAGCCATAAGTTGATTGCGTTTCAATGATCAATGTCCTAATCCTGTGGCCCTCGTTCCCTTTGTTTAAATGGGAGCTTTGAGTGCGCAAGATCTGGTGACGACGCCAGCGCGGAGTCGGGTGGGTGATATTTTGCTAGCGGGCGCATTCTGATTTATGAGCTTTTTAAGCTGGCGGAGGGATAGCAGCCCCACACCCTCGGCGGCAATATGCTTCTTTTCAAGGGAGCTGACATTTAAATGATGTCCCCCTTACAGACTGAATTGACAAAGCACTGCATAGCTCCAGCCACATGGAGAGTGCCGTAGTGCATGTCAGTTTGATTTACATAGACATCTGGGACTGGAATTCCCAGAGCACATGGATAGGAGCATTTCCTTTATGTATGCAGCGTGTGAGAGTGGTGAGCGGAGGGAGGAATCGGCTTCTACAGCATCCAAAAAGTCAGACGGATAATAGGGGTGGGTTTTTTTTTTCTCCTTTTAAAGTGAATGCAGGGCTCCGGAGAGGTGCCAGACTGACAGCCATGGAAACAGAAGTCCTCTATTTATGGACAGAGGGCCCCATCCAAACCCTGCTCAATGGGAGCCTTGCCACTGTCTTCAATGGGGTCCAGAGCAGCAAAAGCACCATCTCCCCAGCGTGCCTCTGTCCTGCCCTGAAACTCTCACGTGTAGGGAGGCATGAGTAGTCCAGTCTCAGCGCCGATTCCGTCCTTGGCCTCTCTGCACAGCCTGATAGACGCACATGCTACCAACTCATTACACCAGGGCCATCAAACAGCTGTCCAGGAACCACAAACCTAACAGAGATATGCACCAGACATCCGCATGAGAATGGAACTGTAACCTCCTCATTCAGGCCCCTAAAGTGAGATCCTCTGAGGCTCTGCCCCTGAGCCCCCTACATTAAGGGCCCCATGTCAGCAGATGTGACTCTGCTACAATATAACCCTGGCCTGCACGTGTTTTTGTTACAATTTGAGCTCCTCAGGAATGTTTCATGCAGCTCGTTCAGGACACAGAAACCGCCTCCGTGTTCACCAGACTCCCATTGATTTAGCAGGCTTTGGATCAGGTCCCAGGTCTGAGCTGGTGTAAATCAAGTTCAGTGCAGCTACTCCAATCGGCACTAGTTGAGGATATGGCCCCTACACGTGACCTCCCTTACTCACACATTGACTTGGTCGGGATGGATTCTGTGCACTGTAAGTTACCTGGGTGCAGAATTGCGGCTCTGGCGTCTACTCCCTTAGCTCCCCATCAGTTTCCCTAATGTCAATGGCTGCAGATATATGTGACTGGGGACTTGTCTACATGGAACAGTAACGCGGTCTACGGTGGTGTCATTTCTGAAGCACACACATACGTTGCGCATTCATTAGTCCATCTGCCTATCTCCTGCTGGTGTGAACTAAAAGTCCCCAAGTGCACTTAGGGGAGAAGGATAGCTCAGTGGTTTGAGCACTGGCCTGCTAAACCCAGGGTTTTGAGTTCAATCCTTGAGGGGGCCGTTTGGGGCAAAAATCTGTCTGGGGATTGGTCCTGCTTTGAGCAGGGGGTTGGACTAGATGACCTCCTGAGGTCCTTTCCAACCCTGATATTCTATGAAAACTTAGTTCACACCAGCAGATCAATTAATACACAACCCGTTAGTTCACTTTAGAAATCACACCCCTGTAACACCACATCACTGCCATGTATCAGAAGGGTAGCCATGTTAGTCTGGATCTGTAAAAAGCAACAGGGAGTCCTGTGGCACCTTTAAGATGTTACCCCTAAAGGTGCCACAGGACTCTCTATCACTGCCATGTAGACAAGGCCTGAGGTTGGGCCTCAGAAGCTCCTTTATTGCACTACGAGCGTGACACCGTCTTTCTTTCTTAAATGTTCATACTGAAGAAGGGGCCTGCTAGGATACACAACGTTCCCTGACGCTTTGTTTGCCTTCACCAGCACACTTACATCACAAAAGAGTCTCTTAGAAGGAACCTTTCCCGAACAACGGACCCTTTTTTGCTCCGAGCTGTGAATTTACTACATCTCCATTCTCTGTCGTCAATTTCTCTTAACCATTCTGCATTTTTTTCCCTTGAGGATGACGCTTTTCTCTATTGCCTTTGCAACGAGCCCATCTTCTGATCCAGGCTATAACCCACTGTTTGCCTATCCATACAGCCAGGCATCTTGATACTTTCCCCAATGGAAATCCCTACGTATCCGATCAGCCGCCTTCTCACAGCCAATTTTTTTCATTTGGAGTGAGATCACTACTGGGTATTGTTTACAAGTAGGCAGCATGACATGAGAACAAATTAGGGAATGCAGCAGGATTGGCAGGAGCAGTGTTCGGACAGCAGCTCTTGTCATTGTAGTGGTCTTTGCATCCAATCTGTATTTACCCAGTCTTTGGATCACCCACTGTAATTCTGGTCTCACAACCTATGGCATTTGACAGCTCAGGCCGAGAAGCCACTGAAAGTCCCCTACATTAGCACCTCATCAGTTCCCCGGGGTCCCTGACAAACACAGCCTTCCTCCCTGAGGAAATAATGTTCTCCTTGTGATGCAGATACCCTGTGGAGAGAGGAAGGGTGCTTCCTGGCTTGATTCGGAGTGCAGCTGCCTTCTCTTCCTCCTTGTGATTGGTGGAGCCTGCGTGCGATTCAGGTGGGCAAACAGTGACTGTGAGGGGAAAATGACACTTTGCAAAGATGTGTATTCAGTTCCTTTCAGGGAGTATCTGAGTCCCATGCTGCTCCTATAGTCTGCCATACATACTCATGCTAATTGTTCACTTACACATGGGAGGCAATGATTTTAATGCTCTGGGCCTGACTTTGCAGAGCCACACACATTAGAAAGGAAAGGCAGGCGTCTTTTCCTGTTCCAGTGGATTAATCGGAAGGCACCCACGGAGGAACTTGCTCCTTGCCAATGATCATTTTAATGATAATAAACTCACAGGCTTCTTCGGTGCAAAGCGCCACATCACTTAGAGGGCGCTACCAGTGCATGGTAGCCATGGCCGTCCGTTTCGTGGCCTGGTGCATTTGCCTGGAGTAGCTCACAATTAATAAGGGCCAGAGGACATGGTGATTATTCTCCTTTGGCAGCTTTCAGCCATGAATGCTGCTGTGAAAACTGGAGCCTCTGGGATGGCTTTTGTGTGGGGAGCTACAAAAAGCGTCTCCATAATTCCAGAGGAGATAAAGCAGCGTGTCAATCTCTCAGAGGTCAGGGCTGCACATTTAGCACCCTGATGTCGTCTTTCTCTGAGTCTCGGGGCAAATAACGGTAACCAGATGCTCTAGAAAGGAAGGTTGGAACCGTGTCGCTGGAGCACCAGAAAGTGTGCACACGCCTCCCACGCAGTGTGTCAAAAGTTCATCTGACGTGTACAGTGACAAGGAAAATCAGCCCTGTCTAAACCCAGGGCCAAGCTACGCTATCTGTGCTGAAGTTACTATGTCCTTTATATTATAATAGCATCTAAGGCCCCAACCAATACTGGGGCCACATTGTGCTGAAACCACTCAGGGATTGTCTCCAAACAGTGTTTGCACTGATTTCATTACATTAGAAGAAAAACTGATTTACTGAAATCAGCGCAAACCCCCTAGTGTGGACGGAGTTGTACCGGGATTGAGGTGTTGCTTGTGGCAGAGCTTGCTTTGTTAAACACCTTGATGCTGGTATAACCATGTCCACACTGGAGGCCTGCATTGAATTGTTTTTTCTACCAGTTTAGTTAAGTCTACACTTGGAAGGCTTTGCCAGTTTAGCTGTCCCGGCATACCGCACTGGCAAAGCGCTCTCATGGTATGACTGCGTCCATCCCCTCGAGTGAAATAAGCTATACAAGTTAAAGGGCAATTTGGCTGGCAGGAGCACGTCTACATGAGGGGCTTATGCCAGTCAGGGATCGCTCTTCTTCATTCCCCTGACCAACATAGTTGTGCTGGCAGAAGTCTATAGTGTAGACAGGCCCTGCTACACAGATCTTACCATAAAAATCAACAAGAGAAAGGAGGAAGAGAGAGGAATTATTATTATCCCCATTTTACAGATGGGGAACTGAGGCCCCAATCCACAAAAGTATTTAGGCTCCAAACTGGACCTAAGGACTTGTCCAGGGTCTTACAGGAGTCTAGGGCAGAGCCAGGAATAGAACTTAGATCTCCTGGGGGCCTCTTCAGTCCTTTAACCATAAGGCCCTCCGTCTGCCTCATAGGCATGCTAGACTAGTTCTCCACGTTGATGCATTTGTTTGGCGTTGTATTACCGTAGTGACTAGAAGACCCATCTGAGTTTGAGGCCCGATTGTGCTAGGTGCTGTACAGACACGTGACAAGAGCAAATCCCTGCCTTGAATTGCTAAATACAGACATAAGCAGACAAGACCAAGACAAAGTGGGGGCGGGAAGAAGAGTATTATCCCCAATTGACAGATGAGACATTAAGTCCCAGGGTGACTGAGTTCAGTCTATTGGTTTATCCAAGAGATGGCTAAGCGGTGACTTGATCATTGTTTCTATGTACCTACACGGGGAAGAGATTTTGGATAGTAGACAGAGGGCTCGTCAGACAAGGAAGCAAGAGAGCTTCAAGGATGGGTTTGCAGCATTCCCTGGCAGGTCTCTCATCAGGTGTGGGGTCTGCCAAAAGAAAGAGATTCCAAAAACCTCTAGAACAGTCTCAGGAGGCATCTGTGCCCATACCCCACAGAGCCAGACACCCCCACTCGTGGACAAACCCATTGGAATGTAATACAGATGAAACCAATTGGGTTCCATAGAAATGACTCTAGGAGACAAGGTGGCTGAGGTATTATCTTTTACTGGACCAACTTCTGAGGGTGGAAGATATAGGCTTTGGAGTGTCACAGAGCTCTTTTTCAGGTCTGGGGTAGGTAACCAGCGTGTCTAAGCTAAGTAAAAGTTGGGACAGATTTATTCAGCTAAGACTTACCTCACCCACCTTGCCACTCTCATATCCTGAGACCAAGGTGGCTACAACACAGCTAACAATTGTCAAAAATCCTATAGAATTTAATAAGAATACCTAGTTCTTATAAAGCACTTTTTGTCAGTAGATCTCAAAACACTTTACAGAGGAGGTCAGGATCATTGTCCCCATTTTATGGATGAGGAAACTGAGGCACATAGATAGAGGTAAAGTGAATTGCCCAAGGTCACCCTGCAGCTCAGTGGCAGAGAGTGGAATAGCACCACGGTCTTCTGAGTCCCAGTTACTATCCTATAGGACCTTTTAGAGATCAAGGATGGTCCAATGGTGACAGCACTAGCCTAGGAGTTCTGGGGTCAATTCCCTGCTCTGCCACAGACCTCCTGTGTGATCTCAGGCATGTCACTTAGTCTTTCCAGGGCTGAGTTCCCCAGGAATAATAGCACTTCCCTGCCCCCCAGAGGTGTTGGGGCTCAAATATTCTGGTGATGGAGCATAAAAGTGCCTACGATAGATCTATTAAATTCTGTAAGTTTAAAAAAAACATAATCATTTTCCATTATGTTCTCTAGGACTTTTCCCTTTGAGATAATTCCTGTAAAAGCCAGGCTGCTCGACATTCGACCAAATGCAGATGGCCCTGGGCCTCTACAGAGGGGGCTTTGCTGGAGAGATCCTCACTGCAATTGCTGTTTATCATTCCTAACTTTGTTTAAGATCTGATTGTTTCGTTGATACAAACAATGTCCAGGTTTAGGCGCCTCACGTTGGCACAGCTGTCCTCAGAATAACCACTTATCATGGGAGATCTGACCACTCCTCCGGACACATGCACACTCACAAAGTTTACGAGGCAGGAACATTTTCCTATATAGTTTTTCTTTTTTATTGCTGGGTTTAACAGGTGACTGGGAAAATGTTCTTTGGAAATACAAAAGGACAGGTGGGCGGACTCAAAAATGTAAAAACAAATATATTGGCGAACGAAATAGCGGAGAAATCCTTCGCTTATCAGCAAGTCGCAAGTTCTGCCCTTCCCATGTGCTCGGTGATAGCATCACTGAAGCAATATAAGGACTACCGCGCTCCACAGTGCTTTAGGAGCCAGTGATCAGCTGGTACTGAAGAAACAATCTGGAACTCAGGTCCTGGCAGATAAGAAACCTTTTCAGTTCACCTCAGATGGCTGAAATAAGCTGCTGCTGCATGGTTTGGCAGGCATGTATGGCTTGATTTAAAAACAAAAAAAAATGCTCAGGGCCAGTTTTTCAGATGCTCAGAGCCCACAATCAGGACTAGCTTTTGAAATCTCAGCACCTGTTTAGGCCCCCACAGTGCACCAGGTTTGGTACGTGTTCCGTACCCAGCAGCGCCCCGATTTTCAGTGGCGTTCAGCTAAGCTCTTTTGAAAATCTGGGCAGTTGGGCCCTGATTTTGAGAGGCCAGGTTTGTGAAATCAGGCGCCCAACGTTTTATAGCTGCCCTACACTATTCCCAGTGTATTCTCAGCAAGCCTGGGGCCCGGTCCAAAGCCCACTGCAGTAAATGACCTTTTCATTCAATCCCTTTCCTTCCCGGGGAACTGTGCCTTGATGTAGTGGGAAGGTTTGTGTGTTCCAATGACCCCTAAGAGCTATGCCAGTGGGAGTTTTGACTCCCAAGCCAGACAGGTCAAAGGGCGGGGAATCTGATGAAAAGCCGTCCCCGATCCTCTAGGCTGGGGTTAAGCAATAGACCCACAACTTATCCTCAGAAAAAAATGAAGTTATAGAAACAAAAGATGGCCATTTCTGTCAACAGCTTGACATCCAGAGAGGGCGGAGCCTAATTTGTGCCATAAGCGGTGGCTGCTGGTGCAGGAAGGATTCAGGTTCCGATTTTCGCTCACGGATTTGGGCTCTAGGTGAGGCCCTCGGTTTCTCTTTGTAAAGTCCTCACTGGATTCCAACAAGCTTAAGGTGACCAGACAGCAAATGTGAAAAATCGGGACGGGGATGGGAGGTAATAGGAGCCTATATAAGAAACAGACCCAAAAATCAGGACCTGTCCCTAAAAATCGGGACATCTGGTCACCCTAAACAAGCTGGAGCTTTCATCCTTTAAGGTCAAGTTCATGTTTTTCCCTCCCCCCCCTGAAAGCAATTGCAATAACTTTGGCTGTGAGTCTCTGTGGCTCATTGCGTTTGCCACTGCACCGTAAGCAATTTAGGATACTTGTAATTCATTGTAAATAAGCAATGAAGATAAAGAAGGCCAACAGAAAGGTCTCCAGCCCATCCTAAAACTGGTGAGCTTAGATGCCCCCATTTTTGGATGACCGACTAGAGACACTTTAAAGGGACCTGACTGCCAGAGACTGGAAACCTACTTTTCATTGACCTTGTCCATTTTACACAGCTCTGGCCATGGAAAGGAGCCTTAAAATGAGCGTGAATGTAATTTGCACCTACTTTAAGGCCCTTTAACACTCCATTCTGGTCATTGGGTGGGGAGAGGGGGAGCCTTTCAGGTGTCTCAGATTAGGCCCCCCCAAATCCCTAGTCACTTTTGAAAGTTTAGGCCAGAGGGCTGGTTTCACTGAAAGGTTTATCAGACATGTTGGATTCAGCACTTAATATGCATGCATCCGAAGAAGTGGGCAGTAGCCCACGAAAGCTTATGCTCAAATAAATTTGTTAGTCTCTAAGGTGCCACAAGTACTCCTGTTCTTAATATGTATTGATCAGGTAAATTATACAGTAGTTAAATCCACTCATTTAACTTGAAGCTAGAGGGCTCAGATCCTCATCTGGTGTAACTCCACTGACTTCTAATGGGACTCTGCTGGTATGCGATAGTCAGCGCTACAGAATAAATCCTGCCGTCCTTATCTAGGCATGATGCCTGTTGAAATCAAATCAGTATGAACTGTCTGAGTTGGCCCTATGGGACAGTTCTCGTGCATTTTCACAGCCACCACTATTCCTTGGGCACGTTGCAACTTCAGTAGCTTCTATGTTGTGTGTAGCAGATCGCCGATCCGTAGAGCCTTGGTCGAGGATAGTTTTCTCCCTGGCAGCAGCACCTCCTGGTAGTGAGATTCATGTGCAGTAAAGGCAAACGATACTAGCCACAGAGCTGTGCAGCACGAGTGATGATGTGTAATGGAGTGACTGAAATGAACTCTGCCCACTGCTGCCGCCAGCTCTTCAATGCCATCTCCCCAGCTGTGTTTGCACAAAATTAGTGTGTCCCCTGTCATAGCCTTAAGAACTCTCCAGGGCACACCCTGCCCCGCACACACACTCCTATAAAGCCCCCATTGGGGTTACCAGCCTCCCAGCTGAGATCTGCATAGACTCCCGTCAGAACTGCCTGGGTCATTACGGAGTGACGTGTGGCCATTATTTGTATTACAGTGGTGCCTGGAGGCTGGACTGTGACCACATTGTGCTAGGTGCTGTACAAACATAGGGTGGGAGACAGTCCCTCTCCCAAAGCGCTTGCAGTGTAAATAGACAAGACCAACAATGGGAATAAGCCGCTCAGGACGGGGAAGTGACATGTCCAGTGTCACGCAGGTCAATGGCAGCCAGTCCAGAACCCAATTCTCCTGAGTCCTACTCTGATGCCGTATCACACTGCTTCAGTTCTCCTAGGAACATAAGAACAGCCAGACTGGGTCAGACCAAAGGTCCATCTAGCCCAGTATCCTGTTCTCCGACCGTGGCCAATGCCAGGTGCTTCAGAGGGAATGAACAGAACAAGGCTATTCTCAAGCAATCCATCCCCTGTCGTCCAGTCCCACCTTGTGGCAGGCAGAGACTCAAGGACACCAGAGCATGGGGTTGCATCCCTGACCATCTTGGCTAATAGCCATTGATGGACCTGTTCTCCTGAATGTACCTAATTTTGTTTTAGAAGCCAGTTATACTTTTGGCCTTCACAGCACCCCCTGGAATCCACGTTAAATGGAGGGGAGCCTAAGAACACAGGCGCTGAGCCTGGTGCCACCCCAACGTTGCCAGCTCCCTGCCATCCTGAGGAGTGAGAGCCCAGGGGTCATCAAGCCCAGCTTTGCCCCAAGACATTGCAGTAGCATTAGGCTGTATGGGGTCTAAGCTCTTAGCTCTGTACGTAGGCACGTGCTGTGAAAGAGACACCGGATATCTCTCCCTGATAGCTCCTTACAGTCTTGTTTGAATGAAATAATTTTATTTGAAGGCAATATGCTAGTTCAACAATTTTAAGTTGTAGGCGGTTATTTAAGATTGATTTAGTTTTAATTTAATCAGTTTAATGGGATTTTATATTTTTAGATGTAGCGTCTCCATATTGATTTAGAATCAATATGCTTAACAGCAAAGCATACAATTACACAGACAAATTATCCAACGCGTCGTTGGCGCATGAGCATTGGTATGGCTTTGGAGAAGTCCATTGGGTGGAAATCTCGCCCGCTCAGAACAGATTTCAGGTTGCCAACGTCTATTTCCAGTTGGGAGTTGAAGCAAGAAGGCCCCGATCCTGCCGTGAGCTCCACGCAGACACAGCCCTGAGCTGGCATGGACCCCATTGCAGGATGGGGATCCAAAAAAAGAAAAGATGGTGGCTGTGCTCAGGTATTGCCACTCTTTGGGGCAATTGCTAAAGCGCGAGGTTGAAGGAGGTGCCCCTCAGGGCTGTTTTGACTAGAATCGATGGGTCATGTATGAACGTGACCATTAGGAGAGTCATGTTAACTACATGCGTCTGACGAAGTCGGTATTCACCCACGAAAGCTTATGCTCCAATACATCTGTTAGTCTTTAAGGTGCCACAGGACTCTTTGTTGATGTTAACTAATGTGGTCTTCAACACAACTCAGCAGTCATAGGAACAAAGGAATTGCCAGACTGGATCAGACCCAGGTCCATTTAGCCCAGTCTCTGAAAGTAAGCAGTACCAGATGCTTCAGAGGAAAGCACCCCCCACATTAGGTCTCTAAAAGTTAGATAGTGGCCTAAACCCTGACGCACAAGGTTTAATATCCTTTCCAGGCCTACGCCGCTGGTCAGTGCAAAGAAGGGGCGTCTGATACTCCTTTAATGCCCCTTTTACCCTGTCTAGCAGTTACACTGCTCTAGTGTTATGCTGCCACCTCCTTAGACACGTGCCTATCTTTACAAAATGCAACGCACCCACTTGCAATGGGGTGTCCACCCCACCCAGGACTGGAAGGGGTTAAGGTGGCCAGGTAGGCCTATTAACTCCACAGACTGCACCTGGAGGAAGAGCCAGGGAGCAGGGAACTAACTGCAGGCAGGTTCAGCTGATCAGAAGTAGGCAGGGCCTATAAAGCCAGGAAGCTGGCAACAGGCAAGGGTTGCTGGGAAAGGGGCAGTCACTCCGCAGAGCTTGGCAGGGAATGACGGTTGTGTCCTGTGACAGTTTCCAAGAGTTCTTAAGATTTTCCTGGCTGGAATCAGAACACAAAGCCAAACTATTGAAAATATTTGCAAACGGAAAAAATGATTTGTTTAAAAAATAATTGTGTGCGTTGGGTCATTTGAAACATTTTGCTTGGCTCATTTTGAAAGGTTCCATTTTGACTGACTTTTCCCCCCATCTTTTTTTAGTCTAATTAGCTTAAATTTTTACATGAAAAGGCGTTTTGAACTCCCCAAAATGGTTGTTTTTTTCGATTTAGAGATGTGTGAACAAAATGCTTCAACAGTTTCAGATCTTTTCTCTTGACATTTTCTCGCGTTGGCTCTGTTGCTTCATTCAGAGGGATCCCAGAAGGCTGTGTGGAGCAACTCCTTCGGGGTCCCAATTCAAGCGGTCCCGTTGCCTTCAATGAAGTTACCCGATTTGCAACCCAAAGCACACTTACCAGGAATGGAGCTGCACAGTCAGCGATCATGCAATCACCAAAAGCTTCAGTGATGCAATAAGATTGCCAGTGATGATCATAAACTGAATATCCAGCCAGACCGCCTTAAGGAATGGTTAGAGATTGATAGATAGCGCTCGATCACCAGGAGACTACATTGCTTTGCAATTTGCCATGATAATGATTATGACGACCCCAATTGATATCAGATGAGGATCTGGCCCACTTTTTTCTCCTAATCTAGAAGTCTGTCCGGTTATCTCATGCCTGTGGCAATAAATTAAACACAGATCATTCCCAGACTGCAATCTTACAATGTGAATTTGCTTTTTGCAAGCTGCAGATATCACCTTCTCTTTTAGACCCCCCCATTTGTGCATTGCACGACTCTCCAAATTTATTCCATCAATCTTTTATCCCCCCCACCAACCTTTTGTTTTGTCAAATTGCATAATTTTTGAACTTACATACTTGAAAAATTCTTTTAGAAATGTCAAGGTGACTGGCGTAGGCAAAACGAGCCAGAACAAACAAGAATGACATTATTTTAATTCTTTCAGTGCCAGGTCATTTTCTCTGTAATAACATAGCTTAGCATACTGGCCTCTTGCTCATCATATCCGCTTTGCCCATTACTTTCTTAGTTGTTTTTATTTGTTCATCTCCTAGGGGAGGAAAAGAGAAGCCACTCCTGCTGTATTTCAAATTGGGAGTTTCAAAAGCGTCTCAGGGAGTTAGGTAGCAAAATCCCATTGGAAATCAGTGGGAGCTGAGCACCTTAAACTCCTTAGAATAAAGCTCCCGGATGCTCAAAGAAAAATACATGAGATTTTACTGTGTTAGGCTGGTGTTTTCAAAGAACTGTCCTCAAGATGTGCATTGGACTGTTTATTATTGTGATTATCTATAATAATAAGAATAATTAATAATATATAACTCTTATGCAGTGCTTTGCATCCACAGATCTCAAGGCACTTTACAAAAGAGGTCATGATCATTATCCTAATTTTACAAATGGGGAAACCGAGGCATAGAGCAGGAAGTGACTTGCCCAAGGTCACCTAGCAGGCCAGTGGCAGAGGTGAGATTGCATTTGTGCGCTAAAAATAGCCGTGTGGCCATGGCAAGGTGGGCTAGACACCTGAGTATGTACTTGGCAGCTTAGCCCAAGCCGACACTCTGGCATCACAGTCACAGTGCTATTTTGTCTAGGAATTACACCCTCCTTAAACCACACTGACTCAGCTCTTAAGTTTTCCCGAACAAATGAACTTGCACGTTTTTTATTTCCATCTATTTACTTAGGGACTTATATGGCCTCAGTTGTGATAGTATCTGAATATCTCATACGCTTTAATATATTGATCCTCCAAGAGGTAGTGACGTGCCATTATCCCCATATTTCAGATGGGGAAACTGAGGCACAGGATAACTAAGTGACTTGCCCAAGGTCACATAGGCAGTCTGTGGCCATGCAGGGTATTGAGCTCACATCTCCTGTGTTCTAGTCTACCAGCATAACTGCGACACCAGCCTTGCTCCCCTTCAGTGTTTCACTACCAGTGTGGGTGTACTGTAGATGGTCATTTGAAGGCCGGTAGCCTGTACATAAGAATAGTCATATTGGGTCAGCTCAGTGGCTCATCTAGCGCAGTGTTCTGTTTTCCAACAGTGGCTGATGCCAAATGCTTCAGAGGGAATGAACAGAACGGGGCAATTACAAAGAGATCCATCCCCTGTCGTCCAGTCCCAGCATCTGGCACTCAGAGGTTTAGGGACACTCAGAACATGGGGTTCTGTCCCTGACCATCTTGGCTCCTAGCCCTTGGTGGACCTATCCTCTAGGAACTTATCTAATTCTTTTTTGAACCCATTTATACTTTTGGCCTTCACAATGTCCCCTGGCAATGAGTTCCACAGGTTGATTGTGTTTTGTGTGAAGAAGCACTTTCTGTTGTTTATTTTAAACCTGCTGCCTATTCATTTCATCTGGTGGCTCCTAGTTCTTGTGTTCTATGAAGGGATAAATAACACTTCCCTATTCATTTTCTCCACACCTTTCTTGATTTTCTAGAGCTCTAGCATATGCCCCCTTAATAGTCTCTTTTCTAAGCTGAACAGTCCCTGTCTTTTTAATCTCTCCTCATACGGAAGCCGTTCCATACCCTTAATCATTTTAGTTGCCCTTCTCTGTACCTTTTCCAATTCCAATAGATCTTTTTGGAGATGGAGAAGAACAGTAGGTGTGCTACAAAAGTCTCACTTTTTGATTGCTGTTTAGAAACCAGAATTTCTGTTCTGTGGGAATGTCAGACATTTAGAAAAATAATTCAATTCAGAACCTGAACGAAAGCCAAAATTTGGAATTTCCTGCAAAATGAAAATCCTGAAACAAGTTGATTCAGGACTATAGAACTGTTTCATTTCACTAATGTCAAAACATTTCATTTTGACTCTAACACTTTGATTCATTTCATTTCAACCTTTATATTATATGAATAGATTAAATATGTAATATTTAAATATACTCTATTAAAATCAATATTTTAATATGAGTAAAAAAGCATCTACATTATAAAGTTAAAACTAATCCTTTTTACCATATCAAAACAAAATATATTGACATCCAAATAAAACAAGAGGCAACATTATTTCTGACTTTTTTTCCCATTGAAAATTTCATTGACATCAACATGTTCGCAGGAAACATTTCCATTTTGACAAAACTGCATCTTTCAGTGGAAAAGTGTTCCCTCAAAAAAAAGTTTTGGCCCTTTTTAATTGTTAACCAATGAGCCATTTGCCAGGTAAGGCCACTGTTTGTTCCTGTAGGTTGCCATACCCTAGGGTGGCCACTGCCGTATCCCCAGAATACCAGACATTTTGGTACTTCCCAGAACCACCCCCACCTGCATGACCCCCGCCCCCACATGTACCATGCATGCAAGGTCACACCAGCAAAGGCAGGGCAGTGCATTCTTCAAAATGCCATCCCTCGTCTGAGATTCCGAACACAACCACATCCAGTTTTGTCGCAGTACCGGACAGTGGACAAACCTTAGAGAAAGAGGACTGTGTATCTTGAAACGGGATGAAGAGCTGGCCTACCATACCATGTTTTCCTGGTGCAGGAGAACATACCTAGTCCAGTAGGGTGCTTCAGAATGCACATATCTTTAAGGATCTCTTTACTATAAGCCCCATTAATATCCATGCGACTTAAGCACACAAAGTTACAGACGACCTTAAATCTGTTCCTGAATAGGGATGGCCTTTAACATGTTCTTTAGTACTTTCCTGAACAGGGGCCTTTACAGCACATAAATGATCCCATGTAGAATATCTGCAAAGGACCAACAAAAAAGGTGGAGTAATCAGGGGGAAAAAGGTGGAAGGAGTCCAGGCAAAGCCAAAGTATTACATATACCCCCTTGCAAAACCGAGGAAGGCAGCATCTCTATGCAGAGTTGCACTATATTAACTAAAGGTCTAGTTGTAAACCAATTTAATAGAAACAGTGAAAACAGCGCGGATGCTCTTAATCCAATTTAACCTCACTTATATCAATTTAGCTGAATTCTGTAAGGAATCAATTTAAGCGAAGTCAGTAAGAGCCTGGGCTGAGTCCAATTAAGAGTGGCTACACCGTGTTTTCCACCACTTTAACAAAATCACTTTTTAAAACCCATTTAAAGTTGAACTGGTGCAACGTTGAATATAGACGATTACAGAACATTAATCGGGGGTTAATGCTGCCCTGAGCAAAGGTGGCTATTGGCAAGAAGCACCCAGCACAGGCCATTTGCAAATAGTTTTGGGGGTGGGGGCAGTTTCCATCTCAGAGTGTAAGGGGCTCTGAAATGTAGCCTTTTATTTTATTCAAAATAAATTTAGTAATGTTGTATTACCCCACTGGTGGCTACAGTTTCAAGTTCTACAAAGTGGAAGTCATTTCTGTTACGTATTTCAGATTTAGAGCCTCTAGGAACACATAAAGACCAAGGATAGTGACCACACAGACATACACACATACAAGGTCTAGTCTGCGTTACAAGGTTTAGTAAAGTTACAATTAAGGTTATGATTACCCATGCATAGAAAAATCCTATACAGACCTATGCGCAAGTTACAAATATAGTCCTACGCACATCCTTAACGATATTCTTAGGGTCTGATGGCTGCCTTGCCAGCGAGCATCAGTGGAGGGATGGTTCTTGCTGGAGTTTTCCAATTTTCTCCAATCCGGGAGGCCTCTTTTATCTTGTGATTCTGACTGCACCCAACACTCTGCGCATGTGCGTGATGGGTGCCCACCCTCTTTTTCCTTATTTGGATTGTGTCCCCCAAGGATATTGGGGTACCCTGATTTTCATAGGTTGTTATAGTTCCTTTTACTCTCATTAGCATTTACCCACAACATATACCTTGTGGTTAGGGCACGTGTTAGAACACTGTGACTACGGGGTATCTTGTAGTCAAAATTTAATCTTACGGTTAATTTTTCACAATACCACCTACTGGCACATCTTTCCCCATAATTTTGTGGCATGTGGTCATTCTTTGGTCACTTATGTCCAGCATTTCTTAAGCCTATGGCCTCGTATGGCTACGCTGACATCTTACAGGCCTCAGCCTGTAGGCCTTGGGTTTCAGCACTACTTATTTAGATACCTAATTATTTTCTAACTACTAATCACTCTTATTCTTCTATAACCCTACAGCTTCACTCTATTTAGCATACAATGATTATATCTGACATAGCATGTGAGTTAATTGTAACCTCACACAATAAATGAATAATAAAATGAAGTAATTGGCTACAGAAAAGCTCAGAGGACATTTCCATGTTGTGGCCCCTTATTGTGTAGTCATGTAGCCATTCTGACTCCGGTCCTCAAAGGGTCTCCACTGGGTTCAGTTAGGTGCCTAAAGACCTTTGAGGGTCTCAGCCTCTGTGCTCTGCAACATCAGCAGGAAAATAGTTTGGTCTTTTCAGTGGGCGTTTCCAGCCGTGCCCGTACAGCAAAATAAATAAATACGTTCTTCCCAGCTGGCTGGCATAAAAAGAGGAAATGAATAAAAGCTAACCATTCAAAACCAATGCCCTGCCCCAAGCCAAGTTCTGGCTGGGCGTACGTGTGTGGGCCAAGGCCTTGTCTTATTACAAGTGTGATCTCAGCGCCCCCAGCTGAGACCCTGGTTTTGACCCAATAGCCCTGATCTCCTGCAATACCAGCAAGAGCATATTTTTAAAGGTCAGAGACATTTGACATGGTGTATGACAGGACATGTTTGTGCGACAGGTTCCTGTTTGGCAGGGCCCTTGCATTGGCCAGCTGCTTCTAAGGTTCCACCCTCCCCCCAGGCCCAGTCTCCCCAGCTTCAGATCCCTCCAGCTGGGGAGAGGACAGGTTGGGAGCAGGGCTGGATGCTTCCTGGTGCTTTACATTTCCTCCGTTCCCTGAGTTTACAGGCTTGGGCAGGTTCATTCTGCTAATGGAACAGGTCCAATGTTTCTATTTATGGGCTCTATTCCTCCACAAGTAGGTTTCAGTGCTGTCCAGCCGCAGAGGTTCCCTGGCTTCTACCCAGGAAACCGCATCCTGACTCGTGATGACCACAGAAAACTGCAAAAACTCAGACGCCAGCTCTCCAAAGCAAGCTGCAGCTAGTTTAACACTGTGTGACCGACATGCTACGCGATACAGACTCATGGCCACGTTATTATTTATTTGTGTTAGCATAGCACCTAGGAACTCCAGTGCAAACACAGAACAAAAAGCTTACAATCTAATTATTTAGTTTGGAGGACAAATTAGATCCCCTACAACTAGTTCAGATTCAACTGAAGATGGCCACATAAAATTTAAGTAAAGAAAAAAATGCAGGATTGCCTACTATGATTAAGAATGCACTGTTTATTGCACATCTCTTAACAGAAATGGATTTAGCATGAAGTATGCTTCATGGATTACCTTTTGCAGCTGAACGTAGAGGACCTGATTCTCCTTTGCCTTAATTCTCCTCTACATGGTTCTTTGTAAATGGGACTTAATGTGTATCTGTAATTTACACGCAGTCTAAGGCCCCTTTATACTGGCAGAGAGATGTAAAGGGGGCTCATAGCTAAGAGCAAAAGCCAAGAGTGATCAAAGGCAGGACCAGTTCTACAATGTAAGAACATGTGGGGCCAGACCCTCAGGAGGTATAAAGAGGTGTAGCTGCCTTGAAGTCAATGGAGCTAACGCCAGCTGATTTACCCCAACTGACAATCCATCCTGTTGACTTCAACAGAGCTTGGGAAATCTACACCAGCTGTGGATCTGTCCCATTGGTTTCAGTCAAGTGAAACGGATTCGCCCCCACTGAAATTCTGGCCCTTTAAGTCTTGGCTGAAGAACCTGTAAAGGAATTTGGGTAAAAAACAAGGCATCCCACTTTTCGGTGCCCTTATGCTCAGATGAGTAACAAACAACATAGTAATGGGTCCATCAAGTGGCCAAAAGAATAACTGCACCGTGCAGCTGTCTCAGGCCCACATCGTCCTATGTTTGATCTGCCCAGTGGGCAGACTTTGCAGACTGGGATCCTACTTGCCAGCAGGAAACAAGAGAAATCAGCTGAAAATGTTTATCTGTATTTATCCACTAGGTTAAGAGCTTGATCCAGAGCCCACTGAAGCCAATGGAAAGACTCCCATGGACTTTAGTGGGCTTTGAATCAGGCCCTAAATGTGCAAAATTGCTGTAAACACATCTTACAGGTACTCCCTGTGCTGAGAGGCGATAAATACCCTTCTCTTTATCTGCCAGTCGACAGACTGTGCTAAGCAGAACAGCCACAAATCCATGTATTGTTTAGACTGGGGTCAAGCTCACCTTTGATCAGATCGTGCATTGGTCCTTACCCCATAACAAGTGAGAAATAATAATAATAATTTGCATTATCTACTGCCTCCCATCCAGTGACCCCAAAGAGCTTTAGAAACAATTAATTCAGGCTCTCAACCCACCTGGGAGGCAGGTTACAGCTATATCTGGAATGTTCCAACGTGAAACAAAATTGTGAGGCCTGTGAAAGGGAGTTGTCCTCCTCCGGTCAGTTCTAATTGTACCTGCTCAGTGTGGGGTTCTCTCCCCCCCTAGCTGGGATTGGGCTCCATGTAGAGGTTGATGAGCTCAGGCAGTAGCGACTCATGCACGTGCAGCCGGAGTGTCCAGGTTCAGATCCGGTTGCTGACGACTCACCCCGCGGCGCCCTGCGACACAATTAATTCTATGCAGCCAGACGGCGGCACCTCAGTGAAGTCAATGGGACTGAAAGGCCCACTCACGCTATTTTAGGCTCTGATCCTGCAACGATCTCTGTAAGTGGAGAATAATGCCGTTAATATTTAGTGAGTGCCTTCACTCTGCTCAGGGCTGTGGACCCTGTCTATGTCCTGAGGAGGAGGTGGACGTCTAAGGCTTCTAATCCTGCAAACACATATGCATGTGAAAAATGTTATTACCCATGTGAGTAGTTCCAGGGGATGAATCAAGTTAGTCCCGTGCGAAAGTGTTTATAGGACTGGAGACTCATTTTTAGCACAGACAATGCAATATCCCACTGAGACTACGGGAGAAATATGGCAAGGCTGAATATTAATTACCTAAACTGCCGCTGAGCCAGAACACTGGGGTTCAGAGCTGTAGGGGTCTCAATACCTTCAACCCCAAGAGTTAAACATAATCATGTCAGGCCAACAAAATCATGAGATTGTCTGAAAGATCATAGACAGTTGGTTTTGTTTGCCTTCTGGTTTTTTTACCCGTTAGGAGTCACATTTTCTAGCTTTTCTCTGCAGCCATGAAGGCTAAAACTGACTTAAAAAAAAAAAAATGAAGGCTGAGATTTCCCCCATACTTACCCAGCTCAGGAACTGGGGCTTTAAGGAACACAGTGGACATTGTGAGATTCATGATAAAACTGAGCGTTGGCAACTCTGCATTCCACTCCTTTCTCTGTTTTATCCCCATCTTCATCTCGAAAGTGGTTTTGCCCATGGCCAGAAGGAGGTCCTGTAAGCACAGTATTCACCAAGAATGAAAGATAGTCACTGCTCTGTATCTGCCTTTGGGCCAGATCTTTAGTGTATACACATTACCTTTGTAGCTCATGTCGGCTAATTCTGCAGCTGCATTGATTTATAATGTGCTTAGGATGACTGGATGGAATTTCTGTAGAAAATCACAGCTCAACTATTATGATACACAAACATAATCTAGCAGGATTTATATAAATTCCACAGCGCTAGTTAAATATTAATTAAGCCTTCTTGGCCTGCAAATTCTGCATATCCTTTCAAACAGCCTTCAGCCCTTCCAAACGTCTGGGAGACATTTTGTAGTAGCTTTAGGATAAGCAGTGAGCTTTAGCTGAGCAAGCTATCATCTCTCAGAGGAATCGCGAGACTCAGAGAAGTGGGAGCTGCCAATCTGAAGTTTATCAGACTTTACGGTACAGCACACATGAACTGCTAGCTGGTGAATCAGTTTAGTTCCATGCAGCCACTCTTTCCACTCTGATCCAACATGTTAGCTTAGTACACATGGACTATACACTCCCGCAAGCCTAAGGTTTTGTCTACATGAGAAAGCTGCCCCAGTTTACCTTAAAAATCAGTTTTTAAACTGGTCATCAAACCCTCTGTAACACTGTGATTTCAGTTGAAGAGGGGCTTGTTTCAGTTTAGCGTCAGTTATTAATATGGCCAAACCTTGCTGTAAGTGACCAGCGCTGTGTTGATCTTGGCTTCCCATAGCCGTAGTGCAGATATTGTGACTTCACCCATCCCTATTGGTAGCTTAGTAACAAGCAAAATTTTAGCCTCTTGCAAGCTTTCATGAATTATAAAATGATCATAGCAAGTGTGTGAGTGTTTATTTTAAATATATACTACAGAAAAGGGGCTGTCTAATTAATCCCCGGCCAATGCTGGGAAGGAATTCCTACTGAATCACTCAATGAGCTGAAATTTCAGCGCAAACACAGAGCTAGCGTGAAGTACAGCATAGTCTGTAGCTAAATCACGTTAGAGGTAGTTTGGCCTCTGTTCACTCTTGTCAACTAGACCTGGCTAGAATATTACAAAGGCCCCCAACCCTACTGTGACGACTGTGTTGAGCTTCTGATGCTACTAAATAATGCAGCCACACACACCAAAAAAACCCCCTCTGTCTGGCTTTGCACCTAAACCGAACAGTGTTTCTAACCATGCTGCACAATTGGCCTGCAGTGGGGCAGTCTGGGAACAAGATTACAACATGGCAGGTCCACCTACAATGGAAAACAAGTGAAACCATTTGAGGGTAAAAAGGGTGTGCAGACTGTTACACCAGATGGGATCGCCCTGTCGATGAATAGAGAAAAAAGCTTGTTCCGTGTGCCACAGAGCAGGGCGAGGCCGTCTGTAGACATTCATTGAGGAGACGTCTTGTGTTTTCATCTTGGTGCCTTTAAAGCCAGTCAGCTCCGCAACAGACTGAACTTGGAGGGGACATTTTTTTTATTAAAGAGCAAACTTTTTTGAGGGTTCACGGTTCCTTTAAAACCAGGCACTTCCGCAACAGACTGAACTTGATTAGACAGGAAAGGGAACTAGCGATAAATGTAGGCCTTCATTCACATTTTATTATTTTGTTTTGTAGTGTAAGCATTTATTTCCATCGCTCTCTCGTGTTTAGTTGACTCTCTAGTCTCTCTTAACTAACCCTCTTGGTTTATTACAAGGGCGCTGTGATTTTACAGGAGCCGTGGTTTAAGGTAAAACTAGGGCCCACAGTGCCAGGAGCTGGCTATCACAGGGGCATGCTCCAAGGGGACTCAGGTGCATCTCTTGTTGACCTGCCAGGCTAACCCAGGGCTGGCACAGCCCGGAGGAGCAGGCTTGAGTGGCTGACAGGCTGGTGGTGTCAGGGACCTCACACCCAGCCACCACAGGCAAGGTCCATCTCATTAGAGGCATGCGGTAACAAGGTGACTCACAGTTCGAGAACCGTCACAGGGTGAGCAGAGTTACCCACAAGGCCCTGGGGCAGGTTGGGGATGGGGGAATCACAGTTACCCACAAGGCCTTAGGGCAGATTGGGAGGATCACAGCTAGGGTGTCCAGAGAGCAGGTATAAAAAATCGGGATGGGGGTGGGGGGTAATAGGAGCCTATATAAGAAAAAGCCCCCAAAATTGGGACTGTCCCTATAAAATCGGGACATCTGGTCACCCTAATCACAGCTACTTATAAGGCTACGGGATGGGGCTAGGGGATCACAGCTACCCATAAGGCCTTGGGATGGAAGGGGGGTTATAGCTACCCACAAGGCCCTGGGGTGGGGAATGGGGGCTCACAGCTACCCTCAAGCCCTTGGGGCGGGGGTGAGGCTTGCCACTGTAGCTTTGCAGGGGGCAGTGACAGCAGTGGGTTTAATGTCTTTCCATTCTCAGCTGGCATGAACCAGGCTCGCTCCGTTGACGCCCGTGTACACTCGCTGAGGCTGTGGCTCCGATGGCGGCTGAGGAGGCAGTTGAGGGGTCTCAGGGGTCACTCTGATGCACACGCTCCCCATTACTGCCCCTCTTTTGTCTGCTAGGAACACGTGTAAGGGATGGCATCAGGCCTTGCTAGGGTGCAGTGGCTGATTCCCTCTCTCTGCTCCCCAGCACATGGGCAGCCCCAGACTCCATCCACCATCCACCATCCCCGCACAGCAGGGCCTTACAAGGCAGCTCCACTTCCCCCCTTGGCTGCCACACGACAAAGGGAATCGGCAAGGAGCAGGTGGCAGGACCCCCTTGAACGTGAACTGGGCCCTCCTGTTACTGAGGTGCATTTGGGTACGATAGTTCTGTGTTTACGGCCCTGAGCCAGGGCCCAGTAATGACAATGGGAGTCTGTGTGGAGCCCTTAGCGACAGCTCAGGCAAAGCCCCGCCTTGCCTTCAGGGGCAGTTTTGCCTGAATAACGCAGGCAGGATTTGGCTTCAGCTTCTCATCTCCTTCAAATAGCAGCGCTCAAAATCAGAGCGCCGGGCGTGAGCTGAAGCTTCTCGGGCAAGTCACGGAGCTTTACCGGCTCATATTATTACGGGGCAGACCAAATACCGCCCATCTCAGGGGAGATTTCCTACGAGGAGAGAGCCTGTTATAATGCAATGTCAGAGAAAGGTGCGGCTAGAGCTAGGGGTCAAGCAGGCTGCTGGTAAATTGGAGAGGGGGTCAGAGAAGAGCCACAAGAACGATGAAGGATTGGAAACCTGCCTGATAGAGCCGCGAGGAGCTCAATCGATTTAGCTGAACAAAGAGAAAGGTGAGGGGAGACTCGGTCACAGTCTACACATATGAGGAACAAATATTTGATGATGGGCTCTTCAAACTAGCAAATAAAAGGGCTAATAAGAAACTGTGTCTGGAAGCTTGAAACTAGAGAAATTCAGACTGGAAAAAAGACGTACATTTGCAAGAGTGAGTAATTAACCATTAGAACGACTTACCCAGGGTTGTGGTGGATTCGCCATCACAGACAATTTTTCAATCCAGAGTGGCTGTTTTTCTAAACGATTGACTCTGGGAGTTATTTGGAGGACGTTTCATGCCTGTATTATGCGGGGGTCGGACTAGATAATGACAGAGGTCGCTTCCGGCCCTGGAATCTATGTATCTAGGAACCCATGTTCCCTGCTATCCCTCCCTCAGCAGGGACTATTCTTGGGGTCTGTTGTGCTCCATGAGCACACCCCAGGGATCCCAGGAAATGCAGTGATACCTGGCTGCTGTGCAGAGGCACAAGGGGGGGCTGCTCATGTCTTCTCCATGGAGCATCTGGCCCACTGTGACTAATGGTATGTCTACACTGCAATTAAAAACCCACGTCTGGCCCGTGCCAACTGGCTCCAGCTCACAGGGCTCGGTTGCAGTGTAGACTTTCAGGCTTGGGCTGCAGCCCGAGCTTCTGGGTACCTCCCACCTCGCAGGGTCCCAGAGCCCGGGCACCATCCCGAGCCTGGACATCGACACGGCAACGAAACAGCCCCTGAGCCCAAGCCACGGACAAGCTGCAGATGGTCTAATTGCAGTGTAGACATACCCCTAGGTGTCTTATTGAGGAGTTAAGCTAACTGCATTGTGGGATTTACTGCTATTCCCATGCAACTTGCAGAACAGAATCTCCCACCAGCAAGTAAAGTGCTTAGCCATTCATGTAGATTTCCTCCCACTGTAGTGACATGCACACATCTATAGGCAGCACAAATGCCTGCTTGTGAGATTGGTATTATTAATAAGCAGTCATTAATACTCGCACACCATTCCAGTGCCTTTCCTCTGAGGATCTCAAAGCACCTAGGAACAATAATTAATGTAGTCTCACAACCCCCTGAAAAGTAGGGAATTGCCACCTGACGTATTTGCTTCCATTTATAGTTATTTCCTTTGGGCACTGTGGTTTCCTGTTAGGGCAAATTGCTGAGCTGGTAACACTGGCTGACACCTCTGGATGGAAAATTAGAGCTTCATGAAACAAGACTCTCACGTTGCTCTCTGACCATGCAGTGAAGTTCTGGTCCCATTGACATCACTGGGAGCTCGGCCATTGACGTCAGGACTTCAGCGCATAGGCGTACATGGGACTGAAGTGGTGTACAGTGCTGGTGCTGGTGCTCCGCACAAGGATGGATTTCAGCACGTGGAGCAGGTGCTGGAAATGGGGCCAGCTAGTCACGGAGGTGAGGGGCGTTTCACTACACGAGCGGCAGGAGATGTGTGAACTAGCTCAGGGGAACCGTAGTTCTAATCAGACCAGAACGAGTGGATAGAGAAACGTAACGAAAAGAACAATACACAACAAAGCAGCTGCCGTAAGAAAACAAAGAGACCTTTATATTTTCCAATAAGTTAGTTCATGCAACCCCTACCACAAGCATATGCGACCATACAGCCAGAGAGTCTTTGGACACGACCAAAAGCTGAGACATTTGGGATACGTGGGGACGAGAAGATGTCTATATTCTGCATAGGACTACTTGAACAAGCTTCCCCCCAAACGATACTGCTTTCAGACAGAAAATACACAATACTCTATAAAAATTAAGATTTACAGATTTATAAAACAAATCTCTTTTAAAATTAAAATGAAGCAGAGCCAGGCTCCAGATGACCTACATTTACACTGAATTATGTTCTTAATCCAATTAAACCATTGTTTTAGGTACACAAAGTCCGGGTGTCCCTGCTGCGTGTCTCAGTCACCCCGTTTCTCTCTTTGACAGCAGTCTTCAGTGGTAGTAGATGCTGAAGGCATGTAAAATATACAGCAGAGCCGTGATAAAAGCAAAGAACTGAAAAGAAAAATGGAAAGAACGTTACTAGGCAATGAAATTACTCTACCGATTTCAGCCTTGTGTTAATCTATGTCCTTAGTGACCCCTCCAATGTCCTTTCTTCAATGGATTTGATGTCCTTAAAATGATCCTGCCAATCTACTAATGAATAAAATCTCAAACTCAAACCGTGGGAAAGCTCCAGACCAGAGTTCCATGTCAAGGCTGTATCCCCACTTTGAACTTTAGGGTACAAATGTAGGGGCCTGCATGAAAACTTCTAAGCTTAACTACCAGCTTAGCTCTGGTTCCGCTGCCACCATTTCAATGGATTCCCTCCCTGGGAAGCCTTGAAAAACCTTCACCAATTCCCTGGTGAATACAGATCCAAACCCCTTGGATCTTAAAACAAGGAGAAATTAACCATTCTCCCTCCTTCCTCCCACCAACTCCTGGTGAATACAGTTCCAACCCCCCTGGGATCTACAACAGGGAGAAATTAACCATCCCCCCTCCTTCCTCCCACCAACTCCTGGTGAATCAAGATCCAAACCCCTTGGATCTAAAACAAGGAGAAATTAACCATTCCCCTCCTTCCTCCCACCAACTCCTGGTGAATACAGATCCAACCCCCTTGGATCTAAAACAAGGAAAAATGCATCCGAAGAAGTGGGCTGTAGTCCACGAAAGCTTATGCTCTAATAAATTTGTTAGTCTCTAAGGTGCCACAAGTACTCCTGTTCTTTTTGCGGATACAGACTAACACGGCTGCTACTCTGAAACCTCCAGACCAGAGTTGACTGGAAATCGGAATTTTCTGTCTTTCCCGTCCCCAGTTGTGAGGAAAAGGCAAAATATCAACATTTTTCAAGGACCTAAAAGTTACAAAAAAATTCAATTCAGAAATGTGGAAACGTTTTTGTTTTGTATCCGCCTGAGCCGCCACAGTGCCTCATGGGAGTTGTCGTCTGGGTGCTTTGTGCCCCAACTGTCCTATGGCTGGATGACATTTCCCATGGTAAACTGTGGCCATAGGATCCTATGATACTAACTACAACTACAACTCCCATCAAGCACCATGGCAGCTCAGGCAGACTCAGATTAAATGTCCCTCTGACATGAAACTAAGTGGTTCAGTTCAGTTTGACAAGCCAAACTGCTTCGATTTGGGATGACCTACCTGACCTGAAATATTTGGCTTTGATTTTTCCAACAAAAAAACCCTGAAAAAATTTCAGCAATGTTGAAACACAGGAAATAGAGGTGCCTACACGAAACTGTGGCTAATCAATACGCTAAGCATGCAACTTACTGAGGCAGCAACATTGATTTGATAGTAACGAGGAATATATTGTCCAGGCGCTTCAGTCTCAGAGCGGATTGTTGCATTAGCTTGTAAGACCGCCGCGCTCATATAGAAAATTGCAGTGGCTCCATGATACATACTATCCTGCAAAACAAGAGACAAAGAGGAAGGTTTGTGAGGTTGAAATACACATTCACAGTGCAGGTACCTCCTCCTCACTTACAGGACAGCTGTACTTTCAACAGCATAGCTATGACCCTTCAGCTGTCCGATGTCTGCTTTTCAGTTCTACAAAAGTGGGAAGGATGATGCCTGCATGACTCAAAAACATCTGGAACAATTTCTCTCAAACGTTCCACAGCAACTAAATCTTCTTTGGGCTGGGACCAGGCATGTGACAGTCAAGCCCAAGAGGAAACATTTTGCAAGTCACAAGCAACTTGAAAAAGAGTTGGGTTAGCATGAAAGTGTCTTCCCAGGCTTGCAGTCAATGATGCTACACCATTCATAGAAGCAAAAAAGTACATTAATGGCACGTTAAGTTTTCACAGTTAATAATCACAAAAAGATAGGAAAAGGCCAAGTTAAGGTTCAACAGCATCATTAACTCACCTGTATATTTTATTGTATATGTTTACTAGACATCTGCTTATATGCCCTAATCATCTCTACACGCTCTCAGTCAATGAAATTACCCTCAGAACATCCCGGTAAGGCAGGGAAATATTGTTAAGCCAATTGAGAGATGGGGAGCAGAGAGACGTACACCAGCTCACCAAGGAACTCTATAGCAGAGCCAGGAATTGAACCCAGATTTCTTGATCTCGTGCCTTAATCACACACCACCAACTTTCCCCTCGAGTGTAGTGTTTCAAAAGGCAACATGTTATCTAGCAGGAAACAAGAATGGAAAATGTTGCATATGTTCAATGTAGCTGAGGTGTTGCTGCTGTAAGTGTAGATGCTGCATGTCCAACTCGAGGTCAGCAGAATCGATGGGGCACTGCGAGTTCCTACCGTTTCTGCTGCTCTGGTTTGGGCACAGAGGGAGGTTTTTGCAAGACTGGCTTAGCAGCGCACTTACATTGGGATGGCTCATTTCTGCAACAGTGGAAGAAAGAAACTTTCTTTTAAGCAGCAGCTTAGAATCTGCAGACAAATGAGACCAACCTCGCAAAGGCTCTGAAATCACAGAGCCCAGGCGACTGTTCTATTAGCACCTCAGAGCCCCAGTCTGGTCACACCGCTGACTTCAGCTGCTTTTGCGCTAGCCCTGCTCAAAAGGACACTGCTAGAGCTTTTGTGTTATTTTCTTTTCTCCTTTCTCTCTCCCATAACTTAAAAATGACTAAAGAGATTTTCTCCAAACTCGAAGGGAAAAATCACCCCATTTCAGCCCAAATGATAAGCCATGAGCATGTGAAAGTAGATTATAATGAAAACTCTTTTGTAGCCTTAAGTACACCGGGGCGCCTTGCACCCCTGTTATTAACCAACTGGCTTTGTAGCTACGAAGGAAGTACCAAGAGGTTTGAACCAAACACCAGAGGGCTCAGGTGGCCCTGCAGCTAACCTTATTTTCTATATTCTAGTTGAATTGCATCAGTTTCACATGCAATGTTAGAAGAAATGTCAGAAGAACCAGTGAGAACATTGCAGAATGACCTGGGATGATTCCACCTGCCGGACCTTTTGTGTGAAAAGATCAGAAAGTGCAGAACACATGGAAAGTCAATTCTGAAGTCAACTTTCTGCTTGAGAGGTGAGACCTGAAGCTGAAAGGCAGTCACAGGAATGAGAAGAGCCACCACCGGCAGCAACCCCCGGAATAAGTGAGTGTGTTCTTACCACTACTTTCCACGAGTCACTGTTTCTGCGAAATCCAAACAGGTAACACAACAGGAACATCAGGGAGAAGGAAAATGAACTCAGTGAGACGTACATAACCCATCCCTGCAGCATAGGGAAATACACTGTGGTGGCAGCTACGAGGATCCAGACCCAGCATCCAAATATCTGCCAAAAACAAACGAGAAACCCAATGAACTCCATTGAGAGAGTCAACTTTGCTCTTGTTCATACATTGCATTTCTCATCGTCCCTAGCTTGGTTGTCTCAATATTAAGAGACAATACACCAGGCCCACCAGCTCTGCACTCCTTATTGTTAGTATGACAGCAATGACTAGGGCCTCACTGATGTCTAGGCCCAATTGTGTTGGGTACTGTAGAGACAGCTGGTAAATTATAGTCCCTGCTACAAAAAGCGTATCGCCTGTGAGTACTGCCTGGGAGAGGAGTATTGGAATGGCCCCACACAGAGGAGCCATGATAAAGCCACACCCCGTGAGTCCCGCACCCCGTGAGTATGGATTACATTCTTTGTTCCAGATCGCATCAAGCCAAGTACAAGTTGACCCAACTCTTCAACCAAAACTCAAACAGATTTTTCCCCCACACACACAACGCACAGTCAACCTGTGGAACTCCTTGCCAGAGGATGTTGTGAAGGCCAAGACTATAACAGGGTTCAAAAAATAACTAGATAAATTCACGGTGGATAGGTCCATCAATGGCTATTAGCCAGGATGGGCAGGGATGGTGTCCCTAGCCTCTGTTTGCCAGAACCTGGGAATGGGTGACAGGGGATGGATCACTGGATGATTACCTGTTCTGTTCATTCCCTCTGGGGCACCTGGCATTGGCCACTGTTGGAAAACAGGATACTGGGCTAGATGGACCTTTGGTCTGACTCAGTATGGCCATTCTTATTTTCTTATGGGATGTCTTCCTAAAAGATACATTCTAATTCAGCTACAAGTTATTGGACTCAATAGCGTTCACTTATATAGCAGAGCAGAATAATTATCTCTACCGCAGGAATCACTGGGTGAGATTCTCTGACATAGAATATGCAGGGATCAGAGTAGATGGTCACATTGGTCCCCTCTGGCCTTAAAAAGCTATGACTCTATGAAAAAGCAGACATGATCCTTTTTCAACATCCAAATCTTGTTTGGTTAACTTTAAAATGATGACTTGCCAGTTTCATGTCTCTTTTCACTTCTAGCCAGGATCAAATGTGGATGGGCTGAAGTACCAAGGAAAAGGCACAAGAACATTCTGACCAGAAGCATCAGCAATCTCACAAGCAATCAGTTCTCCACAAGGGTTCCAGCATAATTTGGCAGAGTCAAGAGGTTTGGATAAGCTCTAGTGTCTTTTGGATCTTTACCCCAGCCGGGTCCTCTGCAATTCATCATTGGTGTATGCTACTCTGTGATCCAAATTCAGCCTGTCAGATTTCTGAAAAATCCTTGCCAAACTCACAATATGAATGCAAGGAATTTCTCAAGTGAAAAACAGTAGGAGATCTATAATGTCTGCTGAGCAAGAAGAGGAATGGGAACACAGTCATAAAATACCAGGCACTGGCATATACTGCAGAGCAAAAACTTGGAAAGGTTCCTTCCTATGCTACTTTTCCTGGCTGATATCATGCAGCCGGTATATCCCGGTGAGAGACTGTGGAGTGGAATTTTATTAAGGGGGAAGGGAGCAAATGCCATGTAGAAACACGGATGAAATTCATACCAAAGTACAAATGGTATTTCCACTCTCCCACTATACGAAGTTAGATCCTGAGATTTGCAGACCTCTCTCTGATTCAGTGAAGGGGCAATAGATGAAGGGAGATAAACACAACGTACTGCAGGCCTTCAATCACGTGAAGGGGCAATAGATGAAGGGAGATAAACACAACGTACTGCAGGCCTTCAATCACATCCAGGGCCGGCTCCAGGGTTTTTGCCGCCCCAAGCAGCGGAAAAAAAAAAAAAGCCGCGATCGGCGGCAGCTCCACCGCACCGCTTTCTTCTTCGGGCGCAATTCGGCGGCAGGTTCTTCCCCCTGAGAGGGACCAAGGGACCTGCCACCGAATTGCCGCCGAAGAGTCCAACGTGCTGCCCCTTCCCCTTGGCCGCCCCAAGCACCTGCTTGCTGGGCTGGTGCCTGGAGCCGGCCCTGATCACATCCAAGGCTGGGTCTTGCTCCTGTTGAAGTCAGTAGCAGTTTTGTCAGTGATTTTGAAGGTTGCTGCTGGGAGCTAGGTATGTTGGAAGAACAGGTCATTTTTTTTAGGTGGCTTAATATGGACTTAGAAGCCTGTTGTTAGATATTCATATTTTAAAAACTTGACCAGCAAGTCTTGTTTCTTGAAAGCTAGCTCTGGTTGGCCTCTGCCTCTCAAGTTCAGAGTACATTAGTCACAACCTCACAATATTTAATGCCTGACTGGAAAGTGCTTATCTACTCCATTATTGCAATTTATTATTTGTATTACGGTAGTGGTTAAAAGCCCTAGTCATGGACCAGACCCCCCGATGTGCTAGGCGCTGGACAAACGCAGAACAAGGAGTCGGTCTGTGCTCCAGGGAGCTCACAGTGATGAGGACAGTGGTCCAAGAAGCTGTACAGCTTAGCAAAGACTAGAATATGGTTTGGAGATGTGGCAGTGACATTTAAACATGAGGAGAATTCAGTGTTGTTCCCGGTTATGTGGCGTACGTATTATGTTAAATCAGGCCGTTTTCAAGCAAAATCGTTTTTGCTGCGAAAGAAGGCTCTGCAAACCGAAGTCTTGTGAAATTTCTTGCAAATGCCAATTTGGAGGTGGGGAAGAAACGGGGAGGTCTATGAAAATGGGCAAAAACTTTCTGCATTTTCACACAGGTCTGTTCCATACGGTCATGAGTTTGTCCCTTCATAGCCCTTATCCTCACCCAACTGTGCAGTGGGACTCCGTAGCATGCCGGGCAATGCTATCCCCCCTAACAATCACTATCCTACCGCCAGCTCTGGCTACGTGGCCTTGAGGGCCAGCGCTGCTGAGAGCACGTCATTCTTTTGCCAAGCGGTGGTGGATTATGGCTTTGCTCTTTGTGAAGGATGGCTGGGATGATGGAGCCCGACTCCGCGCACCCTTCCCCACAGTGGCCGAACAGAGCCACGAGAATAGCCAACAACAGACAACGTCGTGTAGGAAACATTATTCACACCCCGTTCACCCCCTCAGCTGTCATTTCTTCGACCTGCAGAGCATACGCCGTGGGAATAAGAGACCAGGGGCGGCTAAGCCTCCCCAAACAGCTGACTCGCTGCCTTTGGAGCGCACTGCCGCCGAAAGGGTGGGTGCCCCCGCTGTGGCCCTGCCTGCCCACCCTGCTCTTTCTCTTCCCGTCCCTGTTCTGCCTGCATGGGAGCCTCGCGGGAGGGGGTGAAGAGGCCCACGAGTGAGGGGTGAGCAGCCAGCAGGCTCAGTTGCCCAGCCGGTGGGTGGGGAGGGGGCAAAGTGGCAGGTGGGGAGGGAGACGAGTGGGGCTGGAGCAAGGGTGGGCCTAGGGGCAGGGCCACGGTCTGGGACTCGTGCAACCTCCCCAAATGGAGGAGTCACGTGCCACCCATGCTGCAGGGTATTCAACCTCCCTTTCAAAGCCATCCGTGCTCCTGACTTCCATCCCTGTCACTACATTGAAAGTCACAAACGTCAGGGGCCCATCCAGTGCCCAGGGAAGTTAATGGAAAGGCTCCACTGAGAGCTGGACTGGGCTCACGCGGGATGGGAGAAGGGTGCAGTGCTCATGAGTGCCTCTCCCAGGACGTGGTCTTTGATTCCTATGGTCAGCACCCATCGTGGAGAGAGAACGGGCTTCCAGCATTCCCTCTGGGGAGGAGAAGAATGCTGCCGTTGTGAAATAGCTCGAACATTGTTCTAATCCTGGCCAGCGAGGGCGTCACACTCTGCTATGCACAAGCAGCATAGGTGGGACCGTTTATTTATTTATTAGCCATGACAGGCAATTTAGAGGGGATAATTGCATTTTTCAAGCTGTTGAAACCACTTGACCTTCATCTTTGTGCTGCACAATCCACCCCGAGGCACTGACTAACTGCTCAGAAATGCTGCGCCCGTCATATCTTACTGCTTCCCTAACACACTCTCCCTCCTGTCCATGCGGCCTCCCACTTGGATCTCCACCCCACCCCACCCACTGCTGCACCCAACTCAACAGACTCAAGCAGACGCTTTTCATTTTTCAGTGGTGAGCAAATCAACCACTTCACAATTTGTTCACTTGCATTCAACTTTCAGGAATGCCCAGCTGAATGGAGTAAGACTGGATCTAGAGACCTATGATGACTATATTAATGAGTCTAAGAGTTGATTTATGAACTCTAGATGGCAAGAGATCCTAGACCTTAATTATTCTGGAACTTTCAGATGGAAGAGGAGGGAAAAGGTCTGAATCTAGGCACACTGGGTTCCTTACTAAAGGTAAAGGTGTGGGATAAAGCTTCAAGAACAGCATCAAACTGGGAGGTGGTTACCATGCATAGGTGTTGGCCTTCCCTTGTACAGGCTACAGAACAGACATTCTGTTATGTGAAGGATAAAATTAAATGTAAGAAAGGAAATAATAACCTGCCATCGACCCAGGCTTACCAGGTGTCACCCATCTGCCACATGGAGACCCTCGTAGCTCTAATATACTCCAAATCCTCCTTCAGTGGCTGTTTCTTTTGGTCACAGGCTCATGCCTGTCAGTCCTGGATGGACTCTCTCTGCCTAGATCAAGGCTATTATTTGTGTGTAGTTTCAAGTCCTGTGTTTGCCATGGCCTTTGAACCAGGTCACATCAATCTGTGGACCTCTTCCCGGGAGTTGAGAACCTCTGCGGTGAAGCACATTCCCCTAGCTCATTGTTCTCTTGCTGTCCAAGGTCGCACATGGAACACTGGCATTTGCTAACTTTTGAGTGCTTGGCTTTGTGACCGTCACGTTCTTGTGACATAGCATTTGGTGGTGGTGTCTGTAATATTTCATTACAGGGGCTGCGGAGGTATTGAGCTGTGTTATACTGCTGCTACAAAAGCCACAGAGAAAGCAAAATACATCAAAAGACTTGTTACCGGCATTGTTTCGGCATTAGTGACCCCCATTGTCTTTACTTCCGTCAGGAAGCGTCCTTTGACTTACCCAAATCGCCAGGAATAGAGTCTCTAACAAGCTCACAATTACATGTAACATTTAGGAGCCAGGAGAGTTACACCAGCATCAAAGAGGTGTGAGAGATCTAGATCTCCTTATCTGATGCATAAGCAAGGAGAGACTGATCCGAGGCCTGTTGTAGTCAATGGAAAGATTCCCATTGACTTCACTGGGTTTTGGATTGGAGAGTCTTATAGCTTTGTGAAACTCACACTTGCACTTCACAGAGGCTCAAGGGAGCATTTCTTTGGTTCAGTCCACAATGATTCTACTTTGGGAGGGCGGATCAAAACATCAAAGTGAAACCCAAGTCACAACTCCAGTCACCATGGTGGGATCACATTGAAAGGAACCCTGTAAACTAGCTTAGGTTCACACGAAATGCTAACAAAACTCTAGCAAACCTTCCAGTGGACTTGGCGTGAATCTTCAATTTCTGATCAAACCGAAAAACAGGTGAGCATCAGCACAGCTCTATCGTACTGCATGTGCTTCAGGAGGGTGTGTCTGCCTGGGTGCTTCCCAAGTCATCATTCTTTTTGGAAAACAGAAGAAAATGGCCAGGTGTGAAACAGATTGTGGGTCTTCCCGCGTAGTACCACCAGGACTGGTTACCACAGTGTGCACCCAGTTCCTCTGTCCCATGTTCGCCATAGCTCTCTGGTCACCTGCCGCTTCTACTCCCCTTATCCCAGCCCGTGTTTAAAGACAAAGAAGAACAGACCTGATTTTTGGAAATGTTCTACTACAGTAAAAGACCAATAGAAATAAGGTGAACTATGGCCTGCAAAATCAGCAGAACCCATTGAAGCAGGAAGGCAATGATGAAGCAGGGCATGTGTCAGATATGACTCTGAAGTCAATCAACAAGGATGAAATAGGTCACAAGTGAGAGAAGAATACATGGAAGATCACAGATGAGGTTTTTGGACAAGAAAGTGTAGTTAGAATTTGATGTGATTCAACAGGCCTTGTATTGCAGAAGGCAGCAGAGGGAACAGCACAATGTAATGTGTTCAGAGGGAGCTCCCTGGACAATTCATTTGAAGCAATTTCAAGGAGCCCTGTACCCAACTCCTCTTTATTAAGTGGATCAGGCATTATTAGGTTATACAGCAAAGCAACCAGAATTTCTAAAACCAAACACCTGGAAGGGGGATCCTATGGGAGATACCAGCAGAACCACCTAGATAGATAGGAACCTTGATGGCAGATGGAAAATATCAGTCATTGGACAAGCCACAGAACCTGTATGCAGCATAATTGTAGCCGCGTCCCAGTCTCAGGATATTAAAGAGACAAGGTGGGTGGGATAACATCTTTTAGTGGACCAACTTCTGTTGGTGAAAGAGACAAGCTTTAGAACTACACAGAGCTCTTCTTCAGGTCTGGGAAAGGTACTTCATCTTCAACCTTAAGCATATTCTCACCAGCAACCACACACCGCACCATAGTAACTCTAAACTCAGGAACCAATCCATGCAACAAACCTTGATGCCAACTCTGCCCACATATCTACACCAGCGACACCATCACAGGACCTAACCATATCAGCTACATCACCGGTTCATTCACCTGCACGTCCACCAATGTTATATATGCCATCATGTGCCAGCAATGCCCCTCTGCTATGTACATTGGCCAAACTGGACAGTCCCTATGTAAAATGATAAATGGACACAAGTCAGATATTAGGAATGGCAATATACAAAAACCTGTAGGAACACTTCAACCTCCCTGGCCACACAATAGCAGATGTCAAGGTAGCCATCTTACAGCAAAAAAACTTCAGGACCAGACTTCAAAGAGAAACTGCTGAGCTCCAGTTCATTTGCAAATTTGACACCATCAGCTCAGGATTAAACAAAGACTGTGAATGGCTAGCCAACTACAAAAGCAGTTTCTCCTCCCTTGGTGTTCACTCCTCAACTGCTAGCAGAGGGCCTCATCCTCCCTGATTGAATTAACCTCGTTATCTCTAGACTGATTCTTGCCTGCATATTTATACCTGCCTCCAGAAATTTCCATTACATGCGTCTGACGAAGTGGGTATTCACCCACGAAAGCTCATGCTCCAATACATCTGTTAGTCTATAAGGTGCCACGGGACTCTTTGTTGCTTTTTACAGATCCAGACTAACACGGCTACCCCTCTGATACCTGTACTTCATCTTGTACTTAGCTGTGATGCTGGGAGTATCTTTCCCAACCCGAAGAAGAGCTCTGTGGGGCTCGAAAGCATGTCTCTCTCTCTCTCACCAACAGAAGTTGGTCCACTAAAAGATGTTACCTCACCCACCTTGTCTCTAGAAGCCACAGAAGTGACCATTTCTTGAGTAGCCTTTTCATTGGAACTGATACCTCCAAATCTTCAGGCCTCACACTTCCCATGGAAATAGTTACAGATCTGTACTGTACCCCTCAGATGTCCCCACAGATAATATTTCTAGTATTTCTATTTCCCCTCTCACAACCACACAGAGCTTAGGCAAGAAGATTCAGACTGAGAAAGTAGGGCAATCAGGTAGTTATCGTAGGTACCTGAACACAAATGCAAGAAGCCTGGGAAACAAGTGAAATGAACAGAAAGGCTGAAATGAACAATGAACATTGGCCACTGTTGGTAGACAGGATACTGGGCTAGACGGACCTTTGGTCTGACCCAATATGGCCGTTCTTATGTTCTTAAGAAAAACAACGCATCTGATTTGGATTTTTGCACTACTGTAACTCCCGTTGACTTCAATAGCTACTCCTGATTTACACAAGGCAGTGACACCAGGATCAGGCCCAAATTATTCATCCAGGAGGTGATACCTGGCCCTGCTGAAGTCCATGGTGGGGGTGGGGGGCTTTGCCATTGATTTCAATAGAGTCCAGATTCCACCCTTTGTCTTGTAGTACAAGCATTTCACAGGTAATGCTCCAGGCAGCGTTGGTGGGATAATGGTGTAAACCAGAACATTGCCACCTCTCTCACTCTTTGAATGTTTGCTTCTAGCAAAGCTGCTCAGATCAATGACATAAACGCAATACATACTTCGCAGAGGTGTTCCCAGACCCACCCTGAGCTATAAAAACACTGCCAAGAAAAATCTGACGTTGAACTTCGCACCAACACTGTTACGTTAGTTTGTTTACTCAGGGCTCTCCTTCCATTTCTAGCAACAAAGCCAGAAGCAACCTGAAGAGAGGCACTGACCCGCCCCCAGGAGCAATCAGACAGGTTTTTCGGGACGAGAAAGAAATCCATTTCACCTTTAAAAGATATTAAATTCAGAAATCTAGTAGCTCACTGAAACTGTAGATCTATGGCATCAAAAGCCTTATATTGATCTCAAAGGAACCCTGATCATTTGAGACTTTCATTAGGACAAGGATGATGTGGGAAGGGAAATGTTGCAGATGTTGTGTTTCTGGGATCTGACTTTGATTTCCTTCCTTTCCAGTCCTGTTCCAACATACTGCGTCTGCATATTTGGATCTTGGGCAGGCAACGTTTCAGCCATTCTGATGGTGTGGTTTGGAGAGGATTTGCACCTGCAGAGTTATGGGGAAGCTGTCAGCACTGCTGACAGACTGATACAGATAATCTTTAGAAAAACTTTCCAAAGATTGTACTGTAAAGCCAGCGGAGATAGGACCTTTCGGACCCTCCGTTCGCAGCTGTCAGCCAAGACTCAGAGTTTAAAATAGCCAATCTTCTCCTTAGAAAAGAGATTTTCTGTTTTTCCCAGGGGTTGTGGGCAGAAGGCAGAAGGACTCTGCTAGCGGGATCCCCGGCTGGCCCCAAAAGGGAACCAACCCTACCCTCCAAGCTCCAGCTGGCGACAGGTCATAATCAAGGCCCTGGATTCTATTCGCAGTTCTGCCCTTGGGTAACACACCTGTGCCTCAGCGACAGCAGTGCCGCTCTAAAATGATCTAACCACAACTTTACCTCCAGGCTCAATTACTTGTGCGTAAGGTGCTTGGAGATCTTCATGTAAAAGGTCCCAGAGGCATGCAACAGGGTATTACCAGTCTTTGCAATCAGCCGACAGGAACCGGAGTAGGAGGAAAAGAGCAATTCTTCCCTCACACCGATCCCCTTCCTTAGTGTTTGCACTGCATTGTCACCAGCCCCGCCACTGTGGTCACTGTGAGCGCTTGGGTACCACGGTATTTGGAAGTGCTCGTAACTGCACCAAGCCCCCTAAAGGCAAGCGCCATCACCGCTCCAGCTGTTAGTGCCACGTGGGCACCTCCCACCTGGGTTCACCCAGCCCGGACACTCACATGCAGGGGAACACGCACGAAAAGGCCCTTGCTCTCCGTCCGGCAGAGTCACGCCACAAGACACGGGCAGGGTAGCTGTGCTGAACTGTGGATACCCAAAGGGCATCAGACAGTTAACCAGCCTGGTCATGACCACATGGTCACAGTCATCCCATCTGCTCTGGCCTAGCCTGCTCCCCCCAGGTCCCTGCTCCTCGTGTTAGCCCAATAGCTGTTTGGGGATCTTAGATCCACATCCGTATGAGTCAGGGTTGCAGCACTCCGCCAACATATGCTAATCCCCCCAAAACTAAGTTAAACTGGGGTGTTTCATTTGCAAGGCCTCTCTGGAAAGTCTTCACTTTCTTCAGGTCCAGGATTAGGCCCAGGTCATCTGTCACCCTGGGGCACAATGACCCAGCCTACCTGCTCCTTCTGTCTATGGCAACATGACATAAAAAGACACCCTGTCCCCACCACAGGTCCTGGCTTTGAATGGTAATGTCCATTTTCTACAGATGGTTCCATCTGAATGGGATGGAGTAGGGAGACTAAATGAAACAATCAATAATCACCTAAAGCAGCAGTCTGTTGCTTAAAACGGGTATGTTGCTGCCTAAAATATAGGCAGAGCTGGTCTTGCCGATTGTTACGGTGTCCCGACACTTTCCATTTCCCTGTGTTCATGGGGACAATGAGGATAAAACAAAATATTGACTAGCTGCTCATGAGTGCCGCCCAGTCTGCGCACTGCATGAGGCAGGGTCCTCTGGGGGAAAACCAGCATGTGATCATGTAATTACAGACTGTATCATCCTGGATACACACATAGGGGCCAAACTGCACAGACAGCCTTCATTCCGGCATTTCCTGACTTCGGAGTACTCGGTTTGCAGCCTGAATGTTCTTTTGATGTCGTTTTTTTGTGTGCATGTCATTATATATTTAGGGCCTGAGCCAACTCCCATTGGTGGCCACGGAAAGACTCCAATAGGAGTTGGATCAGGCCCCTAGAGCAGGGGTTCTCAAACTGGGGGTCGGGACATGGGGGGTTGCGAGCTGTCAGCCTCCACCCCAAACCCCGCTTTGCCTCCAGCATTTATAGTGGTGTTAAATATATAAAAAAAAATGTAATTTATAAGGGGGGTCGCACTCAGAGGCTTGCTGTGTGAAAGGGGTCACCAGAACAACAGTTTGAGACCCACTGCCCGAGGGTACATCTACACGGGGGAGACAGACTAACGCTAGCTCCACTTGATCGAGCGTGCTAAAAATAGCAGCATGGCTGCTGCAGCACAGGCGGGCGGCAGAGACGAGCCGCCCGAGTCCGCGCCTGCCCAACCCACTGACTAGCCCAAGCCACCGCCCAGGCCAAAATGTGCACACAGCTCTTTTTAGCACGCTAGAGCAAGCGGCACCAGGTTGCCAGACGTGCACTAGTGCCGCTTGATCTAGCGTGCTAAAAATAGCTGTGTGCACATTCTGGTGTCCCAATTTTGGGTTGGACCCACAGTTGAGAAACCCTTCAGCCCCTGCCCCCATCTCTACTTCGATCCCTCTAAGCTCCTAGCCCCTCTGCCCCTCCAAAATCCTGTCTTCTTCATCCCCTTCTGCTCCTGCACCTCTCCCCTGAGCTTCTACCCCTGTCCCAACTCTGCTTCTATCCCCAGTGCCCCCAGCCCGTCTCTCTCTCCCCAGCACCCGCTCTACTCCTATCCGCTCTCACCACGTGTGCTCCTATCACTGCTTTCCTAGCTCCCATCCCAGCTAGACACCTCGTCCTCCTCTTCCACGGAGTCTGGTGTCCAGCAGGAGGCACTGCAAGCACAGCAAGGCTGTCTCGCTGCTCTCAGTTCCAGGGCCTGGGGCCACAGCCGCCTCCAGCAGCCAGGAGGAGTATTTGTAGGGAAAGTCGGGCTCAGCTCCTCCATTCCTATGATGGTACATGCTCAGTCATCACACACAGGAGCTGGGAGGGGACGGAGCATGCTCAGTTAGGGTTGCCAACCCTCCGGGATTGCCCTGGAGTCTCCAGGAATTAAAAATTAATCTTTCATTAATGATGATGTCATGTGATGAAACCTCCAGGAATACGTCCGACCAAAATTGGCAACCCTATACTCAGTGCCAACGGAAGCTTTGGAGAATTTAGCTGTCCGACTCTAACAAGCCTCTTCTGAGCCTTTATGAACTGTAGTTCTTAGGGGCTCATAATCGGGGCCAGTTCTGGCAGATTTTCATAGGGATGGCAATAGGCACCTCCCAGACACCAGCATGGTTCCCCCTGCCATGTTTCAAGTCCCTGCTCCAAAGCACGGAGCTGCTAGAGCTTCCCAGTGAAATAGCTGTACACTTTTTTTTTTCAACCTGGGCAAAACCACGTATTTTTCACTAGCCTCGTTCTTGGGAAGGGCAGAATTCTTTTCGCTAAAACTTTCCCATAAAAATCAGTCTGAGGCAGACAGCAAGCATGGAAAAACTCAGCCAAAATGGTTTGGAACAGTTAACAACAACGGAACAGGGTCTTATAGTGGAAAATGTTAGGCAACCTTAACAATAAGCATTGATACCAGCTCCACCTACATTCCCACATTTAATGCTTTATACATGGGAAGTAGGGGTACTGTATTAGGGAGTTTTGATGTGGCACAATGAACCTGTGATAGCAGCTCAAAAGCAACCATTGTGATGTGTCCATGTAGGCTCCTTTTATTGTACATAACGTGTAATATCCTCTAATATTATGCGTGTTATTGGGTATTATTCACACACCAGTTCAACCCCATTGGGCCCAGTTCAGATCTCACACCATTATAAACGGGGAAAAACTCCACTGAAGTCACTGGGAGCAACATCAATTTAAAATTGTTAAGAGAGGAGACGGGAACTGATTGACTTCAGCCAACGTCACTCACTTCTGGTTTATGTCTTATGTTCCTAAAAGCTCATGCTTCAAGGTTTCATCTAGCCACCAGCAGGGGTCAGGAAGGGATTTTTTCCCCCTAATGTATTCTGGGAGGGTTCTTTTTTTTATCTCCTTCCTCTGAAGAATCAGAGTTGGCCACAGCTGGAAATAGGACCCTAGACAGGGAGGCACTGAGGTGGCACTGCACATTCTCTCTCTCTCTCAGGTGCTTGCCTGGTTGATTCTTGCTCACATGCTCAGTGTCTAAGTGATCACCATACGTGCAATCGGGAAGGAATTTTCCCCAGGTCAGATTGGCAGCGACCTTGGAGGTTTTTGCCCTTCCTTTACAGCATGGAATGTGGGTCATTTGCCAAGATCCTCTCACTTAAGCATTTCTCTGGCCCTGCACCTGAGTCCCTCCTGTTCTCTGCCTGTCTTACCGTCTAGTGTCCTGTGAGCTGTCATAGTTTGGTCTCATTTCGGCTGTTGGGATGAGTGGGCCAGGACTGGGTGGTGGTGGTGGCCTGTGAGATACAAGAGGTCAAGGTAGGTGAGCTGGAGGCCTTAAACACTGACTCTACATTACTCCTGATCTATAGGAGTGCGAGTGGAATATCAGGCCTTATATATCGTGCCAATGCACAGTAAGAATGTGTGAAGGGTTGGGAGTTTAGCTTCTCTTTCCTGCGTCTCAAAAGGAGACTACCTCCTAAATATGTATACAATACATAACGTGACATTTAAGAACTTCAGAGATGACTGCTATTGTGTATACAGAGCGCTGGCGGAAGAACATTCTTCCTCTAGAGATACCTGCTTCTCATCTCCAAGAAAGGGGATCCAATCAAGGGATAAATCTTAGATAGCCACTCCCAACAATATACAGTGCTTGCAAATTCGGGGCAATTCAGGTCATTTAAAATAACGGGAAAGGTGTCCAAAGTCACTAGTTCATACTAAAGAAGCATAACAGTGCCTCTGTTGAGACTGAGCAGCGAAGAAGTATTTAAAATGAAAGATAACACATGCTGCAATGAAAGGCACGTCACGAGTTACCTCAGCGACGCTCGGACCGAGGCTCACGAGCTCAAAGTGGCTCTTTAATGTGTCTCCTGCAGCTCTTGATATTAAAACACCAATTTAATTATTAGCCAGTCTAAGTCATTAACCAATCAGGATGCTTTTACTATGTTATTAACCAATTGTAGTTGATAACATAATAATACATGGTCAGTCATTTTGCTGTGAGAATCATATGTATATACACACACACACACACACACACACACACACACACACAGTTTTCCCTGTCATACTGTTTAAATATGAATATATAGCACTATAGTAAATGAAAATGACTTCACAGCGCTGTGGTTCTTTTGGGTTATGCTGATTGCTAATTTAGACCTCAGTGGCTCAGGAGCTGCGTATCACTGATTTACATGCTGTTTTATCAGGGTTGTGTTCATGGTACCCCAGTCAGCACTCAGTTTCAGCGCAAAGCCGATGATAAAGACAAGATGCTGACGTTTCTAATGGAAACGTCATCTTATCTTTTCCTAGGGCTGTCTGAATATGAAGCTGCAATTAACAAATATGCCACATAATTGTTTGGGTGGGTGGTGCAGGCTCCATGTTATCCATGTAATCACTATAAACAGACCTTAATGACTGTATTGTATATCAAAGTACATCAATTGTCATATGTCAAGAAAATTCGCCGACTGCGTGACTACAACCTTTGATCCCCCAGAAAACCTCAATGAAGACAGAGAAATACAGCCTTGAAGAAGAAAATGACAGGCACTTCTTTAACTTCCAAGATCTGACTTAATACAAAGATAAAACAACTTGTACACCATGCAAGGATGACAAGCTGTTTTCAGTGCTTTCCATTATTTTGGTTGACTCAAGCCCTGAGACAGACCTTATGATTTTACATGTAAGGTGCTATAGAAGTAAGCTTTTCCTCCACATAGTTTTCTTCTTACCAGGGTTGCTTTTTGTTCAAGTTCTGGATTCCCCCCACCATCACCACCACACACACCAATTTAAAATAGCCTTTAGTTTTTGCCATAGCAATCAATCAATCAAACAAAAACTGTCAGTATACTTACTAGCTCTGGTAGGATAAAAGCATATGGCACTGTTCTAAATATTTTTGCTCCAGATGGCATGTCAGGTTCTGTGTGGGTAACAGGTGGAGGGAGATCTTTTGATGCCATCTCTCTTCTCTGCTTAGACAGGTAGAGGGTCAGCTCCGCTATCCGTGGTTATCTGCGCAACACCATTGGCATGCACAGCTTAAAGTACTATCCACTGACACGCCCATCTGGATGTAATCAGTAAAACCAGTTCCAGCCTGGCAGGTCATTCCACTCCTTGCAGCCAAAAGAATCATCAGCTACTCTTTGGCTAATTAAACAAAGGGCTCAGGTGAGGCAGGTACATTCCTTGGAAAGTGAATGAAAGCATGAGTGACAAAGTGGGAATGATTTGTAATATTTTTATGATTCTGATATGTGCCTCAGTTTCCTCCTACACCTTGCACAGCTACCTGGTAGGGAATGGGAGGATTAACTCTGCTGTCGGGGCAAAATACAAGCCATAATGGGGGTGTGTCACCTAGCTGTCTGGGCCATTAAAGAACATGCTGAAACCAACCCAGATCAACAGAGCATCCAGCAAGACAAAGAGACACCCCAATGACTGAACAACCTACACTGAACAGCAGGAAAACCCAGCAGATAGGACGTGTGCACTGAGCTGGAGAACCAACGGGGAAAGCGCTAGGCGATGGGGACAAGGACTGCCCTTTGGAGGGACTCAGGAGCAATCACCTGGGTGGACAAAAGGGACGAGAGAAGGAGCCAGAGAGGGAGACCATCACTGGTTTGACCAGGATGGACTGTGGCATAACTTCTGCCTCTCTGTGCTAACCCAAAGGACTTTCAGACTCTGTCGCCAGGTGACTAATAAACGGCAACCTTGTTTTGAAAAGGCTGCCTGTGTCGCTGTGAATACTCACTGAGAGAATCGCGCCCTGAAGGGGCTCAGGACTCCCGCTTGGCTGGATTCGCTGCAGGGAGCCGCGGAGACAGGAATCCCAGGTGCCAGAGGCCATAGACCAGACCCCGGGACTCCATAACAGCGTGTACTCACACACATATAAGTATGCACCAGGGCCCCGCAGGAGTTTGCTTGCAAACCGGCAATGCCACGGCAGTGTGTAATCAATGCCTACATCTTCTCCAAGGATTTGCTGACTCAGAAAAGAATAACAACCATTAGAGTGGGAAATGTATTAAGAAACCCAGTCCATCACCCTGCCGGGGCAGGAATGTTCCCTACAGTGCGTTATCTGCTAACTCTCAAAAGTCCCAAGTTCTGGGTCTCCCACACCTCCCATTGAGAGATTATTTCACCCAGGTCTTGCCCCTCCGACTACCATAAAGAACAGTTCTCGCCCTTTGGTGTTTCCAATCAGTTAACTCCCCCCACAGCACTGCCCTCTCCCCTGCACGTTACAGCACAGCTGTACCACAAATTAAGGTCTGACTGCAGCAAGGCTGGGCATAGCCACGCCAGTTTTAATGTAGCTGGTGCTAATGGGGACATGGCAGCACAGATATCAGCCCAGGCTAGCTGCCCCAGGATAAGCCTGTCAGGGACCCTGGGTACATAGGTTGTTGGCCCATGCCAGGGGTCACACCACCACGTCTTTACAGCTGTTACCCATGCTAGCAGGATTAAAGCTGGCACAGGTATGCCTACGTGTGTGCTACAAATCACCCCATCACACCTTGATTTGCAATGCAGACCTACCCTGGGCAGTGCTTACCCAACACGAGAGAGACAAAAACCTACCTTAGAACATTATTGAGGTTACAACATCACAGACTTAAAAGTTAGGACATGCCAGCGTTAAGGGTGTCTGTGCAACTTTCAAACTCTTGCCCATCTTCTCCAACCGGTCTCTGCCCCACCCCTGGTGCCAGTGCAATCCTTTACCTAGCTAATCCCAGTGTCCATTCTTGGCTACTCATCCCAGCCCCAACGTCCTTGCCTAGCAAACACTAGTCCCACCTCTCCAGAAATACCGTCCCAGTCTCCCTCATTCCCGGTCTCACTTTCCTTGCCCAGCCAGTGCCAATTCTCCCCCCCCTTCTGGCTCCTCATCCAATCTTCTCTCCAGCCCTCCCACCCCCCCCCTTGGCTTCTACTCAAACCCCCTGGTCCATGTTTCCCATCCCCCAATGGCTCTCAATCCCAATCTCTTTGCCCAGCCAGCCCCAGTTCTCCCCGCAGCTTCCCTGCTCTGCCTTGCCTGGGCCCAGCCGGGGGAGCATTAAGAACAGGAGAAAGGGGCTCCCTGCAAGCAGTTCTGATAACCAGCCTGGCCCACAGCAGCTCAGAGATGCAATTGCAGGGAAAGTCTTGCTGAGCCGTGGGCAGAATTGTAGGGGCGGCGGGCCAGGGTGCCAAAGAACAGCCCCCAGCCTATGTCCCCGCCGCCTAAGGCAGGTGGAGGATCTGGGGCTCCCCACCAGGGCTCCCCACACTGGCCCAGGCTCCCTGGGCAGCTCTTATCACTGCCTGGCTCTGGCTTCCAGCCTGGCCAGAGGGCAGGGCCTAGGGGGAAGAGGAGGGGCAGGGGTGGAGCCCTGGATGGGGGGAAGGTTGTGGAGTGCCGGGGCAGCCTGCCCCATTATGTGCCCCCGTTCCAATCTCCTCCAAACTGCATTCAGGCCCTGCCCCCAGGCTCCCTGCCCTGCCGGCTGCTCCCACCTGTTTCCTGGGCACTCCAGACAGGCCTTGTGCCAGCAGGGAGAGCAGAGAGACTGCCTGGTGCCACGTACTATGTCAGCCCTTGATGACCAAATGCAGGACTAGACTCAGAACAACTCAAGACAATACCAATAACTGTTAGATGGTGTTAAATGTATTTGTTGGGAAAAGATCAGACAGTCAAGCAAGGAACTTTTCCAGTAAAAGGCTCTATCCAGCTAGAGGGAAAAGAAATAGGAGAAAAAGTTTATTCAACTTTTGAAGTTTCTAATGCAAGTCTGGGCTTTTCCTTCTTCCAGGAGTTTAATAGAAGATTAAAAGTTGTTAATGGTGGTGGTTACAATAGAAGTAAGTCGGTGTGAACTTGACACCAAACCCCAAAACACAAGTATGATTGAATGTTGTAAGAGTTCAGAGGGTTTATTTTCCTGTTGAGCCCCCGCTTAGCAACAAAACCAACACAGCTTTTCTGAGTGTTCTAACGTGCAGTAGTATCCTGCTGCTCATTACCTGGGAATGCACGATGAACACTTAGTTCTCAGCCTGATTGACCTTGCTAAACTAGTTCCCTAAAAAAAATATCTTCTTGCTGTTTTCTTTGCGTACAATTTACCTGGCCACTTGGGCATGGTGCCTAGATTCCTGCATTTTTCTCAGTAAGTAGAGGCCCGTATTAAAACTGAAACTGAGACGTGAACAGAGCCATTCTAAGTGAACTACAGAAAATATTGTTACATCTAAATAGTGGTTCAACTTTACGGTCAATGCTTCATTAGTATTATTTGTTATGGGCTAAGAGGGAAGCTCCTCTCATGGATCAGAAACTGGTTAAAAGATAAGAAACAAAGGGTAGGAATAAATGGCCAGTTTTCAGAATGGAGAGAGGTAAATAGTGGTGTTCCCCAGGGGTCTGTAGTGGGACCAGTCCTATTCCACATATTCATAAATGATCTGGAAAAAGGGGTAAACAGGGAGGTGGCAACATTTGCAGATACAAAATTACTCAAGATAGTTAAGTACAAAGCTGCCTGTGAAGAGTTACAAAGGGATCTCACAAAAGTGAGTGACTGGGCAACAAAATGGCAGACGAAACTGAATGTTGATAAATGCAAAGTAATGCACATTGGAAAACATAATCCCAGCTATACATATAAAATGATGGGGTCTAAATTAGCTGTGATCACTCAAGAAAGAGATCTTGGAGTCACTGTGGATAAATCTCTGAAAACATCCACTCAATGTGCAGCGGCAGTCAAAAATGCAAACAGAATGTTGGGAATCATTAGGAAAGGGATAGATAATAAGACAGAAAATATCATATTGCCTCTATATAAATCCATGGTACGCCCACGTCTTGGATACTGCGTGCAGATGTGGTCGCCCCATCTCAAAAAAGATATATTGGAATTGGAAAAGGTTCAGAAAAGAGCAACAAAAATGGTTAGGGGTATGGAACAGCTTCCAGATAAGGAGAGATTAATAAGACTGGGACTTTTCAGCTTGGAAAAGAGATGACTAAGAGGGGATCTGATAGAGGTCTATAAAATCATGACTGGTGTAGAGAAAGTAAATAAGGAAGTGTTGTTTACTCCTCCTCATAACACAAGAACTAGGGGTCACCAAATGAAATTAATAGGCAGCAGGTTTAAAACAAGCAAAAGGAAGTATTTCTTCACACAACGCACAGTCAACCTGTGGAACTCTTTGCCAGAGGATGTTGTGAAGGCCAAGACTATAACAGGGGTCAAAAAAGAACTAGATAAATTCATGACAGATAGATCCATCAATGGCTATTAGCCAGGATGGGGAGAGATGCAAAACTATGCTCTGAAGTGTCCCTAGCCTCTGTTTGCCAGAAGCTGGGAATGGGCAACAGGGGATGAATCACTTGGTGATTCCCTGTTCTGTTCATTCCCTCTGGGGCACCTGGCATTGGCCACTGTCAGAAGACAGGATACTGGGCTGGATGGACCTTTGGTAAAACCCAGTATGGCCATTATATTCTTATTATTTGTATTATTGCAATGCCTAGCAGCTCTAGTCATAGACCAAGACTCCAAGTTGCTAGGCATAGAACAAAAAGATGGTCAGCTCTTTGAAGCAGGGACCATCTAAATATAAGTCAAGAGACAAAAGCCGGATACAGACAAACCCATACGGGAGTACAAGAAAACAATGAGGCAATATTGGTCTCAGCATGACAAGTTGTAGTCTCAGCACACCAGCAGCCTAGCTGGTTTTTGGAGGCATCATGGCAAAGGAAAGTTTTAAGGAGGGTTTTTGAAGGAGGATAATGGGTTACTTTTGCTTCATAACACTCAGCTATACAAAACAGGAGGAGCAATGGATTTCACCGATAACGGTACTGATTTAAAAATGAAAACAAAGCTTTTTTGTAAAATCATGTAGATAAGGAGATAAAATACTTGTTATAAACCATTAGTATATGCTGTGTAAAAAAGAAAGTTTATGACGTGCAAATATTGTGATGTACAATACAATTTGCTTGCAAAATATCCTTTGGACAAACAATAAACCCAGCCCACATGGGAATATAATTCTGTCTCATTTTGGTCAGATGATTAGTTATGTTTTTAATTTAGTCTTGTACACGTGACAGTGTAAGTGCCTTAAAGTCCACTCAAACTGAGGCACTGCTCTTCCTCGCTTGTCCTAGGAAGTCGTATGCGATCTCTGAAATATCGAAAGCTTTGTGAACACTTTCTGAGGAGAGCAGAGAGTAGAGTGCACTGTCTTTTTCTTGGTTCCGCTTCAGGAAGTCAGCAATCACTTTCCAGCGCGAGGCTTCAGACTCTTCGTCTGCCCACTTGTGCTCCGGGAGGAAAGTGGACTGGAGAAGAGGGAAGACACAGTCATGGTACACCAGGAAAAACACAGACTTCAGAAATTCTCGGTCTCTCTAAAAGTAAGAAAATGAAATTGTTCAGAAAGGCCCCTGCGCAAGCCTGTGCGGTTTGGAAGTATTTCTAGTGAGTCATATGTACAAAACTAAAATGAGAAGATACAGTAATTCTGCTGACCGTTATTCCGTTCTCAGGAACATCTTTAGATACTCTGTGTTGACAAACCCATGATGCTTCAAAAATGTACTGTCTCATGTAAATGTCAGCAGTGTTGTTATCATGTACACTGATGTTTAGTGTGCCTAATTTGGTGTATTTTAAAATGTTTAACCTTAACTTTTCTTGCACTATACTTTAATGTACTAAAATACAGTGGTGCCAACAAGTATCAATTCTATTTCATGACACTCCTGATAAAACTGCCTTGATCCAAATGGGCTCCTTTGTGAAAGGAGCTTAACTGAAAAAAAGAAATAACATGAAACTGTTAAGTGTAAAGGGAAAACCTGTGTGTGTCCTTTAAGATCTACCATATAGTCAGTGCCCCTGTTCTCCCCCGCCCAAAAAAAATGTTTTTCCTGTTTGTGTTTTTACATTAGAAATGCCAGGGATTTCCAGTCCTGTCTTCACTGGTTTTGCTGGAGGGAAGCTTATTTATTATGGGAAAAACTGATGTAATCTTTGTACAGTATGTCAAGGACCTGATCCAAATCTCCCATTGACGTCAATGGCTTTTGGTTCAGGCCCCAACAAAACTACAAAGGGTACCTTTTTATTCTTAGCAGTTCAGCTTTAAAAACATGTGGCCTACAGCCAATAAAACATGCATGCTCAGTGTTATTTGTTTATAAAATAAAACAGTCCGTCATACTACACTGACCAAAAACCACTAGGGGTATTTACATTTATGGACTATGAGTGCTGCAAAGCAACCCATGATGATCCTATATTAACAATGAGGCAAGCTGGCTATAATTACAAGCTAACATCATATCCCTTCTTCGTTGGTTTGATACTATACTACAAGTATGGATGAAAAAAGATGGGAAGAACTGCATTTATAGTACTTACTTCTAAACTGATTTCTGTCATTAACAGAAATGGGTTGAAAAGAATTAAGTAAGTACTATAAAAATTGTAATGACAGAAATGCTTCCAGCGAGTTACAGCACTGATAGCAATATCTTTGGCTTGGATTAGATTTAATATCTCACAGAGAAAATCTGTTATTACCTTTTCTGATCGCTTTAATGTGCTTTCCTTTTCTGCCCAAGCGCTCTAAAATAAAACGCAGAACTTGACATCAGACTGAGTTGGGAAAGCTGTGAAGATGCATATAAGGACATTTTTTGAGCTGCAAAAGACATTTCTTTGACTTGATTCAATCCAGTGATACCTGGAGTATTGTCCTCAGACATCAAAGAGCAGATAAGGCCACAAAGCAGGATGCAAAGTTTTCTGGCACAAATCTGGGATCTGTCGTCCCTCCACCTATCTCTCTAGTCACTGCCATACATTCCCCAGAACAACCATGTTTAAGGACAGGACTTGGACTGGAAGGATGAGAGGGAAATGACAGTAGAGAGAGAGAGACCAGGGGAGGAGAAAAGTTTTTTCTGGAACTTTTAAATACCTCTGGGATACCAGAGAGTGACTCCCCACTCAATACTCTAGTATTCTTCTCACCATCTGGGAAATGTCATGAACCCAAAGAGGATAAAAAAGATTCAAGAAATAAATAAAGATGGTTTTCCTGCCCCTTTTCTCAAGAGGGTGCATAATTATGGTCATTTCCAGGAGCAGTGGTAATCTGCAGGGAGTTTTGATGAAGTCAGCTCAGTCTATCTCCAAAATCAATGAGATTTCACTGGGGGAATTTTTGCCAAAATCTACGGAGTTTCAATGGGGAATTTTAGAAGAGTTTATTTTTTGTTTATTTCACATCTGTACTTGGCCTTCCTTATGTTTAAGGAATCAAAATGTGTATTAACATTAATTAAACGAATGACTGCTGGACCAAATTGTATAGAAACCCCCCAAAGTTGCCCCTAACTAGTTAGAACCCCATTAAAAATGATCTAAGGTAAATCATTTTTTAGAAAACAATTCTAACACAGTTTGGGCCTTCTTCAGACTGGGTTTCCAAACAGTGTTATAACATTTAACTTTGGTTCCTTAATTTGGACTGAGGTGAGTGTAGACAAGGAGAAAAACTGAAGACTAAAAATATTTTTTTTTTAATTTAAAACATTTAAATTGTGACAATTTAAATCAATTCAATTATTTGCAAATTTTTAATTTGCAACCTTATTTTTGAGGAACATCAACTATGTGGCTGAACAGGAAATGTTTCTGCTAAGATGATTAGCAGCCAACTTGCTTAATACCACTTCAAGATGATCAGGGCAGTTCACATCTCAGAGGTACTACTACAGTGTGTCTGCAGACTCAGGAAGACAGCAGTGCATTGGTTTACATCTGCAAGGTTATATTTACAACTACACAGGTTTAATATTTTTTATTGAAACCCCACATTTGCAGATAACATTGGAATGCCAAATACTTTCTGATGCCACAAAAATCTTCATTTTACTTGGTGAGCTTGTCCATTTCTCTGACAGAAGAACACTTGTTTAATACTGGTTGAATTTAATCAGTTAACAAATTGTGAAAAGCAGTAAGTATGGGAAAAAAAGATGTTAGTAAAATTAAATGTCTGCTTTTAAACTGTACTATTTCAATTCATTTGTTCAGTTCTTTCCTTGTAAATAGTTCACCCCTGTCCCCCTCCCAAAAGAATCTTCCTCCAGACACTATGGGGAAATTTTAAAGTAGTATTTATACATCTTTATGCTTTGCTTCTATCACATTTACTCATTTACATCATAATTAAGGAAGGCAATCAAATACAAGAGGAATGCAGGCTCATCGAATCTGCACAAGCTTGAAAGAACTTGTAGTTTCTCTGTCATTTGCTTTTTCCATTTACTACAGACAAGACAACAAAAAAACCCACACCAAATCACGTGTAATACCTTAAAAGCCTAGAAGTGTCATATCAATATACGATGTATTACATACCCTAAGTGCATCCATAAGGTCAGGCTGCTCCATGAGTTTGGGGAAAGTTGCTAAAATAGGATTACTGATTAAATCTGAAATGGAAAACAATTATCTCTATTATGCTTAATGAGATTTTAAATAAGCTTACAATTACATCAGCACTAAAAATGACTCAAAATTTCAGCGTTAATAAAATATCATTGCACTTTCTTTGAACACAACGTAAACTATTGTACTGTTCTATTTTATCCACATTTTAAAGGTGAAATATTCAAGGTTTAGTAAATATTATTAATTTACCATTATCAAAGTGTATCAGGAAAATGAAACAACATTGAATACTTTTTATAAAGTTTAATAGACATTTAAAACTGCCTAATTCAGGAGTATTCATTATTTAAAAAAAATATACAAATAACTTTTACATAACTCTGAACAACATCCATCCTGCTTTGTTTTTCCTACACAGAAAAAGATATAATGAGATCCATTGCTTGGAAGCTGAACCTAGAAAAATTTAGACTAGAAAAATAAATAGTTACTTACCTTCCGTAACTGTTGTTCTTCGACTTGTGTTGCACACGTCCATCCCACTGTAGGTGCATGCGTGCCTCATGCACAGTTATGGGAGAACATTTTCCCTCAGTCAGGATGGCTTGAGCGCCCTCTGCCACAGTGTGCCACTGCAGAATAACGTGGAGGTGGGCTCGGAGTCTGGCTGGCCAGTGATTGCAGAACAATATGTCCAAAACTGGCATCATTCCTGGACTAATGGGAAATGGCATAACAAGCAGATAAGCATGAACTGATGATCAGGTTGCTGCCTGACAAACGTCTTGAACAGAAACTTGCGCTAGGAAGGCCGCTGATGCTGCTTGTGCTCTAATCAAATGAGCCAATACTCTTGAGGGTGGCGTGATATTAGCTGACTGGCAGCACAACTGAATGCAAAAGGAAATCTAGCAGGAAATCTTCAGAGTGGAAACCGATTTGCTGTTCACCCTGTCTGCAATTCCAACAAACAACTGAGGACCAAAATGGTTCGGTGCGGTCCCAGTAGAAAGCCAATGCTCTTCTCACATCCAACGAATGAAGCTTTTGCTCATCTGTGTGCATATGAGGCTTGTGGAAGAACATTGGCAAATAAATTTCCTGGTTCATGTGGAAATTGGAAGCCACTTTTGTCAAGAATTTCGGGTGAGGGCATAAGTAAACTCTGTTCTTATGGGCAACCGGGTATGAAGGTCCTGAGACCAAGACTCTGAGTTTGCCCACTCCCCTTGTGAGGTTATTGGAAGCAGAAACACCACTTTCATAGAGAGGTGGAGTAGGGAGTATGTCACAAGAGCTTCAAAGGGAGGCCGCATTAACTTTGTTACCGTGAGGTTGGGATCCCATGGCAGAACAGGTTGTTGAACCAGAGGATATAATCCGTGCAGCCCTTTTAGAAATCTGATTGTTTTTTTCCAGCCCCATAACTATCTATTACCCAGTGTACGGTGAAATGCTGAAATAGCTGCCAAATGTACTTTAATGGAACTAACTGATAGGCCTTGATGGTTTTGGTGCAATAGATAATCCACAATGTGGTTAATGGAAGTCTGCCTTGAACCAGACAGTTTCCATTTGGCCAAATAAGTACACCTAGTTGAAGGCTTTCTGCTCTTCAGAAGCACCTCCTGAATGTTTTTCGAGCAAGTCACTTTTAGTGGTGTTAGCCATGAAGCATCCACGCCATCAAGTGGAGGGCCTGTTGGTTGGGATGGAGAAAGCAGCTGTGGTCCTGCGAAATCACGTCTGAATCTAATGAGAGAGGTGAAAGAGGCCTCACCAACAATGCTAACTGGGTCAAGAGTCAATGCTGGCAAGGCCACACTGGTGCTGTTAGATTGAGGCAAGCATGATCCTACCTGGCCTTGAATAGAACTCCGTATAGTAATGGTTTTGGAGGACAGGCATACAGCAGGGAGTTTCTCCATGATAGCAGGGAGTTTCTCCATGATAGCAGGAAAGCATCCATCAAAGATGCAGGGCTGTGACCCCCTTGTGAGCAGAACTGATGGCATTTTCTGTTGGTCTTTGTTGTAAACAGGTCCACTTGGGGAATTCCCGCAGCTGGAAGATGGACCTGGCCATGTCTGGATGCAGCACCCACTTGTGGTGAGTGGAGAAAGAACTGCCTAGGTGACCTGCCAGTGTGTTCTACTCTCTCAGGTGGTAAATCACTTTGAGGTAATGGAATTAGTTATGCAGATCTCCCAGAGTAGAACGGTATTGTCCATTAACACTAGCACATTTTTTCCCAGAATATTTGGGCGGAAGGCTGAACAGGGTAGACAGATAGCACATAGTTCCCAGAGGTTTTTATGAGCCCTCAGCTCCTGTGAGGACCATAGCCCTTGGGTTTGTAGGGTTCCAATATGTGCCACCAAGCCAGGGATGAGGCATCTGTGATCAGTGTGAGCACCAGCTGCAGAAGAACAAAGGGGGTTCCCACACTAATATTCTGAGGGCCTGTCCACCAATCCAGGGAGGACAAAACTACCTCTGGAATGTGAATCACTTTGTCTAAACGATGTCAACAGGGGGCATACACTGACGCTAGCCATCCTTGAGGCCTCCTGAGGTAAAGGCTGGCATGCTGTACCACATACATACATGCTGCCATATGCCCCAGAAGTCTGAGACAAGTGCGCATTGTGGTAATGAGATGCACTTTTCGATGCAATAATAGGTCTTGGAGAGTTTGGAACCTTTATGGGGCACGAACGATCTGGCTCGTGTAGCATCCAGTAGTGTTCTGATAAACTCTATCCTTTGCACAGGTTCTAGAATTGATTTGTCCTGAGTAATACCTCCAGTGCATTGAAGGTCAACTGAATGATGGCCATGTTGGACAGAACTTGAGATTCGGACCTGCCCCTTACTAGCCAGTGTCCCAGGTAGGGAAAGACATAGATTCCCAATCTCCTTCGATATGCAGCTACCGGCACCACGCATTTCATGAAAGATATTGCCTCACCCATCTTCTCTCTCTCACATCCTGGGACCAACACAGCTACAACTCCACTGCATAAAGCAGTTCTTGGTGAGCCCTGTAATGCTCTGGCAGGGGAGAATGGCTCACCATCCCTACAGCCTCACCTGTGAAGGAGGATGAAGACGCTGCGGCAATGGCTGATCTGCTTCTGCTGCAGGAGGAGCTGTCTGAGCAACTTCCAGTTGCTTGCTGCTGGGCATTGGGGAACACTGTGTGCAGTGCTGATGATCTCTGGGCACCCTCGAAGAAGCCAACTCAGACGGATGAGGAGAGGTCCTAGCAGGGGGAGAGACACCTCATGGCATCCAGAATATGGTGGGGGTGGGCCCCATAGCTGTGCCGGCCACTGCCCCTTACTGGGACTGTTGAGACATCCATGGACCCCACAGCTCAGATGGAGGATAAGCTTCCTGTCTGGTATGGGACACAAAAGATCCCACTTCAGAATCTGATGACGATGACTGAGTGCTGTGACTATGGTGGAGCTGAACCCGTGTGGACAGGAGACAGGTAAATCAAAGCTGGAGATGGCTCTACCAGGGATATTAACAGCGGCTTGCCCCTGGACAATACCAGCCTCCTAGGCACTGGAAGCTGCATTGGTACTGCATGTTTCTGCGGGGCTGGTGCAGGGATTACACTTGCTGATACCAGCTGAAACCCTTCTTGCATTACTAGGGACACTGGTACCGAGAGGGCATCTAGATTTCTGGCGGCAGCATAGGCTTCCGGTGTCGTCAGTACTGGAACTGGATCCTGAGTGTGATTAATAGAAATTTCAGGGGTTGGCTTTGATGGACCTGACCCAGGTTCCAGAGTCACCTAACCCCCTTTGCAGGAGAGGAGCACTCTGGGGAATGCGTTCCCTCAGAGTCCCGTGCAGGGGCCCTGCTTTTAGCGGGCCTTGGTACCAAAAGTCTTGCTGAGAGAGGTACCATGTCTTTGGCAGCTCTGTCTCTCCCCTTTGGTACCAGAGACACTGAACGTGGAGCTGAAGACATCTCGGGAGTCGTACTAGGCGCTGATGCCCCTCTCAGAGAATGCTCTGAACACGACAGCTTCAATGGAGGGCGAAGTGCTGTCTCCATAAGGAGACACTTAAGCCTCACTGCTGTATTTTTTTTTGACCGCAGCGTATACCCTCTACAAACGTAACACTTGTGACAGACGTGGGCCTCCCCCAAAACTTTAGGCAGCTGGGGTGTGGATTACTGACCAGCATCAGTCTGGCACAGAACGAGCAGGACTTGAACCCTGGGGAGCAAGGCATGGCTCTGGTCCTGAAAACCAAATCTGGTCCAAAATGCACCTAGCAGCTAAAAGCCTACTTTTAAAAGCCTACACTACCACTAACTGTATACTAAATAAACTCACTCCTAAGCATTCAACGAGAAAGACACTATAAACAAAGAGTGAGAGAGATAAACTTGCAACAGCAAGAGTGGACGCACTCCTACAGGCACTGGCGATAGAAAGAACTGAGGGGTGGCTCTGCCCTCTTATATCGGCGCGCGTGGCGACAGAGGGGTTCAACCCACCCCAACAGGTACTACTGAGGGGAAAAGTTCTCTGAGAACTGTGCACAAGGCACACACACACACCTACACTGGAATGGACATGTGCAATCACTCAAAGAAGAATAAGGCAGAAACTTTTAACAGTAAGAGTAATTGACCACTGGAACAACTTATTAAGGATGTGGAGGATTCTCCATCACTTGGAGTCTCTAATCAAGAGACTGTGTCTTTCCAAAAGGCATGCTATTGCTCAAACTGAAGTTATGAGTTATTGCAGGAATCACAGTGTGAGATTCTCTGGGCAGGTAAGTAGGAGGTCACATTCAACGATCACAATGGTCCCTTTTGGCCTTAAAAATCCAATAATCTACTAAATGAGTTTATCTTCAGAGTCTAAGTTAATATAATAATAATAAGAAGAGGTTATTTATGCTAAAAATTAAAGAAAGGGTCTTATTTTCAGACGTGCTGAGTATCCACAACGCAGATTACCTCTCTGGAAGCCATGATGGGAATTATGACTTTGAGCATCTTTGAAAATTAAACGTATTTGGATACCCAAATATGAACTAGAAATGTTGGCTTAATTTTATTGGTACGAGCACTACAGAAGTCCTTACCCTGGGAGTAGACTGTACATTATTTAGAAAGTCTAGGGGGGAGATAGAGAAGAAAGACCAAGAATTCTTCAGATAGCCTCATTCTAAAGTATGAATAAATATCAACCTACTACACCATGGTTAAAACTCGTAATGTATTATATTGTGGCTTTTTAAACAGTCACAATTAGAGAACACAGTAAAATTGTTATACTTTTACTGAAAGGAATATGTCTGAACCTGTATCTATTAAGACTAATTGATTTTATTCTTTCTGCTGTCAGACATAGGTTTTAAGAGCTCCTCCTCTCCTCTGCCTACCCTCATGATTAGGGAAACGGGAGAAGAATTATTAACCATAACGATAGAACCATTCTCCCGTTCACTTGCAGATATCATGAGAATATACACATCAAAAATGAACAAGTTAGGTTTGGACCCTGGCAGTTAAAGGCACTCGTAAACACTTTCAAGAGTGAAAAAAGCCCTCCTTTAGAGACATTCACTATCATGCTGTACACTACAAACATGCATACTCAGCTTTGTTAAAGCATTGTAGCAGAATTTGGAGATAACCTGGAAACACAGGGAATGCAACATCGGGATTCTGAGTGATGAGGAATTCCTAACTCCTCAGTGAATGTTTGTTGCAACACTTGTGGCCCTTATTCACCAAATACTTCTTTTTCAAAATAATTTTTTATAGTAGACTTTTACACTTCACTGAAAACAAAACTATGCTTGCAATGTTTGCATTCCACTGTGAGAACTTTAGTCAAATATGACAACTCGTTTGATGTAAGTTAAAATATTACTAGCCTGAAATACAAAGAAATACTTAATAAACTTTAAAAAAAGACTCTTGAGTAGAAACAAGGGATTCACTAAAAATGGCTGAGGGAGAAGAGGTTTCATTCAGTTTCCACTGGAAACTGCAAATGAAGTTCCTCCAGACTGAATGGTTATAGAATGTCTATACACTCTAGATACAGTGTGCTACTTTCATTCATACTTCTGAAAATTGGAACATGTAGGTAAAACTGCATAAGACGGCAAGAAATATAAGGCAGTTAACACACTGGGCCCCAGATCTTTCTTAAACTGGAGTTAATGACAAATGATTCCATTACAAAAACAACACACTGCCATCCTAATTGGCTGAGATCTATTATATTCTGCAAATCTTTAAACTTTTTAGAAAAGTAAAATCTATACAAACTTGGGTGCATATATTGTGCTAGGCCTAACTTCTAGTAATTCTGGAAATATTCTCTTCCTGAAAAAGTGACCAGAAGCCGAGAGTACCAACACTACCTTTTCCCATCTGACTCTTTTTCACCAGAACAACAATTCTTACCAGCACTTTGCATGCTTATTCTGTCCTTCAGCAGCACATCACTGAGAATTTGTCGATAAAATATCAAGAGATGAATGTAGCACATACTGCCAATTAATGTTTCTGGTAGCAGACTGTTAGAAAGAGAAATAAAAAGTTATAGATTTGTTTCCAAAACAACTCATGCAATGCATTCCCATAAGGTGGAAAACATATTACAGCCATATCAATGTATGTGAATAAACATATATTATATGAAGTTACAGGTTCACAAAGCCATCACTATGATCATGTGCTTTATGCATAGACTGTGAGAAGCAGTTCGGTGCCACCAATAAATGACTCTGACTGTTTAAAGCAGGAAAAAATTGAAAGCTAGTCAAAAGCATTGTGAGTTTGATTGTGTAAATGGAAGAACAGTCATTAAAATGCACGTCTAATTTCAGATTTTCCCCAGGCAGCAATATATTTAAACTCTACACAGGAGACACTTTGGAGAGACTAAATTGTTCTTTAAAGGGTCTGATTCTTCTGATGAAGTCCATGGCAAAACACCCATTGATTACAAAGGGGGAGGATCAAGCCTTAATTGCCAAATCAGTTTATATAGCAACTGCTGCAGTATTGCCAGTCTAAATTCAGATCCCACTCTTAAAGAAGCTTACTCTCCAATACAAAGTATAAAGTATGTACGAATCTTGAAATAGTAACCATGTACATTCTAAGGGCCAAAGGAGTTCTCCATGTGCCTATGTTTAATTCACACACATGCCACATGCTGACCTTTCCCAAGGCACCAAAAAATATTCTCTTGACTTCCAAAGTCTGGGCCAGATCTTCAGTTGGTGTAAATAGCCTTGGCTCCCCTAGCTTCAACCCGATATAAACCCAAAGACTTGTATCAAGTTTGAATCCTTAAGTGCCTCCAGTTTCACACTTTGGGGGAAGGGGCTAAAGAACTCTAGTCCTTCAAACAGAACACCCCAACTCTGTACTTCCAGAAGCAAAGCAGAATGTGAAGCCAATTGTTCTCTATATCATAGTGATGCCACCAAGTAAGCCACCGTATCTTCTGTTTTATAGGAGAGTGTATTTGGCCACTTTCTTCCATTAATGCCACTCCCATTTTTTAGATTCTCCACTGAATCTGTTCTAGGGAAGGAGGATCTTGTCTTGAGAGAAAAATCACAGTGGGCCAATAATATGTGATAAGTCACTATCAACATTTGTAGGGTTGCTAAGGAAATTAATCTTAAGGGAGCTAACTTCCTTGATTCCTCATCCTTTGCGGTGGTCTTGTGAGTTCTTTCTGGTCCTGCTTTCATTAGCAGGTGACTCCACCATGATCATTATATAACCCTGTACCACACATTCAGTTCTTTGAGGGGAACATACGTAGCGTCAATGGTCACTGTTTTCTATAGAGATTACACTTCTGGAGTAAGCACTCTCTCCACTAGGGGACCTATAAAGAGGAAGGATGCTCTTGTACTTAAGGCAGTGGACAAGGTCTCGGGAGCTAGCTTCAGTTCCCAGTTCTTTAGTTTTCCTGTGTGACCTCAGGGAAGTCACTCAATCTGCCTGATAACAATACTTGCCCCACTCATGAATTGTATGGTTTGATTAACATTTGTGGAATATGTGTTTATATTATGGTGATTGAGGCTATATAAGTACATAGAGAGCTTTCGAAAACAAAAAACACAGACAATACTTGGTGATCAACTTTTTCCAGTTATGCATTACATTAGAATTGATCCACTGACACAAATTGTCATGGACAGATCTTCACGTTATTTTTACACACATAGAACACTTACTTCAGGATGCCTTTTGATCGTGTGCTTAATGATCTCAGTTTCACTAGAAGTTGAGGCTGTTTCTTCAGTGTTATCATCTGATGGAAAACACCACTGCTTGCTTAAGACATAAACAGTTGAAATTAGCTTCAAAACATCTGTTTTCATTTTTGATGTTTGAGTACTATAAAATGAGAAGGCACATTTAAATATGCACATGCCAAAGTGAAGCTAAGTTTCCAAGTCCACTTTTCAAGCATGAAAAGGAAACTTCCTTTCTGATTCTGAACCAAGAAAAAAAATCATTTAAAATTAGCACATTCTGAAGTCAACGTCTCCTAAGTGCACTTGCATAAACTCATGATCTAGGCAGCAAGTACCAAAGAACTTTTTTCTGATTTGTTTTAAATATATCCGTAGCCTTGGGTGCATCTTATGCTTGAGAGAGGCATAGCACACAGTGTTTATCTATGAAGAAAAGCTTGGCACCAGTGTATGATTTTTCAGTCAAAGTAGAGACATATGCTCTTTCAGCCTGTTGATCCGGCCCTTGAAACAATGCTGAGAAGGGGAGGGGCAAATGAGATAGAACAAAGAAAGAGAAGAGCAGGTCATTGGTTTGGAGGGAGTCAGGCGAGGCCGAGGTTGTCCACACCCTGCAACAACAAGCACCTCTGGCAAATTGGGCTTATCACAGCGAAGGAGGAACACTGGGGGCACCCCTGGGTTAAAATATCGACAGTGCATCATTTGAACCCACTTACGGTGAAATTTCATTTACTGCAATGGAGGATATGCCCACACACACACTACATATTCCATAACAAGTAACTTATTTAAGGCTGCTAAGTGCAATTCAAGAAACAATACACTATTGTACGCATCCATTTAAACAAACAAACAAACAAACAAACCTCAGCCATTAAAAATCATGGAACTCTTAAGACAAGGTAAGAGTAACATCGACCTAAACAATTATGACACCAGCCAATGTTAACATCAAATTCACTCAGACACATAAACAGAAGAATTCTCCTAGCCAGCACCCAAACAACCTCTCTCCGCCCCTTCATTGTGGTACTATTTAAAGGATAATTTAATGGAAGCTGGGTTGTGCCCTCCACTGCTAAGGTCCACTGAAGAGAATCAGGGCATGGACAGCTTATTTGGAAGGATATGTTATAAAAGAAAAAGTTTGCCATCTCTTTGAGGTAACCACATTTTGGTGTGAGTTGAAGCCAAGTCTGAATAATGTGGGTTATCACAAAAAAGTGGCAATAAAAATCCATCATCGTCTTGCCACATATTTGTTTTATTACCCGTCTCTTCCTGCTCGTCTCCATCTGAAGGACATAACTGTAGATACTATAGATAATGCTGATAATACATTGGCATGAATGACGATCAGTAACAAGTTTAGAATAAAGTCAATTTCCTCATTGTTTGTAAAAGGAAGCTGTTTATGAGCTCATGCCCGCTCGTTTCCCTCTCCCTGCGATTTGCCAAAGGGACTCTGAATGTCAAGCATAGTTACACGCTCTACTCAGAACCTCAGAGGATTTATAAGCTTGCAAGGTTGCAAAATACAGTAACCAATTGTTGTGTCATTTCATTTATGTAATGTACATGTGGAACTGTACCTCTTCTTGATATTGATGGGTCCACCTCAACACCCCGCTCATAGGGTGTGCCACCATTCAAAAGAAGCTCGTATGTCCTGTAAATAAACAGTAATGTACTTTAATAAACATAATCAGGGGAAATGAAAACAATAGCATCACTTTTATCTGAAAATGAAAACTGGATCTCTTTTCTTTAAAAATAAGAGTGATCTTTGCTTTATTATTAATATTTTAATAGGAGCTGATTTTGCTTAATCACTCACAACAGTTGAAACTCAAGAAGCAAGCCTGAAGATTCTCTTTTACAGTAACAAATGAGCCACATTTCAAAACAAGTACTAGCAATAATTCTCTTAAATGCAAGTCCAATAGTGTTGTTTAAAATGAAATATAACAAAAAATTCATCATGTTTTCGTTCCCAAAAACCTGTATTTCTGCAGTCTGAACAAAGGTCTCTTCTCACTCACATTTTCATAAATTGCAGTCTTCATCTTGTGTCAATTGTATTTGTTCATTCAAACCGCAACCAAAGGTATGTATAAAATACATTTTAATAATGTGAAACTGATTGTGTTGACACTGCTCAATCATTCAGAGATGACATTTCTAATGGACAATTCTAGACTCAACTTTCTGACATTTCTCATGTTTCAATACATTTGGTAACTTAACAGGCACAAGATTTCTGCTCACTTACTACTTGATACTTCTACTACTACTTGAGAAATTTTAAAATTTTTATTACTTAGGCTCCTAAATCCACACTGACTTTGGTGCCTAAAGTCAATCTCCTGAATCCATATTTAATTTAGGCATCTAAATGTTAATTCATGAGTCAAACTTTAGCCATCAAAGCTTGAAAGTTTTCATCCTGAAGATAAACACGAAATCAACAACTGAAATTACTTGGTCCTGCTAGTGAAGGCAGGTGGCTGGACTCAATGACCTTTCAAGGTCCCTTCCAGTTCTAGGAGATAGGATATCTCCATTAATTTATTTTAATTTATAATTTATTTATAAATTAGACCAAAGTATTACAGCCCACAGAAGACTACACCATTATGTGCCACAGGCAGAGCATAGAAGGGACCAAGGCCAATGGCACAAAAGTGATTAAGTTAGATATACCTAGAAAATCCTGGCACATGACCCACACCAACACTCTGCAGAGGAAGGCAAAAAAACTCCCCGGTCACTGCCAATCTCATCTGGGGGGAAATTTCTTCCTGACTGTAAGGATCCGCAGACTGGAACCCAGGTTTGCAGAACCTGAGACGGCTAACGTTCTCACGATGCCACTGGGAGGCCATGTAGAGCCCTAGCCAGGGAGCATAGGGATAGGAGCCACAGGAAGTACTGTACTGCCCAAAGAATCCAGAGTGGCAATACTCTGCAGACCTCTGATTGGCCAATCGCACTATTTAACCTTGGAGGGTGCCCCAGGAAGCTGTCTGGCCAATCCACACAGACGTCTGGCCTGGTGCAACTCCAGACCTCACCTCATCTCCTGATCTCCAGTCTCCGACCCCAGCTCAACTCGAACTCTTGCCTCTTGACTCCAGCCGGAGCTATCTCTGATGCCAGACTGACTCTGATTCCAACACTTGCTTATGGAACCCGGTCTTAGCGATTCCCCAACCCCTGCTCACCAACTACATTTCTTGATGTGTGAACCCCAGCTAAGCTGTGACTGCTGAGCCAGACTGCCCTCACCCTGGTCCCCTACACTGACCCCACTTATGGTGATCAGTTAGCCCCAGAGCATGTGACCAAGAACCAGCCTGCCAAGCATTGAGGGAGAGAGAAATGCTTGATGCCATCTCAGAGCCATGACACACCCTGCCCAGTGTTCCATCTCCAGCTGTGGCCATCTCTGATCCTTCAAAGGAAGGAGACCAAAAAACCCAGAATACATTGTGGGGGATAGAGGGAAAGAATCCCTACAGGTGGCTGGCTGAAGCCCTGAAGCATAAGCTTTTGGAATATTAGACATAAACCTGTAAACAAAAGACATAATGATAGGAGCTCAATCTATTCAATTTAACAAAGAGAATGTTAAGGGGTGACTTGATCCCAATTTATAAGTACCTGCATGGGGAACAAAAATTTAAAATAATGGTCTTTTCAGTCCAGCAGACAAAGATTTAACAAGATCCAAAGGCTGGAAGTTGAAGCTAGACAAACTCAGACTGGAAACAAAGTACAGAATTTTAAGTGAGGTTAATTAACCATTGGTACAACTTACCAAGGGCTGAGTGGATTTGCCATCACTGACCATTTTTAAATCAAGATTGGATATTTTTCTGAAACAAATGTTCTAGTTCCAACAGGAATTAATCCAGGGAGGGGGTGCTAAGGACTAGATGATCACAGTGGTCCTTTCTGGCCTTATAGACTATGGATCTATGAAAAAGTTAAAGTGACCAAATTGATTTTCACTGTCTAGGCCAAGATAAATGCAAAAATATAAACTGAGTGTCAATGGGGATTAATACATTGGATTTTAATTTTTTTCCACTTAACCTAATATCTCTGTAGTAAGCTAGATCAAAAACAATCATTTGCAAAATACACTTGCATTCCAGTTTTTGGATACTTAATTTTGAGCCTTTGAGGGGTGGATAGTTAGAACAAAAACATGCTGATTAGAAGTTCCAGCATCACCTGAATATTAGAATCCCAAATCTGATTAACTTTTCTGCAATTAAATACACAGGCCCTTTTATATACTGTTAATACATGTGAAATTCCAGCTCTACTGCTAACTGCAACAAAAATTTGTACATCAAAAATGCAAGCAAAAGTATGAGTTTAAAAAAAAATCCTCATACTCTGAGAGGAAAATACAGCCAACTTACTTGGAAGAAACTGGAATTCCACTGGAGTCGAAGAGTTTTAGAAATGCCCAACCACAGCTTAACTCTCCTCTTTCACCAGTTGACTAGAAAGTAAAAGAAGAATAAAACTTCTTATTCAGACAGCTAAAAATAGAAAACCTAAGAGATGAATGACACTTTGTGGAACCACAGATAAAAGATCTCCCTTAAAAATATGAAAGGTTCCAGAACTATGTAAATATACCTCGAAAATTTCAGGGAATTGGGTACTGATCACAACATTTTTGAGTGTCTTTTGCCCTAACCTTGTGTTTGTTATGTATGTGTTTACATGCAACTAAAAAGTTAAATAGAGATTATGGGCCTGATTTTCAAATAAAGGTTGGGCTGGAAGTAGACAATTGTGCAGCTATTACCACATGAAAATATCTGTCCAATTGTGTGTCTGAAGTTACCCTTAGTCTAGGGTGAACTTAAAAAAATACAAACAACAAATCCACTCACCCACAGGCCTTTGAAATTACATTACCAGACAAACAACAATCACCACCAGTTAAACTGGAGCTGAGGTTGAGAATTCATAACAGTAATTTAAAAGTTACAAAACCTTACAAAAATGTTGTAATTATAAAAAACAAGCTTTAGAAAGCCAGGAAATGCAAAGATAAGATTAATTCTAAAGAAAGCAAGACATTAAAGACTTGCCTACACAGCGCCAGCAAAGCACACTGGGTTAACATGACTAGGTTAACACAAACTAGGTACCTTTCAGAGCACACCGGCAGGGTCTACATGGGGAGGGTAGAGTGCAACACATTACTGCACTTCACATATCTCACCCCTCTGGCATACTTTGCTGCACCATGTAGACAAGCCCTCAATAAGGAAATGCATAGTTGTAAAGCCTCCAAACAACCTTTAGTGATGCGCTGAGAAAAAAAAGTAATTGAGTGAAGCTTATCAATCTATAACAACCATTTTTATGATATCAGTGACCACAAACACTAGAATATTTTACTTGTAATGGAGGCGGCGTTGCTTGGTGGTTAGAACACTGGACTGGGACTCAGGACTCCTCCATCACTGGAGGAGCTCCATCACTGGCCTGCTGGGTGACCCTGGGGGAGTCACTTTGCCTCTCTGTGCCTCAGTTTCCCCATGTGTAAAATGGAGATACTGATCCCTACCTTCTCTGTAATGTGCTTTGAAATCAACAGATGGAAAGTGCTATACAAGAGCTAGGTATTATTAAGACCAACAGGGTGTTTGCACAAACTCTAGCCCTTGTACAACCATATTCTAGCCACACATCCTTAATGAAATCCTGACTAGACAAATAGCATAATGAAGGCCATCATTCCCCAACAGGCCCCTCCAGACCACCAATGATCAAAAGACACAGAGCTAGTCTATTTATATATACAATTCTCCTAGACCTAGACCATGAAATTATACCTGCTACAGGGGAAAAATCACAGTTAATGTGGTGACTCAGCAAAGCGGGACTATATGACTCATGTTGAACTTGCTATATTCTGCCCTGAAACAACGGCAAAAAGTACTGTTAGACTGAGGAACAAGTGATTCTTCAGAGCCAATATTTCATGAACCATCAGAAATGACAGCGAAGAATCTCTGCTTTCCAGTGGTGTAATTATTTGTTTTTATATCTCAGAGTTCATGGGAGCTCATGCCGCTGATAACTGGCTCTCTGCACATCACCCTCTAGTCTCAATTCTTCTAAGTACCAAATCAGACAGATAGTAACCACTGGAGCTAGAAACCAGTATGTTACACATTTTTGAAAGAGTTTGCAATTTCAGCTTTCAAATTATATAAAAGATTATTCTTGAACAATTTGATTATGAGCTATTAATCATGCCAAAATTAGAAGGCAATGGGGAAAGCAAGATGATAACCAGAATGATAAGAAATTGGTCCTTAATAATTACAATGCATGTCAGATCTTTGGAAGACCAGTAAAAATGCTTTCAGGCCAAGTAAAACTTTCTGATGACCAGTGATCAGAAAAAGAAAGTGTTCTGATCGCTAAACAAGGAGCGAAAACTACCTTTCTATTCTTCCACAGATGGTTGTGGGTGGGGTGAGATGGATGTTATACCTTTTCTGTGGATTAATAGGATTTCAGTTTCCACTGCTGTCAATCTAACATTTGACTAGCACTAAAAATCACTTAAAAAAAAACTAGTAAAGCCAAGGAAAAATAAAAAACAAAAAGTTTTCTATTGTACTATGATTGTTTGATGTTGAGATTCTGGAAGGAATAATAATAAAACATTCAGTTTTGAAAATGTATCCATCTTTATATGCTTACATTGCGAATATAAGTGATGCCAAGTTCAAATAATATACCAATGTCTGGAGATGAAGAATTGGACCTGATAAAACAGTCACCATCAAGCAGGCTGGGTAAAATGCCTGTTACCTAATAAATTAAAACAAAAATAAGGTGTGAGTGTAGATCTTCAAGATTCCAATTTTTAAAAACCTCTGAACACATTGATTCTAGGATCTTCTGTAAAAGACTCAATCTCATTATTCATCACTATCTTTTAACTAAAAAGATTGAATTTAAGGCAAAAAATACTATTCTCATTCTGTTTTTCCATAAAATGCTGCTAATCTGTAAAAGTAACTCCTTTAGTAATGATCGGCTCTCAAAGCATTTTACAAATAAGAGATGATTTTGCCCTCCAGAGAAACACAGCCACCGCTGGAGTTAACATACAGCAGTTCTTTGATAGCGTACAGTGATCCTACACAACATCAGTTTAAGGCAGGTTATCAGTCATAAGCTGTGATAACGAAAATACAAAGGAAGTTTATTCACAGCAGCACTCTCCTCCTTTCCATTGCTAATAACACATTCTAGTGTTCAAGTTTATACTGATTCCAAGCACAGAGTGCCACCTGCTGAATAACTAACACCCGTTCCTCACAGCATTTCCTTGGTACACACACAACTTTATTTGGCAGGATTCGATTTAAAAATTGACAGATGTTGTCAAATGTCGATTTCAACGTCACACTGAAATCAACAACAAAAAATTATCCATGGGCAACAGACAGCACAAGTACATCCTCCCCCGCGCACCTTGTGCCTACAAGCATGGCATGTCACCGGCCCTACAGCAGCACAGAGAGCTCTTGGCTGCCCTGCTGTCACGTGACTGCAGAGCTGCATGGCTACAGAGCTGGTGACAATGGAGCCCTGCAGATGCAAGGTGTGGGGAAGGCTATGGTCTTGGCCTGGCCAGAGCAGAGACCCCTGGCCAGCCCCAGGAGGAGAAGGACAAGCCCTCAGCCATGGGGGAGGCCATCTGCTGCTGAATGGCTCCTCCCAAACCCCAACGCTATCCTCCATTAATTTCCCACAACTGTAAAAGTAAAAATAATTAAGAATTGAAAAAAAAAAATCAATATTGTTGAAACCGAAAAAAAAAAGGAATTCTGCCAAGCCTACACCTAACCCAGTCCTGATTAGCTAATAAAACCTTATCAGTTCCCCTCTGAGGCGGTGCAGCTGTGGGCCTTACAACATTTATCGTATCTTAGCTATACGGTACTTGTGACCTTAGGCATGTCACTTCATCTGTGTGCATCAGTCTTTCCATAGGTAAAGCAGGAATTATAATGCATGCCCACTTTTGTAGAGGTTTTGAGATCTATGGGTGGAGACTGCCAGGTATTATCATCAACATCAAACTGACCCAAACTGAAAATGTATTGGTTAGATCTGTTGGCCGAGAGAAATTGCAACAATCTTGACTTAAGTGAGCCAACAGCGATGCTGTGTTAGGGCCCAATCCTGCAAACACTACCAAGCATTGTGCTTGATCACCATGAAGTCACTGGGATTACTGGGTACTAAGTACTATACTTGATAGCAAGCGTTTGCAAGATATGGCCCTTCATTCAGACCTAATGCTTTTGAGGGCTAAATGCCTCAGGCACAGTACAGATTAGTCCCATTTTTACCTTTCTAATATATGAAGAAAATGTAAGAAGACTAAAAGTGAGATGAACCTATTGGCTGACAACATCTGAGTATGCTGTATTACAACTAGCAGACACACACACATACTGGCCAAGTCCACTTGCTAGGCTATATACCTACCCGTGGAGAGAAGGTCCATGTTTTGGGATTTTTAGGTTGCCATGTAGCTCTAACTGTATGAATGTTACTCAGTACCTAAAATGAGAGAGGAAATTATGGTGGGGAAAATATTAAAAACTAGTTTTCTGGAAAATTATGTAGCTCTAAGAAAACACGGGATCATGCAAGGCTAGTCCAGCACTCAGCACTGCAATGCAGGATCAGACCATGTCTGTCCTTCACCCTTCTTAGCTAGGACGTGTTAAGAACACTGCAGAGGAATCACACTCCCTGAAAGAAGAATCATCAAGCACAGCACAGCCTCTCTAGCAATGCTTCTAGCAACTTAGCAGCAGCTGCAGAAGGTGCAATGCGACACTCCCTCGGTCGTGAACATAGCTGATTTGATGTAGGGGTGAAAATAGTGGGGTGAAATGAATGAGGAAGAGTCCTCTGAACTCTGAGGAGTCCACAGAGGTTGGTGGCAGATTATAAAAAGTTTTCAGAATTTTGAAACTCTGGATTATAAGATTTTTATTCAGCTGGATTTAAGAAACTAATGTTGTGTCTATAATTTATACAATGGTATAAGTATACTTGGTGCTTTTTAGACAAATAATCAAATATGTATTGAGAATTTATTTACTAAAATAACGTGAGTTTACAGAAAGCTCTTTTTTAAAAAAAAAGTCTCTGAAATTAGCCCAGTTATAGTAAATTTATATATTTCATTTTCATATTACTTTTTCAAAGGTGTGTAAACTGCAATTAAGATGAAAGTACAATTGTACTCCAAAAAGTGACTGTAAAAAATAACACGTACTCAGCAGATCTGTTTCTTGTGTGTAAAAAGCATCACAAATGGGTTAAATGAAATTGGTAAAATTTTCAAAAGAACCTAGATGACTTAGACATTAAGTCCCATTTTCAAAAGTGACGGAGGCACTTACAAGTCCAAGTCCCATTGCCTTTCAATGAGACTTGGGCTTCTAAATGTTTCAGTCACTTTTAAAAATGGAACTTAACCTCCTCCATCACTTAGGCACTTTTGAAAATTTTACCCATAAGAAGAGGCAGCCCAAATGTGATCATTTTAAATCCATTCAAAAATCCCTTAAATACAGCATGTTTTAACTTCACTGTTTCGGGAACGTTACATTTTATTGCATCAGAGCAACTCACCCTGTTACCATCAAAAAGACAGAGTCGAACATGTCTACTGAGAACCTGTATGCTCACTCCTGGAAGAGGAATCATTTTACAACTCCATAAAGTTAAAATCAGTGATACTCGAGTTGGTCTTGGCTGAATCTGTGAAGCAGACAAAATAATAAAACAGAGAATTAAATCTACATGGTCCTCCTAAATATAGTATAATGATGTGTTTTATAGTGTGTGTGTGTGTGTTTAGGATTTGTGACAGGTGTCACAGTGCCATGGAGCCTGGATTACTCTATCCACAGAACAGGTATAGCACAAGGCCAACAGCAAAGCTTTTCTGCAATATCTCAACCCTTTTGTGAAGAGACCCCCTCTAGGGGACAACAGTCAGTCTCCATGCCATTCAGCTCTTGGCCATTCTGCTCAGACAACACGTGTGCTAATTAATGTTAAGTGTGATGGTGTTTTTATGAACACAGGTCCACCCGGGGCCTGGCTTGAGGCCAGCTCTATTTCACCTCCATCAAGTCATCAAAGTATTTTTATAAAAAGCTATCTAACAAGCCCTGGCAAAAAGCACTGTCAAGTTACAGTTAAGGTTGTACACAGGCCACTTATTTGCACAACACAAATTGTTTTTAATAATGACAAACATCTGAAGCTTATCTACCATGCCACAATGGGCAGGATACACCACCACCACCCACTCACCCTTCAGTTTTGTCCACAGAAACACACTCCAGATACAGGCCAAAGTTCAATACTCTTCCATGTCCATCTGGAACACGTACCAGGAGTCTGTGTCCTACAATGTACCCTCAGACAAGACACAGGGCTGAGAACATCCTGTCTATCCAATGTAAGCTGGAATGGTTGGTGCAGATCATCTCTTTGTCTTATGGCAATGACATTGTATTGTAATTTACATCCATAACGTGGAAGATGCAAGTTAATTTAATGTGTCAAACAGTAGGTTCTCCCACTGATAACAAGATAAGCAAAGACCCAGGAGGAAGTCTGGCATTTCAATTCTCTGAGCTACTCTCTTCTAAATGCCTGGCTTACACACATTTTTGCCACTACAATATTCAAATGATGTTGCAAAGTTATGTTAGAAAATGAACCAAAACCTCACAGTGAAAAACAACTACTTAACTGAACCAAGGGATTTCACAGTGTCAGACAAAAGTTTAAGATCTAACTAAAAGATTTGTACAGCTGTTTCACCTGGAAGACTGGAAAGCAACAGGTATGCTCAGCTGGAATTGGTCTTATCTAGGGTCTAACATCACATGTTTCTTTTGATGTTCTGGCTGTCAGCTAGTAGGATGAGATAATATCGACTGCCTGGAATGCCCTGGCGTGACATAGAAGAATGTTAACATTTATCTCACTTCAATATTTACTAATAACATGATATTTGTTTTCTGGGCTCTGGACCTCTTCATCTAAAGACTCTGGTCATCTATCCTAAAAGCGACAGCATTCAGAACTTTAATCAACAGAAATTACTTACAGTGTCTTTTTCGGGGTTCCACACTAGGTCTTTGAAAGCCAGTTGTGAAGGAGTCAATTCAGGCTGTATGAAGTAACTGGCTTGAAACTGATTCCCTAGAAAAACAATGTTTTAACATTTTATTATATTGTTTACACTCCCTCACCCATCTCTCCTAATGGCAGAGATTCAATTTAGTTAGAGATTTCATCATTACAGGGAAACATCCATCTATGGAACACAGTGTTTTCTACCCACACCATCTTATTTCTTAGGACAAAAGGAAATCAAAAAGTACAATTAATAAAAAACATTGCTATCAACATTCTTCAAGTGCCCTCTCGAACTTAAAGGAATTAAGTCCACAATTAAGCTATGGCTACAGAAATTGTGGCAGGGGAGGGGGGAAAAGGGTTTTTAGTATTCTTATTCCACACTGCCTACAGGAACTGCCTTGGAGATTTCTCCCCTTCCAGGGGTGAAATCATCAAGGTCACAGGGAGTTTTGCCATTAACTTCAATGGGGCCAGGATTTCACCCCAGATGAATAAAGAAAGAAACTAAGAAGACTCTTACACACTACTGAGTCATATACAACCAGTATGGGCAACCAATCATGAATAATTTAAAATGAAAAAGACTGTTCTTAACAGACTAGTAATTTGGATCAGAAACTCATCACAGATGATAATGAATCCTGTACTGCAATTACTGCAAGAGACTCTTACCTTCTTCTAAGAGTTGGGAGAGAGTTGATGGTCGGAATCCTGCAGGAACAGCTCCCATGGTTGCCAACACATCAATGGTATTATTCTGCTCAAAACATAAGGTTTTTTTTTTCTAAATTTGCTGCAATTTTCACTAACCACGAACTAGTTTATGTCCTTATCCTAACTTCCAATCCCAGGGCAGCCAAACACAAAGGAGAACACACAAACCTTGGGATTCAGTCACCTGTTCCCCTAAGTTATCTTAAGAGCTATTTTGGCCTCTCAGCACAAAACATCCTTAGACTGACCTCATGGATGACTACACACAACCTCCCATTTTGCTATACCACACTGACAGAACTTGCTTTGTCGAGAAATAGTGTAGCCATGGATTACACTGACATTACAACATTAAGGTAAAATCATAAGAAATATACCCACCTCTGTGATAGCTTTTCTAACAGCACTCCAGTGAGAATCTGTTCTGTAGGTAGGGTGGGAAATAAAAGGACACCATAAAGCAAAACAATAGGAATGTATTGCCAACATATGGATGCATAATGAACAATTACTAGATCTATAAAACACATGCATCTGTCGCTGAATGGTGAAAATCTAATACATCAGGTGGATGTGGCCATCAACAGGTGGCTGGGAAACACATTACTATTTTGCACTCTGTGGAGTGGTTTATGAAGCTAGGACAGCAGCCACTCTTTGGTTTTATGAGGCAAAAAAAAAAAAAAAAAACCCTAGTAAAGAAAGAAATGACTGGAAGTTGAAAGCAAAGTTCAAACTGGAAATCTACACAATAAATCCCGCTGCCCCTGTATTGAAAAAGCCATTGCTACAGACCAAGAGAAACGTAACTGACAAAGTATTGCATTTCAAATAATTTACCACCCACATTAAAAAAAATAAAGATGACAAGGAGGGGGTTACATTTCACTTCATTTTCTCCAATGCAATCTCATTTTACCTTTTTTTAATTTCGGTTTTATCTGCTGTTTCATCAACCACCTCTATGTCTTCCTCACTTTCCTCTTCACTTGGCTCTTGGCCAACTCCTTTATTGCATGCCTGTAATTCAGGGTTAAAGTTGTCAAGTGTTTTACCTACTTCATAGTTCAGACTTTAAAAACAGTATGAGCGCTCATCATGATGTCTCAAGCGCTTAGAAGAGGAGCTTAGCTGGTTATAATGGTCAGTGAACAAAATGACTGACATCTACAGGGTACCATGAGAATATGATGTTATCCTGGGTTCTGCAGCTAAAGTCAATAATTTTACATTTTTTATGGCAGCAAGTTTTCGCCTCTTAAAATAGTAAACAAGAGAGCTCATTTCCAGAGCAAGCCTCCTCAGAGAGGAAAATGCACCTGAACCTTGAAGTAAAAGTAACCATAGCTACTTGATGTGCTCTGTGATTTGGCCCTGCAAAGCTCTCTCACAAGAGAGAACCAGTGCAATGCAACAAGCTACAAAAGGTCAGACTTCAGGACAGGACTCAATCTACCCAAGTGGGTTATCTAAACGCAAATGTGTGCATCATGTTTTCTCATTAGACATTTACCCAATTTAAGTGCACAAATGCCATGTATGCACCTAAATAAGTCTCATGGGGCACAAAAACTTTGGCACAAAGTTAAGAGGAGCTTTTGAAAGTGTTCTTTAAGCTCAGAATATGAATTACTCTATAGCACTACTAGGTATTCACAGCTGCCCTTACATGTCAAAGCTCACGTTTCAAGGGTTCCGCTTTTGTTTACAAAAAATTAACAGCAATATAATTTATCCTTGTGAAGTGAGAAAAAATGCTTTGCTAACCATCTGTAGCTTTATACACTCTCACCCATCATATCTCTGATGTACAAATACAAAGGAAGAAGATGGAAGCATACTAACCATGAGATAGGTTTTAGGAACAAGGCCTCTCTCCCCTTTGGAATTTTTAGCCATCCACCAACCATCAGGCTTTTTGTCAAGTATGAGCAACACTTCACCTTTCTTCAGTAATGCGGGGCGGGCGGAGAGAGAGAAGAAAAGAGACAAATGCATTGATATTCAGATGTTTAAAAATTACTCATGGAACAACTGTCGGCCACATTCTGTCTTTTAGAATAAAATGCAACTGCCTTTTAATTGGTTCTTAAATCTAATATTTATCTAGGACTGGTTTACCCTGATGATTTCATATTCTGGTTTATCATGAATTCTTTGAAACAACTGCAGTTTTAGTGAACTAGTTTACTTTTTCCTGATATCCAATGGTGGTAAAAGCTCAACTTTATCTTTAAATAAGAAACAAAACTTAGAAGGCATTTCAGCAGAGTTACAGGCCAAGCATTCAGATATGCCTCCAAGGTTTCCTCTTGCTCAGCCGCTCTTGAAGGCACAGTAGATTTTGGGGAAATGTAAACAAAGATACACCTCTACCCCGATATAAGGCAACACGATATAACACGAATTTGGATATAACGGGGTAAAGAAGTGCTCCGGGTGAGCGGGGCTGCACACTCCGGTGGATCAAAGCAAGTTCGATTTAACGCGGTTTCACCTATAACGCGGTAAGATTTTTTGGGTCCCGAGGACGGCGTTATATTGGGGTAGAGGTATACTTAACCTTACAGATTCCAGCCACAAAGGCTCCTTTCAGAGCTCATCTATCAAATATGCTTCTGAATCAAAAGGAGTGGTTGCTAGATGGTTCTTCACACTCAAATGGCCAGAAACAAGAGACCAAGGCCCAAACACCCATGTGCCACATGGCAGCTCATAGCCCCACCATGCTAGTTCGTGCTTTGGCATTCTCCAGTTTGTTAAAGTGTTTTTAAAAGCACGGACTGATTTCACTGTTCAGTGTGCATCTGCAAGGAGTTTTCTTGACTGCTTTGCTTCAAACAGTAGCCTGAAAAAGCTTTATCACAACATTTCCAACCAGAAATTACTAACCATTTTTGAAGCGCACACACACACTGCTCTTTAACAAAGATAAGATACAGCCCAGCCCCAAATAGTTCACAATCTAAGATAGAACATCACATAATGGAGGTTTGGGTGAGTCCTTGTTCAGACCAGTGTAGAATGGATTCAATGAGAAAATGGATATTAAAGGAGTATGGAGGAATGCTCAGTGGATAAAAATAAGAGGCTACCCCAAGTTTAAGGGAACATGAAGGGCTCAATGGCAAGAGTGGGAAAAGGAAACAAAGGGAGCAACAAAGAAAGAGAATTAAGAGTGACATAGGAAGGGCTGAGATTTATGTAGAGATCTGAAGATGTGAATTTAATGTGGAAAAAAAAATAAGCAGCAAGTGCAGGGAACTGGATATGGTCAGAGCAGCTGGATACGAGGATTACTCCCGAAGCACTATTTTGTATAGACAGCATAGTCTGACAAGATGGCATGTCTAGAACGGTGGTTCTCAAACTTCTGTACTGGTGACCCCTTTCACACAGCAGGCCTCTGAGTGAGATTCCCCCTTATAAATTAAAAACACTTTTTAAATATTTAACACCATTATAAATGCTGGAGGCGAAGCAGGGCTTGGGGTGGAGGCTGACAGCTCGAGACCCCCCCACCAAATAACCTCACGACCCCCCGAGGGGTCACGACCCTGTTTGAGAACCCCTGGTCTAGAAGAAGAGATGGGCAATTGGAAAGGAGGGACTGGAGAGAGCAGTGGATTTGCATTCATTTTTTTAATCAGAGTTCTGAGCCGTCAATACACACAGTCATTTGATATTCAGAGGATGCAGTATGTGTTCAAACACATTTTATAATATTTTCAAAGATATATGTACCTTAAACGTGAGATCCCCTTCCTGCTGAGCAACAAAATCACCAACTGTGATACATTCTTTAATTGTTGGCTGATCTTCCAATTCATCATCATCATCCTCTTCTTCATCCTCCTCCTCTTCAGCATCTTCTTCCCCACTACTTTCTTCAACCTCATCCTCCTCTTCCTCATTTTCCTGTTCTGTTGGAGGACTATTTTGACATTTCCCATCTCTGCACAAGACAAACGATACCTTTACCACAATTTCTTATTTTAATGGATCATCTCCAGATTATTCTACAGAATATAAATGAGAATTACCTTCCTTGTCATTTAGCATTTCTGAAGTTACCTTGCAGCAGGGTTCTCATTCCTGGGTCTCAGCTTCCTAGCACAAGACGCAGAAATTCCCAAACTCTAAAGGTGTGCGGTGGTCCCTATGGCCAGGGGTTGCAGTCCAGAAGATAAACGCCCTTTCCCAACCCCTGATGGTTACATTCTATTTTGGACCTAACCACAACCCTTGGAATCTTCTAGTCAGATCCTTCTTGTCTGCAGTCAACAAAACTGCTCCCCACAGGAGCTGTGCATCTTCAGCCACCATTCTGGCTCTTCAGCCTGCACAGTGCCTACCTGCTGACGGTATTCTTTTATGTGCCTGGCCCCTTTTACGTTTTGGTTTATTTTTCTGACCCCACATTCTTGAGCCTCAATTTTCCCTGAGTGCAAAGAGGGCTCCAGCCTCCAGGGACCCCAGAGAAACCTCCTTCCCATGGCACAGCAACTTGTGCCTCCACTGGTGCCTCTTTGTTCTTGGTGCTAGAACGTTTGGGGCATAGAGAAGAAAGGTTTTCTCTGAGGAAATAGGTGAGCAGTGGCCCATGCTTCAATGTCTGGAAAGGACATACTATAAAAGACAAAAATGGAAAGGATATGAATGCTACAGTGACCACATTTCAGAACAGTTTATATGGAATTTTTTGGTATTTTATCTTCAGCTTCTCTCATACAAGAATGAGTCTGTTTCAGCTGTACAAATGAATATATTTTTATAAGCCACCTGTTTCCTACTATTTCTTAACAATAGGCGAATTAAAATGCATTTGCCTGTTTATACTACTTACACAGTGTAACCCTTGGTCACATTGTCCTGACTCAGGGCTGCAGCAAGTTTCTGGAGCTGCTGAGAGAGTTTTAACAGTTGTTTTTCTTCCTCCTCTTTTCTCTGATTATAATTCCCCACAGGTGCAGGCTCATCAGTCTAAGAAAGAAGAATACACCAAACTGTTGAAGAGTCAAATGAAGCTAAACTCTCAGCTAAATTGTGTTTGCTAATCATTTATGCCAGAATGCACAAATGGAGTTAGGCACCAAAATACTTGTTTTGGCACCACTGCAATGCACAACCACCGCCAAATCCTGCAGGTGCCTAAATTCACTCAGCACCTAAGTTTTTGCAGTAAAAGTTCCCTAGGTACCTACGTTTCCACCTCTGGGCTTGTGGAGTACTGCCTCCCTCTAAGCATCTGGGCACCTGTCTTCTGCCTGAGCAATTCACAAACCAGGGGACGATAAGTATGCAGTCACCTAAGTCATATGCAGGGCCTGATCCAGTAGGCGTGCCCAGAGGCCACGGACCGGATCAGGCCCTCCGGTGAGTTAACATAAAACAGCCAGAGGTGGGCAGCGGAGGGGGGTGGAGAAGGAGGAGTATTAGGATTAAACGCATTCAGGCCTTAGCGCTCTCAGCTACTTTTAACGTCTTGTTTGGTCAATATGTTCTAGCTTCTTGCCTTGAAATCATTTAAGTAACTAAGCACAGGGATGGCCATTTTCCCATTTAGATAATATCAGTCCTGAAATCTATTACTATACAGTTTCCTTAACATTTTTCTAGATCTTTCATCTAGCCAAGAGGGGGGTGAAAATCTATATTCTTATTCTTCTATTCCATGATTTTTTTCCTATTAAAAAACCCACTGGAATATTAAATAATGCTAAAAAACTCTTCAACCACAGAACTTTACATTATAAGGCATGCAGAAAAATATATCATTATTTAATATTAGACTAATCCCAAAGGACCTCAGTCAAGATCAGAGCCCCGAAAGACTAGCTGCTATACAAAAAGTTAGGGATGGTGCCTGTCCTGAAGAATTTACAATCTAAGAATATTACCATTCTCTGAACATTCTGTACAATTTATTTTGGGAAATTAGGAAATGCTTTAACCTCACAACTTACTTTTTTCAAGTTTTGAAGAACAGATGTATTTTCATCCACTGATTTCTTCAACTCCATACATCTATATTGAAAACAAATGACAAAGGTTGTACGATCTCTTCTGCTGTATAAATGACTAAAACTGTATACAATTTCTGAAACATGTAAGTTAGCCCCCGATCCTGAAAACACGTATGTACATATGTAACTTTACAAACATGAATAGTCCCACTGAAGTCAATAGGGCTACTCAAGTGCACATGTAAGTGTTTGCAAGACCATAGGCAAAGGAGCTTTTCACAGGTGCAAGGACCTGGATTCATCCAGGATCAGGACCGTAGATTTTAAGCACCTTAGAACAGGAACTTTGCCTTCTTAAATTCTCTGTCTGCATCTATGGTGCTATGTAAATAATAGCATAAGAAGAAACTAGTATTTGCCTCGTGGTAGGCTAAAGCCAACATCATCTGACACACAAGCAGAAAGAGATTACAACTTAAAAAAAAATTTTTTTTTTAAAGGAGAGCAAGCCACATGGCATCCATATGTCTTTTTCCCCCACAATGGAGCCACACATGGAGGTGCCTCAGAACTTTGGCTGGAATAATTTCCACAAGAACTGCATTATGACGAGAGGGAGAAATGATGGCTGGACTCAGCCCATGATATTGCAATACATGTGAAATTCATTTACTCAAGCTCTCTTTCCTATGAACAGAGCTACAGTTTTGTGCTGCTTTTTCTCCGAGCAAAGTGGTCAATCCACTGCACAGAAGATATACTATGCCTGCCAGGGCTAACCACCACAAATAGAACACTATCATACTATCAATTTCAAACTTGTTGTTTTCTCTTGCACAGTATAAACCTGTGAAAAAGACATCAGTTTAGCACATCAAAATAAAAGTGTTTAAAGGGGTCTCATTGTATTATTAAAAATATTTTGATTCTGTCCTGAGCAAATGTACTCATTTAACAAATATTTTATCTCATATATTTTACTGAAGGGTGCACTGGAAGTGTAGGCCCCAATTCTGCACTGTGTAGCACACAAGCCAACTATTTGCACCTGCATTGAACCCTGCTGACTCCCATGGGGCTCATGCAGGTGCAGCAATCTGCCTGGGCCCCACACAACAAGATTGGGGCCTTGCTCTGTTAAATAATAAGGAATAACCTTATGCTTGAGCTACAGCCTTTACAGCAGAAATTCTATCCAGCAATTATCACATTCTCTGAACATAAAAAAATATTTTTAAAGTTAAGTAGCATAAGACCTTTTTGAGACCTGTTCATTTCTAAAAGGCTGATTTTGAATCTTCACTGCATATGTGAATAGTTCTCAATGACGCTTTCTGGTGCAGAGAGTTGAATAGGTTTCTTTCAAAATGACACAGTTTTAAAGAAAAAAAATGGTTCTGTGGATGTGTAGAAAAACTTTATAGTAAGTTTGAAGCTATATAATTGGCAGAATTGCACTGATGCAGAATGTGATCTGCACAGTACTGCAACTAGGTGGTTTACCAGCACACACAAGGTAAAAACGTCAAACCCAGCTGAACTATATCATACATAGGTGGATTCTCTTCTGTATTTATTTTTAACCGAAAATTAAATGTAAAAGGCTTCTAGTATAATATTAGTTCACACACAAGAAGTAAAATATTAAAAATCTAAGATTCATGGGGCAGCCTTAACTCACTCATACACATATAATATGCCATTTTTAAGTCCTTTATTATTTATGTAGTACTATAGGTGTCCACTAATAGTGCACACAGTTAAGTACTAATTAATCCACTGAATCCCTGATCCTGCAAATACTTCTGCATCTGTATGTGCTTCATTTTGCTCAAAGTAGTCCTATTGATTTCAGTGGGACTACCCACTGTAGTAAAGTTAAGCACATGTGTAACAGTTTGCAGGACAGGACCTAAATGCGTATAATATTTTTGTTTATGCATATGTGCAGTGTGCGAGAGTTAACATCAACCTCTCATATTTTACCCTTTCCAATCCATTGCCTGACTTGGGAGTCCAAAGCAAAGGAAAGGTACATAGGAAGGACAGTATATTATCCTCATTTTACGGGTGGGGAAAAGAGGAACAGAAAGGTGAAACAGCTTGACCAAGGCTGCATAGGAGGTCAGGGGCAGAACTGGGACTAAAACCCATGTCTCCTGGCTCCCAGCCCACTAGTCTACTCTGCCCCCAATAATTCATTTATATGGGCATCCCTCCACATCACTGAAGATGAATTTATCAGCGAAATTGATTAGGAAAATTTCTATCAAAACCAGCTGCAGTTATCACTCAGTGATAAATTGCTTAGTCATGAGATAGCTAATAGTACATCACACAAATGTTACCCCCTCAGCCTAGATTTCAGATATAGCAGTGCGCTTCGCCTCTATGCAGTGTGTACTGTTAGGGTTAATTACCTCTGAAAAAGGTACTTCCTTTTCGCAGGGTCTAGGGCCCCCCTCTCCTTGCTGTCAGCAAGCAATGCATCCACCTGCACGGTAAGAGTCCAGCCTTCAGAGATGGACAGCACTGGGCAGATAGGCTCAGTGGCTCGGATATCAAAGAACAGTTGTTCCCAACCCCCACCCACAACATCGGGGGCACCACTTACCCTACCCAGACTGGATCCCACCAACCCCACCAGGAGGGGGCACCGCTCCCCCTCCCCAAACTGAATTCCTCCCACCCACCTCTCCAGCAGGGGGCAGCGCCCCTCCTGCCCAGACTAGATCCCCCACCCAGCCAGCGGGGGCACCGTTCCCCCTGCGCAGAGTGGATCCCCCCCACCCCGTCGGCAGGGGGTGCCGCTCCCCCTCCCCAGACTGGATCCCCCACACCCCGCTGGCAGGGGGCACCGCTCCCCCTCCCTCTCCCCAGATGGGATCCCTCACACCCTGCCGGCAGGGGGCACCGCTCCCCCTCCCCAGACGGGATCCCTCACACCCTGCCAGCAGGGGGCGCCGCTCCCCCTGCCCAGACTGGATCCCCCTCCACACCCTGCCGGCAGGGGGCGCCGCTCCCCCCGCCCAGACTGGATCCCCCACACCCCGCCGGCAGGGTGTGCCGCTCCCCCCGCCCAGACTGGATCCCCC